>NW_005371540.1:965828-971491 GCF_000412655.1 Myotis brandtii
CTGTGCACTCCCACGGGCGACGCGAGGAACGCGCCTGGCTCTGCGCTGTCGGCCGGTTCACAGCGCGCTTTGAACTGACCTCTGCCAGGTGTGAGGCTGTGACAGTGACGAAGGCGAGGTCTGCGGGTGGAGACCCCAGGTGGGCACCGTGTTCAGCGACCAGGTCTGGCCGAGTCCACTGTCACCATGGGCTCCTGCTGGTCCGTCGTCACGGCGATTCTTGTCTGTAGCCTCTTCAAATGCATCCCTGTCCCTGGTTCCGTCCTGTCCTCTTCAAATGCTTTTCTGTCCTCACCCAGGTGCCCCCCCCTTCCCTAGCCCCCCCCTCGCAGAGAAGTATAGTCAGTCTTCACTAACACTGTTGACAGGTTCTGCAACTTTGAGAGGTTTGACCACAGGCTGATCGACACACAGGGGTTAGGTTCCCTGCAGCTCATTGGGCTACAAGGAGGCTGTTCGTGGACCCACTGTCACTGCTGTGCAAGAGCTGAGTTGCGCCACTCTGCGCGGGTTTTGCCTAGCTGGATGCTTCCAGTGGCTTCTGTGTGCTTGAAGCCCATCCTGAGCCTGCAGCAGCCTCTTAGAGGGTTTGAAACTTGCTGTTAGCAGCTTAAAGTTTTATCTCAAAAGAGGTCAGGCTTCCAGCTGCCGCGTCCCTGAGCAGTGTCTGCCTCCCTCGGCTGATTGCTGGCGGCAGGGCGTCCTGCGCAGCAAGGAACTGGCTCTCCTGTGGCGCTTCACTTCGCTTCGTTGTTGGCTGACAGTCCCGGGTGTGGCGGGCGGCAGTAGGAACTGCCCTCCCCATTTTAAAGATGGAGAGGCAGCCACTGGCCCGAGTGGGTGCAGAGAGGGCTGGCGCTAGGCTTGTCGCGAGTGTGCCCTGCGCCTCCTGATGGAGGACACACAGGTCACTAACCTGTGAGAGGGTCCTGGGCTCGCACAATCGCCACCCTCTCACCACTGCACACCCTGTTCTTGGCGGCACGGTGCATGGGCACATGCGTCCGTCTGAGCTGGTGCCGACTCCTGCCTTGTCGTCCGTGCTCTCACTCTAGTCCCCGACCTGATGCGTCCCCGCACACATGGCTCTGAGCCCTTTGTGAGCCGGCCTCACGGCCAGGTTGCGGTGCGAGTTCTGCTCTGGGTCCTCGGGCTGAAGTTGCTGCGGACCTTCCTCTTCCTCCTGCCCGTCTCATGCTCTCAGATGGCCGCTTCCTAAAGGTCTGCGTCCTCAGCGCTCTGGGGGATGACACGGTCCCACGCTTTTTACACATCTGTCACAGGAGGTCTGGTCCTGTAGCCAAGTGGCCCCAGGCGTGTCCTCTGCCAGCGTTCCCGCTTCCCGTCTCCGTCATCACCCCGGTCAAGGGACTTCCCCCTTCACCTCTCAGGTCCGCCCAAATGCTAGTAGCTCTGTGTGCACTGTGCTCATTTTACTCACTCTGTCTCTCTGTTCTCATAGGGCGTCCCCGAAAAGCCGCACAGCGACTGAGTCTCCCGCCACTGCTTCTGGGGGACAGCCAGGCGTGGCACCGACACCCAGGCTTGGGCGGGGCAGCGACAATCTTCCCTCGGGATCTCGGAGACTGGCCTGACTCACCAGGACTCCCCGGGGAAACTGCCCCTTTAGGTGAGCAGGCGCCCAGAGGGACAGCTCGCCTGGAGATGCCACCTCAGCTCCCTCGTGCCTGCCCTGCCCTGCCCTGCCCTGCAGACCCTGGACCCAGCGGAGGCAGATGGGCCGCGGGCGCCGTTTCCGAGCGTTCCATGCTGTTTATCTCATGAAAAACAAGTTGCCATATGACAAAGCCTTGAACTAAAGCCCAAGTCCCAGCTCTGGGTTTGGGTCCTGCCCACAGTGGAGAGCTTGCCGGTGCTTAACAAAGGCGAGTGTGATGAGATAGGAACGATATTTATCTACAAGATTTAAAAATAGGGCTGTGTGAAAAAAGAGCTGCAGGGGCACGCACTGTGGTCAGGACACCAGGCCCACCACGCTCTGCGGCGCACCTGGGGTCACGGTGCCCAGGGGAGCCCCCGCACACTGAGTGGGGGTTGAGAGGGCAGCTCTGCAGGGGACAGTGGGTGAAGTCGGGTCTGCCCTGGGTTTCCGCCTCCATGAGCCGGACTGCTGTTTCCTTGATGCTCTAGCGTCGAGAGGACTTTGCCACGGCCCTATAGGATCTGCAATCTGTGATTGCCTTGTGAACGACCGTCCGTCCCTGCTCCAGCACTCGTGTTTCCGACTGTGCCGAGGTGTTGGCGAGCACAGTGCATCCACCCACTGGCACAGGCCACGCGGGCCCGGGTTGCAAGCATCGGGTCCTTCACTTCAAGTGCAATGTGTACGAAAACCAATCTGAGCCTTGTATTCTCTACATATTTATTTTTTTTAACGAGTGAGATGTTAGAGGTTCTCCATCCATTTCAGCCCTGCATGGAGGCAGGTCAGCAATAATTCCTCCCGGGAAGTCGCTGTTGCCATGCCCACCTGAGCCCGGCTCCTTTCAGTTCTCCAGTTCTGTGGGTTTCAGTAAACGTAACTCTTACTTACAAATTTATCTTCTTTTATATTTTGAAATGTACATGTTTTTGGTTTAAATTCTGGGAAAGCAGCTTGGTTAAAAGGCTCCTGGGATAGAAGCCGGCGGTCAGCGGGCAGGACTGGGCACTCGGCTGCCCGGGATCTTTGTTGTTTCAAAGAAAATCTCTTACAGTAAGTTCTAAGTTACTGTGGCTGATTGTTTTAGGAGAATTTTGTTGAGGAAAATGGGATTGTCCTCAACTTGGCAATGAGCCCCTATACATTTTCTGAAGACGAATGACCAGAATGTGCGAAGGTTTTTCAGCAGAGACGCCAGCGTTTTGTGAAAACCGGAAGTCATTATCTGAAAGCAGTCATCGAATCTAAATATATTTGATGATGGTCAAACAACTAGTGTTTTTTTTCTCTTCAGCTGGAAGTAAATCTGTATCTCTTAGCAAGAATGTGGCCAAAAGATGTGAATCTGGAGACTCCGTTGCCAATACTTACAGCGAGTGCACGAACCGAAGTGACCCACGTCTTAGTCACTGTGTGACCAGTGAGCACGGCACAGGAGCAGCGGGGAGGTCGCGTTCACACTCAGTGTCGGCATCGTGTTCTTTTTGCATTCGTTTTTTATGTCTATTAAAGGTTCAACACCAACCATGTACGGATGGGTGTTTCTTCAAAATGGGGGGGTGTTAGGATTTGGAATGGACCCGCCTCCGGGAAACCAGGACTCCACTGCAAATCAGCTCGGGACCTGCCCTGGGGATGGGAGTGGTGGGGGGCTCCAGAGAGGGGCATGCTGGGAGGCAGGGAAGGGGCCGGCTCAAGTCACCTGCAGTCTTACCTGGGGAACGTTCCTGGCAGATTAAAGTCCGGAATCAGTTATAATGAAGCCACAAGGTGCCCTGTGTCCCCCTCCTTGAGTTACAGACATGCCCTTTATCTCGGGGGTAAGAGGGAGAAAGGCCACCAAGTTAATCCTCCCACACGTGGCCTGGGATCCGCTGTGCACGAAGCAGGAAGAATGTAGGCCCCGGAACAGATCCCAGTGGCGCCCCGAGGAGGCCTGCCCCCAGGGAAGCAGGAGGCTGCAGGCTGACCAGCAGCCCCTGAACGACTATAAACAGATGACTCAGACACAGTTTGACTGTGAAAGAGAGAACGTCGTTCCCTGAACGACGGATGAACAGATGACTCAGACACAGTTTGACTGTGAAAGAGAGGGCTAAGGGGCCCCTGGCTCTAGTGGCCAGAGCAGCCTCGATTGCCTGCCTTGTTAGCTTTTTATTGGAATTTTTATCTTTAGATACAATCAACAGGGTGAGTAACCTTGGGAGGACACATGTTACATTGTCCTCTAGGCCAGGGCATCCAGGGGTTAAGCATAAGGAGTCCAGTAAACACCTGGGGGTCTGCACGTGCACAGACTTGGTTGGAAAGGTCAAGGAATAATTAGGGGCGCCGCCTTCAACACTCCCCGAAGTCTCCCCTGAGTCGGAATTCCCATAAACAGGGCAGGCGGCCTTCCACACACTCCCCTTTTCTCAGAATGTCCTCCTGACAGCTTTCCGGCCAAGTCCCTGTGCTCCCATACAGTAGGCCTGGTTCTGAACCCCTTGGTGCTTCCCACACCAAGACGAGGGCTTTCCCTGGGCGGCCCAGTTGCCCCCACACAGTCTCGTGCAGGTGAGCTGGTCAGCACTGGGTGACTTTCCCAGGTGGGGTTGGGGTGCCTCACCATCCACACCCTGCTGGCCTGGTTCCCTGGTGCCAGCCTCCACTGGCCGCTGCGGACTGAGCCACAGGGAGCAGGTCAGCAGCACCTCACACCAGCCCGACCTGCTCGCCCGACCTCAGGAGCAGGCTTCCAGCCCGAGGAGTCATCTTTTCTGGGCAGAAGGCTGCATTCTCCGGCACGTCCCTCCCCGGCTGTCCGACCACCTGAGTCTTCCACGCCAGGGGCCTGACCATCACCCTTCCCTATTCACTCCGTCACAACAGCTGCAAAGACCAGTGAGGCCTGAGGCGTGAGAATAGATCAGGCCTGGACAGACTCCACAGGCCCAAGAGGAGGAGAGACTCGACAAGATCCCCCCACTTGGCACCTGGTCTTGCCAGCCCAGGACAGGTGTCTAACCACAGCCGGCCAGCTCGGGGCTCCCCTCCTGCCCTGTGCCGTCACTCCCCAAACCCGCAGCCACAGTGGTGCCTCTGAGCAATGGCCAACGTGCCAACGAAGTGATTGAAAGAACAGTTCAAAGTTTCACGTGTCCAAGGGAAGCACCTTCCAGGTTAGAAAAGGGTGCCGTCCTTTAGAAATCGGGGCGCAGAGAAAAGCCCTGACTCCTCATCAACCAAATGACTGCGTCTCCGGAGAGATCTGTGTACAGGCAGTCGTACAACTGGTCATGTCAAAACATGAGGGAGAAGGGTTGGTAGACCCACGAGCGAGTCACTCCTCCCTGATGGCAGCTGCCCCAGACACAGCTCTTTGGGGCCCCGGTTTCTGTTTCATCTAAGTGACCCCAATCCCTGTCCATAATAGGGACTCGGAGGGAGAGAGGAGTCACACATGCAGGTGTCAGGCATCAGAAAACCAATTTTCACCTTCAAATGGCCTCTGGTTTGAAGTCCAGCCCCCGAACTTGGCACGAGCCTGTCAGTGGAGCATCAGGTAACAAATAGTGTTTTTAACCTCAAGACTCCTCTGCCTGGAGCCGTTTCTCCAGGGGTCACCGTCCACACGCCCTCGGTGTCATGGCTAATTGTGTGCCCCACAAAAGAAGGCATGTGGAAGCCTCACCACACCTCTGAGGGCGACTTCATTTGGAAACCGGGTCTTTGCGGATTGAACCGAGTGGAGATGAGGGCTTGGGGGACTGGCGTCCTGTCGGAGGGACTTAGGTGCAGGTGTGAAGAGGACGTGAGCCCAGGGCTGGTTCAGCTGCAGACAGGCGAGGCCTGCGACACACACAGCGGGGCCTCATTTCCAGCTTCCAGCACCGGAGACCATGCTTCCCAGCCACGTGTCTGTTGTTTCCTATGAGCTTTGCTTCTCCAGGAGCTGAGCTGTGGCTCCGACAGGTCCCCTCTGCTGCCCCCCGAACTGCCACCCCCCCCCCCCCCCCCC
>NW_005371540.1:971821-977285 GCF_000412655.1 Myotis brandtii
GGCCGTGGCCCCCACAGGTCCCCTCTGCTGCCCCCCGAACTGCCACCCCCCCCCCCCCGGCCAGGTTTCCCAGCTCGGCCGTACCCCTTTCTTGTCCTGCTCGGGGACTGAAATCTAACCCAGACCACCCACTGCGTCCCGAGGTGGGACATTCTTGCCATATTACGGATAGTTGACAAAGACAGTCAAGACTTGCTGTGGAGTTCAAGGCTCTGGATTTCTGCTGATTGGGAAATCCTCGCATGTGGACCCACTCTGCTTCCCAGGCAGGAGAGGCGCCAGGTGGCCGAGACTCTGGAGACGGTGGGGCAGTGCCCTTGAGCACACGGGAAACTCAACCCACACCGAGGCCACCTGGTCAGCAAGAAGAAGTCGGCTAGTGTTTGCGTGATCACAATCGGCTCAGGTTCAAACCCGAGCTCACAAGGTAGAATTTCAACGCTGCTGAGGTCTCTCAGTCTCTATTAATCCGCAGCTGACCCTGAGGGCAACGCTCAGAAAACAAACACAACAGTGGGGGCCGCAGGCAGAGGTGCCCTCACCAGGTATGGCAGCCAAATGCCCCGTCCCGGGCCCACAGCGGTCCCTCCCTGAGACCCAGAGACCTTCCAGGGAAACGAGTGGCTGAGCCTTCCTGCCTTCAGGACCCACGGCAGGGGTCTCAGCTGACACTCAGTCGGAGAAGGACCCGACTGGGTTCTGAACGCCCTCACGGCCATCAGGAGTTGCCCCTGGTTGGGGTTTCCTGGGACAGGAAGTGGCTGTATTTTAGAAGAAGGGAGCTCCGATCCAGGAATCTCTCTCCATTCCCCCGGCCCCTCCCCGCCCCTGCACCCCTCAATCTAGTGCCACAGCCACCTCCCATTTCCACAATGTGCTTAGTGGTTTTCACTGACGTGCCCGCGCCCCCTGGTGGCCATGGCTGCACCTGCGTCCTCCCCCAGGCCCCTATCCCAGGCCACTCCCTCCTTACAGATAAATCGGAGTCTACACTGGTAGATATTTTTTCAAGGCCAGTCTTGGTGGGAGTTGGCATGTATTGGCGTGCTAAAAACGTCTCCTGCAACCCAGTCTCTTTCCGAAGCTGCATGCAAATGCGACGAAGCTTTGGGCCATTTACTCGCCGACTGGGACTTGGGCTTGTTGCCCAGATGGCTGGAATGAGTGTTTAAGAAAGGAAGGTCACCTAAGTGGCCAAAACAGAAACCACCAGAAGGTCGAATGAATAATGCAGTGGAAATAGCCCCCAGGCCCCCAGACCCCTCCGCAGGCACCTTCTAGTGGTTGGGTTTTTCTTCAGGAGCCACTCACATCTGGGCTGCGAGCACCTGCCTCTCCAGGAGAGGCGCCCTCAGGCCCGTGTCGCAGGAGGAAAGCAGACTCTCCTTATGTGTGTGTGTGTCGGGGGGGCGGGGGGGCTCTCCAGGGGGAGCACTGTCAGGGCTTGGGCACCAGGGGGCCCAGGGTGCGCGCCTGCCCTCAGCTGCCTCCAGCTGCCTCCAGCTGCCTCCAGCTGCCTCCAGCTGCCTGTCTGACCTGGTGGGGAAATGGGCCTCCGTGAACCCCAGTGGCTCCTGCCTCCTGTGGGGACCTGGGGAGGGTGAGAGGGTGCTTTTGCTGGGCACCTGGAGCCAGCGAGGTAAGAGCCTCTGCCCTGGCCCAGGTGGAAATGCTGACAGATGCTGCCCCGCCAACGGAATTTTAAAGGACTCACTTGGCAGCAGGAGCATTCATGGGGCAAACAGCTGGGAATCCTATTAGTAAGAGAAACAGAAGCCGAGGATTCTCCCTGAATGGGGACATGGGGACAGGCGGCCGCCCGCACCGAGGGAGGTGGGAGTGACCGGAGGCCCCAGCCCTCGACACGCGGGCATTCTCTCCATCCTCACCCGTCACCCTCGGCTCTGCCCTTTGCAGCCAAGGACAGACCTGTGGTCTGGAGACTGCGACACAGGCTGCAGAGCCCAACACTCTTAGCCGGTTGGGAGCCTTAGATGATGCTGGAACAGGAGAAGGAGGGAGGGAGGGAGGGAGGCAGGGAGGCAGAGAGAGAGGGAGGGAGGAATATCCATGTGAGAGAGACACATTGACTGATTGCCTCCAGCACATGTCCAGACTGGGGGCAGGGAGCAAGCCCACAACTCAGATATCAAACCTGCAGCACTACAGTGCGTGGGCCAATGCTCCAACCACTGAGCTACACCAGCCAGGGTGCAGCCAACTTTTAAAAAGCTTTTTTAATCATCACCGAGGATATGTGGTTTTTTGTTTGTTTTTAAATATATTTTCGTTGACTTCAGAGAAGAAGGGAGAGGAAGAGAGAGACAGAAACATCAATGATTGGAGGGAATCATTGATCAGCTGCCTCCTGCATGTTGGACTGAGCCCGCAACCCAGGCATGTGCCCTTGACCAGAATCGAACCTGGGACCCTTCAGTTCACAGGCGGATGCTCTATCCACTGAGCAAAACCGGCCAGGGCCAAGAATATGTTTCATTGATTTTTAGACAGAGAGAGAGAGAGAGAAACATTGACGTGAGAGAGAAGCATCGATCAGTTGCCTCCTGTACAAACCCCAACCGGGGATCGAACCTGCAACCTTTTGGTGTACAGGATGATGTTCAACCAACTGAGCACCTGGCCAGAGCAGGCATCAAAGACATCAAAGAATCCAAGGATTTGACCTGTCTTATTTCATCAAAGAATCATGGTTTGAAAAGTAACATAGTTTCTCTGGATTATGATACAAAGTAGTAGCCCTCCCCACTGCCCATCCCGCTCCAGGCAGTCGGCAGCCGTTGGACACCTGCTTCTAGAGTCTTCTCGTGGTGACAAACAATGGGAACAACCGCTGTTTCTCGGCTGATTCCTCTACGGAAGCAATGGTTCCGCGCTCGGACATTCTCTCCCCTCCTCCCAGCATGTGGCTGCAATTCCTCCTAAAGTGACAGGAGTGGCTACAGTCTTAGGATCAAGCTACGCCCATTAGTGTGTTACGGTTATGTTTACCTCCTTGTACACCTTTCTGTTTTTCTTGACATTAATAATTGCCTTTCGCCCAACTAGCTCAGCTTTGCGGGTTTTTTAAATTTATTGACTTGAGAGAGAGAGAGAAGAAGAGCTACGAGAGAGAGAGAGAGAGAGATTGATTGAGAGAGTCAGAAACATCGATTTGTTGTTCCATTTATTGACCCATTCATTGGTTGACTTTTTTTTTTTAAGAAATAGGTACCATGCCTGGTGTTTGAGACATCAACCTAGAGCAGGAGTGGGCAACCCCTGGCACACGTGCCAAACATGGCACGCCAGTAACTTTTGCTGGCACGCGAAACCCTCTCTTATAACCTTCCATTTACAATTTTTTCCTTAATATCGACTTTTTTATTTTTCAGATAAATTCAGTGTAGGTGCATCTTAGATAAATAAATAATTTTACATAACAAGTTATCTTAAAGACCATAGACATGGATTGACGCGAGAGGGGAAGAGCAATTTCTATGCCTCTGCCTTAACTCTCCCTGCCTCCTAGATCCGACCAGTGTTTTGGTTTCATCCACATACGCTTGTGAATCTTTGTTCTCAGTGATGAATTTTGTTAAGTCTCGTAATAGGAGTAGCCTGACGGATGAAAGCACTAGCTCGTGCATATCTCTGAAGGTCACGAAATATAAACCTGACGTAAAATCTCTGTCATCAGTGATGCAGCAGCAAAAGTCCCACTGATAATATCAAACGGAGTCATAAAGTTTTCTGTCGGACTATCAGTGTACATGTATACATTAAAAAATAAATGTATTTTTGATCATCATATACTGTGTTTTTGTCGCTCGAATGAATTTTATTATTTCTTCAAGGTTCTTCACATACGTACACCTTAAGAGATATCAAGTAGGCGTAACATGTTCTCAAAAAATTAGGGTTGGCACGCAGAAGAATTTTGAGTCAGAGATTTTGCTGATTTTGGCATGCACTCACAAAAAGGTTGCCCACCCCTGCCCTAAGGGCTGTGTTTTTCTCTGCTCTGCTGGACAAAGGTACAGCAGCCGCCTGTTTAGCGATCAGAAAAGTATTCTTACAGGGAATGGAGACTCTGAGTGTTAAATACGGGAGGAGCGCCGAGGACCAAGCACAGAATCGCCTCCTCCCCGAAGCTGGAAGCAGCCCAGGACGGGTAGGAAGGGCGCTGGGTGTGAGGGTCTGTTGAAACATGACCCGTGCTTTTAGTTGAAGCATTTCCGTCCTAATAGAAGCCCCTCTCATGTCTTCTGTAGCTTTGCATTGGTTGATCCTTGCCTGTGCCCTGACTGGGATCGAACCCCCAACCTTCTTGTATGAGGGCAATGCTCTAACCAATGAGCCACCCGGCCTAGCTCAGCTTGTATATGTCCTGGGACTCACATGTCCCACAGTCCCTGACAGAGGGCACAGGCTCGTTGCCCCTCTAGCCTCCCCTCCAGCTACACTGCTGCTCTGTCCCCTTGTCCCAGCTGAGGAGGCCCCGCCCTGACGGCTGCTCCCATGGACCAGCCCTGCCCTCCGCCGTGTGAGCGTCTGCACACTTGGCTCCAGGACACACTCCGAGGACACGGGGCCCCCGGTGCCACCCCCTCTTCTGGTCTATTGTGAGTTCGCACCTTTTCCAGTCTTTACCTCATTCAGCCACAATTTCAAGGAGTAACAAAACAGGTGCATGTCCCGACCCTGGTAAGAAGTAAAACGTCCCACAGCGCCTCCTAGAACATGACCTCAATGGTGCTTTCTTTCTTTCTTTATTTATTTTTTTTTTTTATTGTTCAAAAGTTTGTAATGGTCTTTATTATCCATGAATGAGTGAGATCATGTGGTATTTTTCCTTCATTGACTGGCTTATTTCACTTAGCATAATGCTTTCCAGTTCCATCCATGCTGTTGCAAATGGTAAGAGTTCCTTCTTTTTTACAGCAGCACTGATGTTCAAGAAACACATGCATTGGTTGTCTCCTGCACCACCCTGACCAGGGCCCTGGCTGGGAAGGAGCCTGCAACCAAGGTACATGCCCTTGACCGGAATCGAACCTGGGACCCTTCAGTCTGCAGGCTGATGCTCTATCCACAGAGCCAAACTGGCCGGGGTAGTAAATGGTGCTTTTTTTAGACTTGAGTGCAGGTTCTGGCTCTAAAAGACATTGCTACAAAAATGATGTTCCTCCAGAGCAGACGCAGTCTTGCCCGGAGATGCTCGGAAGGCACCGGTGCAATCCGAGCGCGCTCCTTTGGAAACGACCGGAGCCCGAGCGTGCTCCCACCCGCCCTGCCCATGCACACACCAGGGCCCGCGGGCTGCGCCTCCCCTACCCAAACCCCTGGTAAATGTGATGTCGTCAGCCGCTTATAGAAGACACAGGCTGAACACTGTGGCTCAGGGACCAGGATCCATCCTGGGAGTTGGGAGGGGACCTCAAGGGAAGGGACGTGCCGTGGGCGG
>NW_005371540.1:977385-988694 GCF_000412655.1 Myotis brandtii
CGTGACACTGGGACAGGATGAGCGGAGGTGGCCCCACGTGGGCGCTCTCGGTGCCCCGGAATCCCCTCACCCTGGGTCCTACGGCATATACCTTATGTGAAAGGCAATCCCGAATTTTATTGGACTGTAACCAAGGTGGTCTTGTTAAGTATTAAGGTTGCCTTTGGAAAATGATGTTAAAGAACCACGTGACGCAGAAAAGATCACGGGGAAGCCTAAAGCCTTCAAGTCCACCTCCTTGTGCCGTTACCTCACGGCGCCCACTCCACTCAGAGAAAGGAGACCGGTCACAGCACCTGCCTGTGGCCACTACGCCTGCCCCTCAGCCCAGCACCCCCACCCCAGTCACCAACCTCAGCTCTGCTTGTGTAAACTGATATCCCCTGACCTAATAGTGAGCTTATGCAGCTGAGAAAGAGGTCTAGCCCTGGCTGGGTGGCTCATTGGTTAGAGCAGTGGTTCTCAACCTTCTGGCCCTTTAAATACAGTTCCTCATGTTGTGACCCAACCATAAAATTATTTTTGTTGCTACTTCATAACTGTAATGTTGCTACTGTTATGAATCGTAATGTAAATATCTGATATGCAGGATGGTCTTAGGCGACCCCTGTGAAAGGGTCTTTCGACCGCCAAAGGGGTCGCGACCCACAGGTTGAGAACCGCTGGGTTAGAGCATCATCCCGTTCACCAAAAAGGTTGTGAGTTCAATCCCAGTCGGGGAGTGTAGGAGGGAGCGGGGGAAGAGAAGCAACTGATTAATGTTTCTCTCTCACATCGATGTTTCTCTCTCCCTCTTCCTCTCTCTACAATCAATAAAAGCATCCTCGGGTAAAGATTATGAAAAAATAATATAATAAAGGGGTCTGACTTTTTAAAAATATATTTTTATTGATTTCAGAGAGAAGGGAGAGGGGGAGGGAGAGAAACATCAATGATGAGAGAGAATCATTGATTGGCCGCCCCCTACTGGGGATTGAGCCCACAACCTGGGCATGTGCCCTGACAGGGAATCGAACGGTGACGTCCCTCAGCCGCTGAGCCGTGACAGCCAGGCGGGTCTGACTTTCGTGTCCCCACTAAGTGAAGTGATTCTCTTGCCGAATTAAACAGAGTCTCTCTTTTGGCACGGGAAGAGCATGCTCACATGCTCACACACACGCGTGCACATGTATGCACACACACACTCTCCCTGCACCCTCTCAGAGTTTCTTCTTGCACTCCTGCCACCTCCCAGGACACTGAGGGCAGAACAGAAAGGCAAACATCCCAGGGCAGGTGGGCACGCCAAATTTAAGGGGTATTTGGCTAGCTAGCCATTTACGCATTAGTATAAACAAGATTTCCATTCTAGTCATGAAAGATCATTTCAGCCCTAGCCATTTGCTCCGTGGTTAGAGCCTCGGCCCTCACACCAAGGGGTTGGGGGTTCAATTCCAGGTCAAGGGCACGTACCTGGGTTGCAGATTCAATCCCTGGCCCCAGTCAGGGTTCCTGTGGGAGGCAACCAATTGGTGTGCCTCTCTCTGTGTCTCTCCCTCCACCTTTTCCTCCCTCCCTCCCTCCCTCTCTCTCTAAAACAAATCCTCGGGTGAGGATTAACCATAGAAAAAGAGCATTTCAAGGAGAGGAACAGCAGGCACCTGCGCAGGTGGAGGGGAGGAGCCCTGACAGGAGACAAGTGGGCACCAGGAAAGGCCACGGGCGTTGGAGACAAACTGTCCCTCCGTCATCTCCCTGGAATGAGGGGCCCCGCACCCTGTTGGTTGGCCCCCAGACCTCTTCCTCTCCCTGTGGCACGTCAGGTCCTCCCGGAGCCCAGGACCAGCTGCGGGGGTGTCGGGCTCCCCGGAAAGAGATTCCGGGGAAATGTGGTTACATAAACACACAGGCTGATTCACTTCCGGACTTTCAGAGCCTGTGACATCCCGTGAGCATGGTACCCTCCGGGCGCGCCAGCGTGGGCCTGCCCTTTCCTTCCGCGTGACAGGCAACATGCTGGGGAGGGAGCCAAAGGCTCCCGGGACCGCGTGTGGGAGACCCACCCTGGGGCTTGGGCCCAGCAGAACGTGCCGCCTCCCTCCCAGTCACGAGGCACAGGGCAGCCCAAGTTGGCTGAGTGACAGTGTCAATCATTTTTGCAAAGACGCTGCAGACCCTGAGCTCCACAAAAGATAAGGAAGGCTGGGGAGAGACTGCCCCCACCTGCGAGCCATTCCTCAGAGACAGCGAAGGGCCGGCCTGCCCACCTGCCCCGCCACCTGCCCTGGGAGCCAGGCCTCCATCCCCGGGGACCCAGCAGGCAGCGTCCTCTGCCCGAGGCCCAGGCCGGGCCCAGCAGCACAGGCCCACCCGTCCAGTCCACCAGAATGATCGAGCCGCCCATGCCGAGCTGCTAGCCCGCCTGCTTGCCCAGGGACACCCTCAGCTGGCCCCTCACTGGCCCCTCTGCCTCCCCAGTGACCCTATGCCTCCCCCACGACCCGGCGAGTTGTGCGGTGACCGCCCTCGGAGCCTTGTGGTACAGCCTTGCTGGGCTCTCACACAAGCCCCCCATGGCCTACAGCCCCCCACAGCCTGCAGCAGCCTGCAGCCCCCCACAGCCTGCAGCCCCGGCAGGCCAGGCAGACGGCTTTCCTGGGGGCAGGGGGCAGGGGGCAGGGCAGGATAAGGCAGCGGGGAGCCCAGCACCCTCACACACGGGCTGGGCCACACGGCAGCAGAGACCACAGTGACCCAGCACCAGGAAGAGGGCTCCTGGGCACTGGCCTGGCTTCCATGTGCGCCCGCCGCCTGCTCACGGCACAGCTTCCCGAGGCGGTGGCTGCAACAACGTCCCTCCAACCGGGCAGCAGGAGCAGCGGAGTGAAGTCTGCGGTCCGGAGGCTGGAAGTGGGAGATCGAGGTGTAGGCAGGGCCACTCCCCTGAGGCCCGGAGAGGGTGCCGCCTGCCTCTGCCAGCTCCAGGGGTGGGGGGCAGTCCTCGGCCCCCCTTGGC
The DNA here is from genome assembly GCF_000412655.1 of Myotis brandtii. Classification (NCBI taxonomy): domain Eukaryota; kingdom Metazoa; phylum Chordata; class Mammalia; order Chiroptera; family Vespertilionidae; genus Myotis; species Myotis brandtii. The sequence goes on from NW_005371540.1 coordinate 980,381, forward strand.
CTGTGGGCACATCACCCCATCTCTGCCTCGTGGTCACACGGCCTTATTCTCTGGGGGACTCTCTGTGTCTTCTTCTTCTTTTAAAAAATGTTTTATTGATTTTTTTTTTTTTTTTTTTTTAAAAAAATTTTTTTTTGTTTTTTTTTTTTTTTTTAGAGAGAGAGGGAGAGGGAGAGAGAGAAACATCGATGAGAAAGAAACATCGATTGGCTGCCACACTAGGGATCGAACTGGAAACCTGGGCATGTGCCCGACTGGGAATGGAACCAGCAGCCCTTTGGCACAGGGACAACGCTCAGCCAGAGCCACACCGCCAGGCACTGTCCTCTCCTCCTTCTTCTTTTAAATCTTTTTTACATGTCTTCTTCAAGGACACCGGCCAGTGTCCTTGGTCTCCTAACCAGCAGGCCCTCATCTTGCCCAGCTAATGGCATCTGAGAAGACCCGACTTGCAAATAAGGCCGCACTCCGAGGTCCTGGTGGACGTGAGGAGGGGGGTTAGTCACCCCTGCACAAGCACATGCTGTCAAGCAGCCCTCTCCCCCTCCTCTGTGGGACGGGGCCAAGCCGTGCCCCCCCCCCAAACCACAGCCAGGGCACCAACAGCACAGGAGCGGTGGGTGCGGGGCGGGGCCGCAGCAGCAGGCTCTGAAGGTGCACGGCACTCCCTGGGCCTCACCTGGAGACAGAATCCCCTGCAGACCCGCAGGCCTCGGGCAGCGCCTGCCAGTGTTGGGGCGGAAGGGACTGCGAGCCCAGGTCCCCTCCCACAGTCACTGCCACGGCCAGGGAGAGACTGACATCCCGGGTCCTGGCTGCGGCTGGCTCACGGGGGCAAGACTGCCCGCCCGCCAGGAGGAGCCGGTCCACCTGGCCTCCGTCAGCTGTCACCTGTCCCGCTGGGACACTCCCCTTTGCCATGGCTCTGGTCTCCGGGCACGGGTGGCAGTCCAGTCCGCGCACAGCAAGCGCTTGGTGACGGAGGCTGTGACTGCGTAACAAAGGGGCTGGTGGCTGAAGAGGGGCCGGGCCATCCTTGCGGCGCCCTCCCAAACTCCAGATGTTGGGATTGTCCCTGGGACGCCAGGGGGAAGCTGCCTGGATCCAGACAACAGGACAGAATCATCCAGAACAGCCTGGGCACCCGCCCCACCCCCAAGGAGCACCTCTGAAGGGGAGAGAGGCCCTGGAAAGCGGACAAGCAGGAAACACCAACTTCTACTCGCCTTCCCCACCTTCCTTAGCCTTCACTCTGCTCCCGCGGGCTTTCTCCAGGCTCCTGGGAGTGGCTTCGTCCCTCCCATCAGGGGCTGGCGCTGGCTGAGCAGGGGCCGGCACACGCGTGTAGCCGGAGCTCTCGATCCGGGGACCCAGACCTCTGGCAGCCCTTAGGGAGCTCCGACCTGAGATGGGAGCACTCCGAGTCTCCAGGCCAGACTGCGGGTGCTCAGCCCCAGCCCAGCCGTGGGGTTTGCGTGGATGACCTCGGGGCTTACCTGGGTGTGGCTGTGTCTCCGGCCCTCGCCTCGTGGGTTGCGGCGGCCCTGCCCTCTGGAAGCACACACTCCCCGGGAGCCTGGGAGGAGGCCAGCCCCGCGGGTGCCACAGAGACCCCACCGGGCAGCTCTGGGACCTCAGGAAACAGTCTGCATTACAGACACGTGTGGGTCGCAGCGGCCGCAGGGTGAGTCAGCACGTTCCAGCAGCGAAGCACCCGGAGGAGCGGGTGGAGGAGGGCGGGCGCGCCAGCTCGCGGTGGCCGGAGCTGACCAACACCGCCGACGGCCTCAGCAAGCATCTCTGCTAGGAGACGGCCACGTGCCACACACCAGACCTGGCTCCAGGCTCTGCCCCGACTTCTCACGTCGGGCACGCTCCGAGGGCTCTGGTTTTCTCTGAATGAAAATCCATTTGCCACCCACAAGGTGACCGGCCCTGGGCTCCCAAATGTCCAAGGCGCAGCCCCCGCCGGCAGGAGCTGGCCCTTTTCATTCTGCAAGTCTAGGTAAGTCCCGGCCGGAGGGTCTTCCCCCAGGAAAGGTCATGAGGCTGGTGCGGGCGCCCCAGAAGCAGGAAGGCCAGGGAGACGCCCACAGGTGCTCACTTCTTTTGGACCACACGGGGCACAGGGTCCCCCAGCGCGGATGAAGGGGAGCCGGAAAGGCAGGTGACTTCCCTGTCCTTCCATCACGCAGTCCCTGAAGCTTTGAAAGCCAAACCCTAAAGAAAGTGCAGTTTCATCTTATAGGCAACTGGGTGCAGTTGTCAAACTAGCAGGGAAGGTGGGCCCCCGGGCTTGTCAACGTAAGAACAGGGATGAGCTGTCCCTCTTCGAAGAGATGCAGAGACGGGAGGGACAGGCTCACGAGGCGGGTGAACGCCACACGCAGGCCAGCAGTGTCCAGGGCGGCAGATGGGGATGGAGGCCTGAGGACTGGCGGGCGCCAGCGCACAGTGCTTCTCTGTCACCGGGCCCTCCTGCGGCTCCTCCCTCCTGCGCCCGGCCTGGTACCGGGTGTACTGCTCATGGCCGTCCGGAGCGCTCGGTCCACTGGAGCGTGAGGAGTGGCCGACGGGAGAGCGGCAGTGACGGGCGAGTCCTCTGCAGTTTGTTCTGGTTTCTCCTGTGTCATCACAGCAGCACCTGGTACTCGCCCCGCCCCCCACCTGAAGGCAGGAGGATGGGCGCAGAGAGGTGGGGACACTCGTGCCAGGCCACACAGCGGGTGTGGGGGGAGGCTGGACCGAGCGCCTCGCTCAAAGTCACCTCCCCGTGGCTGGCTGCTGGCTGGAGTTTGGGGTGCCAGGTCTTGGGGTGAACATGGCAAAGCTGCCTGTGTCTCAGGGAGGGGCGCTGCTAGGGGTCCAGTAAAGCATTTCACCCACTTCGGGGGGGAATCGCTGACGTGCTGTTAACGCCTCCAGCTTTTCATCGCGTGCTGTACACACGCTGGGCGTGGGGTCACTTACCCAGGGGACGGTGACAGCTTCACTCCAGCTGCGTCTGGGCCACCCCTGGGAAGGCAGGTCTCAGGAACAAGAGTCACTGCTGGGAACAGGTGTTTAGGCCAGAGAATCCTGGAGGCTGGCGGGGCTGCCCGGAGAGCGGGTGGACACAGACGGCCGGAGGCCAGGTCGCCAGCGGGATTGACTCATTAGATCAAAGCTCAGGACGAGGGGCGGGAGCCGGTCAGCATCTGGGACCTCACCCCAGGGGTCACAGCCCAGGGCAGGCAGGGCAACTGCATCCTTTCACCTGGGAAGGTTCAAGGTGTCCTTCATCAAGCCCACCTCAGGGATGGCACCGAGAAAGGCGGTCCCAGCGGCCAGGCCTGGGCTTTCCTTGGCCCATTCTCAGTTCTCACCTCGCCCCGCTGGAGGGCAGGGCTGCTCCTCAGTGGCCACGTCTTTGTGACAGGTGGCCTTGTGCAGGGCCAGACGGTCTGGTAGCCAATCAAGGCTCCACCACTTACCAGCTGTGGCGGCCCGGTGTCCTCACCTGTGAGGTGGGAAGCGTGGACTGGCACCCAGCTCCGGGCTCAGTGTGAGACGGTATCACACAGTGGCGGGAGCCGTGCCCGCTCACGGGGCACGCAGTCAAGGGTGAGTTACTGTTACTGTCGGCCGACAGGGCTCGCTCTCCCAGCCCTGGTGAGTCTCCTAACAGTCCATCATCCCATCTTTCTAGGGCCTCACTTCTGACCTATGGGGCGGAGATGTGTAGACAGGTGGCTTCTGACCCCCAGCAAGGACCAGGGGGAGCGCAGCCCGCTTCTGCCAGTCATTTCTCCAGGCCCTGCCTGTCTCCCCCGAGGCCCCTCCTCACGAGGCTCCTCACTAGCTTGGCTTCCCAGGCCAGAGACATCGGTGGACGTGGTCCCGAGGGCTCAGGACCCAGGTAGAGCAGGTGGGGAGGGTGCAGGGAAATCCCTGTGGGAACCGGAAAGGCAGCACCAGGCTTGCAGCACCCAGACCCCCGAAGGTATGGAAAGGGTCTGCCTTCTTCAGAACGTTCCAGAGAGTGGCCGTCTTGAGCAGATGCACCCATATATACCTCCAGGCTCCCGTCCCACCACCTGTCACTCACTCACCAGGGGGGGACTGGAAACTGGAGAGGTGCAGCCCCACCCCGCACCCGAGCACCGAGCCTTCCCCACGTGGGCGCTGACCACCAGAGGGGCAATGGGACGCAGGCAGGATTTTTGCTACAGTGTGGAAGGTTCTAGATAGACCTGTTGGAGCTCCATTTGTTTCCGCTGTGACAAGGAGGCCGTGCTCAAGGGCACCTTCTCTGAGTAAAGAGCAGACCTGGGAGCAAGCTTGGGGACGCGCTCTGGTCACACAAGGACGGTGCCACACCGGGTGCCACGCCGAGCACACGCCCAGTGCACTGGATGGCAATATTTGGCCACAGCGGGTGCTTCAAAAGTCTGGGGGTGGCTGATGCCAGGACCTCTGCAATTCCAGCATCGTCTCCCCCGCAGGCCTCGACCTCACCACCCTCTCGGCCTCCCTGCCCCTGACTCGGGCACTAATGTGGAGTCCCCTCAGACATTCTTTCATCACGTCGGCAGTTTAAAATTCACCAACGTGCAAAGCTCCCCGCGGCTCCGGGCAGGAGGCCCGCACACTCGGCTTCTAGCAAACCTGTGCCGCTCTGGTCACTGTTCCAAAAGGACGGTGGTGCCCTCGTTCCCCGTCACTGTCCACCTCCTCCTGTGGCCACGGTGTCCGGGAGCACACGTGACTTGGCCGGAAAGCTGTCGGGAGGACATTCTGAGAAAAGGGGAGTGTGTGGAAGGCCACCTGCCCTGTTTATCGGAATTCCGACTCAGGGGAGACTTCGGGGAGTGTTGAAGGCGGCGCCCCTAATTATTCCTTGACCTTTCCAACCAAGTCTGTGCCCTGCAGACCCCCAGCTGCTTACTGGACTCCTTATGCTTAACCCCTGGATGCCCTGGCCTAGAGGACAATGTAACATGTGTCCTCCCAAGGTTACTCACCCTACTGATTGCATCTAAAGATAAAAATTCCAATAAAAAGCTAACGAGGCAGGCAATCGAGGCTGCTTGGACCCTTGAGCCAGGGGCCCCTTAGCCCTCTCTTTCACAGTCAGACTGTGTCTGAGTCATCTGTTCATCCATCGTTCAGGGGCTGCTGGTCAGCCCCGGCAACACAGGAGTTTTCCCAGGACCCTCAACCCCAGCTGAAGGCCCCGTTTGCAGGGACAAAGCCTTTGTGCTGGGATTCCGCTAGGGTTGCGGCAGCTCGGGGGAACAGCTTGAAGCCCCAAAGAACAGGGCCAGGATGGGAGCAGGTGCCCCCATCCCACTCGCAGGGCTCAGCCCAGCAGCCCTGACACCCGCAGAGGGACTCGGGGACCCCCTCCAGGCTGCAAGGACGCTGCTGGCCAGCTTTCTGGTCTTTGTCAGGGAACAAAGGCGTCCCTCCCTGCCCCTGCCCGGACCAGCATCACAGCGAGCTGGAAGGGGAGAAAATGAAACCGAATCTGAGCCTGGTTGTTGGCCAGAGGTAAAGGCCAAACCCCTTTGTGTCTCCTGACTCTGTACAGGATGAGGGCGGGAGCCAGGAGGACGGAAAACAGTTTAGTGGCCCCTCTGCACGGCTTTTCCAGGGCCCAAGCTCCATGCGCCCTGGGGGTCAGCCCCTCTTTCCCTGGGGCTGGAAGCGGGGAGAACAGCTGGAGACATGTGGCCAGGTGTGGGGGGCACCCAGGGCACCCACCCACCCATCAAAGGCGCCAAGGCCTAGCCTCTGCAATGCCAGCCTCCCACGTGCTGGGGCTCCATCCAGCCAGTGAGCAGGCTCCAGAGGGCGAGAAAGGTCGGATTGGGTGGGACAGCGGCGCCACCACCAAAAGGCACCCCTGAGCATCATCTGGCCTCTGGTCCCGCCTTCCTTACTCCCGTGTTACCCGGGGAGGCCTGGCTCCAGAGGAATCCGACTACTTGCTCCGATTTATTCGAGAAAATTCTAGGGAGAAGGGCGACCGCCTCTGGCCTGGGCCTGGAGTTTAGGGCAGGAGGGCGGGAAGAGAGGCGAGTGGGAAAGAACTGGGTGCACACCTGGAGGTGACAGGGAGCCTTGCTCCCTTCCTCATGCTGCCAGCTCATCCCAACACCCGCCTCTGGCTGCCCTCCTCATGGCCACACCTCCCCCCACCCCATCTGGGGACGCACTGCACCGAGAGGTCCTCACACAGACCTACTTGTGGGGTCCCTCCTCCTCAGTAGAGAAGCTCAAGGCGGGGGGTGGGGGGGGGGCTTGAGGCGTCCCAGCGCCCCCTGCAGATCGCGATGGGGGCAAAGCCACCTCCAAGGAAATCTCCCGAAGTAAACAAAACCCACCTGGTGAGAGGAGGCCTGGTCAGAGCTCCTCCAGTGATGTTTGGGGTGTGGGAGGGCATGGGGGGATAGGACACGGAGACTCCTGTCCAGGCTGCTCCCCCAGCAAAGCGGGGGTCCCTCTGGGCCCACACATGCCAACCCATCTCCTGACCCACAAAGCAGATGCTGAGTCTATGCAGACAGAACTTTGGCGTTCTGGCATCCTTCACTCAAAAAACCTCACTAATAGCCGAGCGGACACTGGGTTCTAGGGGCCACCTGGGCCCCACACATCCACCCGCAGGCCAGAGCCCTGCTCCCTAAAAAAGACCGGGGGACCATGTACACGGACTGGAATTAATATGTGTCGAAGGCATGCCCCCTTCAGGATGCGAACAGCATTCACCGGCATCTCCCTCCTACACTCTAGGCCAGTGGTCGGCAAACTCATTAGTCAACAGAGCCAAATATCAACAGTACAACGATTGAAATTTCTTTTGAGAGCCAAATTTTTTAAACTTAAACTATATAGGTAGGTACATTGTTATTAACTTAATTAGGGGACTCCTAAGCTGGCCTTTGCTAAAAACGTCCTCATTTTATAATAATAAAGCCACCAACACAAAAGAATTACAATTCTTAAATTGATGACAAAAATACCTGTAGGATTTGCAGCTGGTTGGAAAAATACAGGTAACTTTATGCTTCGAGTAGGTACTTTTGTCACCTGCACGCGATTTGCGGACGGGACTAGCACTAACCACTGCACATGAGACTGCTGACTGACTGGCTCACTCAACTAGCGCATGAATCACGCGTGCCTCCCCCGCGCTGCGTATCCCGAGGCCCGCCTGCACCGCGTCTCCGGTTGCCGGACCTACCGACACCCCCTCCCCCTTCTTCTAACGCCACTTCTTCAAAATAGACTCGCCCAGGCCCAGGCCGAAAACTGACTTCTGCCCATGGGCCACGAAGTTTCAATCGCACTGTACGGGCGCGCCCGCACCTGGTATTTTGTGGAAGAGCCACACTCAAGGGGCCAAAGAGCTGAATGTGGCTCACCGACCACTGCTCTAGGCACCGGGGGAACGGCCCCGCCCTGAATTTTAGGTTACAGTCACGTTTGCTGGTTTTCCTGACTTTCTTGGTTTGGGCCCAGCCCTGTCCTCTAGATTGACCACCCCTCTGCACCCCACACCTCTCCCCTGACACAGCCCCTTCCTCGGGAAGAACTCAGGTGCTAGCGGCCTCCTGCCTGTCGGGGTCCTCATGTGACCTCTGGAGCCCACAGGGCCTCTGCCTGGCCCTTGGCTGCCCCTGGGGGCGCACTCCCTGGCCAGGCCCCCGCTCTGCGGTCTGTCGGAGGCCTGGTTCCATTGCCATCGCTTTCTTGTTTGCGTTTCGGCCCTCGGAACACAAACTCATTTATTTATGTTTTTAATGTAGCAAATGGGCAGCTAAATGAATTGCAATTTGTAATTTTTATGGTTAATTTGAAATCTCGCTCTTGTTGGCTAATCCTGTTACTTGGTAGCAAAACAGGGAGACAGCGGTGTTGCTGCTGCAGGGATTCTAATAGGCATCTGATGTTAAATTACGGCCACCGGCCAGCACCAAGTTGCAATCAGACTGCAGGCCAGGGGCGTGGGTCTGTGGGGGACCAGAGCGAACCGCCCAGAGTCCCCGCCCTCCTGACTTCGAAATTAAGAAGCCCAGTTTGGCACCAGCTTATGGTTTGAATGCCACCCTCCCCAGTGCCCCAAATCCAGGTCTCCGCCCACCCTGCCTCTCGTCCTTTGTTTGCGTCCGTCTCCAGTGGGAGCTGCCTAGGGAGCCGCGCTGAGGGGTGACATCCCTTTCCCCCTTTCCTGGCCCCCACTTCCCAGACCCCGGCTCCCCGGGGGAAGCTTCCGGGACGGTCTGCTCGGAGCCTCTCGGACGGTGCTGGTGCAGGAGCCTGGGGCCAC
>NW_005371540.1:988995-1015885 GCF_000412655.1 Myotis brandtii
CAGGCCTCCAGGCGCGGCTCAGGGACTGCTATTTTGAAATCGGCGGCTGTCCCCTCCAGGCGCAGGATGCCAAGGTCAAGTGTCACTTCCTCTGCCCGTCAATCTCCGACGTCCCTTAAAATGTTCCTAAATGGACGAATTCATTACTCGGGGACACGCGAATGCGCAGAGGCCGCCACCGGCTCCAGCCGCGCGCCCACCGGGCTCATTCCCAGCAGCGCGGGTTCCTGGACCCCAGGTCGCTTTAGGGGCGGTGGGTCTTGCGGGTGCCGGCGCCCCAACTGCCGCTCCGCTCCCCTGACCATGTCCCCTGCTTTCCGGCGGAGAAGGGGCCTGGCTCAGAGCTGCGTGCACCCTGTGGACACGGAACATGCCCGGCCCGCGACTCCCAGGCTGCAGGCCCGCGCTCAGACAGGCTTTGGGTGCGCGATGTGGGAGCTAATAGGTGAGACTCTAAGAGGACGCGTTCAACAATGAGGGGAGCCCCTCCTCCCTTCCCTGGGTCCGCTCCGCTCCAACCCCGTCAGGTGGGGACGGGAGTGGGGTGCGCAGGGGGTGCTGTCTCCTCACAGCACCCTGGGGGGGGGGGCGGCAAATGGTCCAGGAAACAGGTGCCCAGAGAGGGGGCTGCCTCAGCGGGTGGCAGCAGCAGGGCTGCCCCAAGGCCTCCCCAGCCCAGACGAGGGAGGGAGGGGAGGGAGGGAAGGCTCAGGCAGAACCTGGAGGAAGGAGGGACCTGGTGGCAGAAGGACCTGGTGGGAGGAAGGACCTGCCCCCAGGAGCCCCTCCGTCCCTGCCAGCTCGGCAGCCAGAAAGCGGCGCCCCCCTTTCCTTTCCTTCTCAGGTTCCCACAGGGGCCCCTATCACCGTCCCCGAAGCAGGCACGCGGGTGCCTGGGCGGCTCCACACACGCTTCCCAGCTTCCGAGGCAGGGGAAGGTGTGAGGGGACAAGCCCTGGGCGGGGTGTGCAGCGGCCGCTCGTTCTCGGGGAGTTGATGCCAAGTTTGGGGCGAGGGGTCTTGAGGCTGCATTTTTGTTGTCTGAGGCTGTTGGAGACCCCGTGCAGGTAGCGTCTTGGCTGCCTTTGCCGATGAGAGGGCCGCGCAGAGGCAGCGAGTGGCGTCTGGTGAGGGATCATTAGTCCGTGGCCGTTGTGGGAAACATCCACTCCCCTAAAACGTGCTAAGGAGTCAGAGGCGAAGGCGTGGAGACACGGACTCTTCATGGTTTCCGGCAGAGCATGTGTTTTCACCATCGCACACCAGCGTTCGTGTAGCACAGTGGTCGCAAACTCATTAGTCAACAGTCAAATATCAACAGTACAACGATTGAAATTTCTTTTGAGAGCCAAATTTTTTAAACTTAAACTATATAGGTAGGTACATTGTTATTAACTTAATTAGGGTACTCCTAAGGCTTAGGAAGAGCCACGCTCAAGGGGCCAAAGAGCCGCATGTGGCTCTTGAGCCACAGTTTGCCGACCACGGGTGTAGCAGGTGTTTTAAACAGCCATTGCGTTTACCTGGAAACCAGCGGAGGAGGCGGACTCTCTCTTCCATCCCAGCGGCGGGCGGCTGAGTGCGAGGGCATTCCCAGTCCTGCTCCTGTCCTGTCCTTCTCTTGCATTCAGGGAAGAAAGGGGCAATTTGCTTAATTCACTCCTTGGGTAATGGGTAAATACAAAATAATGCCACAAAGGGAAAATATTTGGCAAATTAAACCTTGAAATTCTTTACACATTTCTAAATTTTAAGTTATGTATTCAACCTCCCATCGTTATATGAAAAGGACAGTCACGTCAGGGGCCTTTGGTGCCAATGTTTTCTGCAAAGCAAGCTCTTCTGCAATTTCTCCCCACAGCACATCCTTTTGTCTAAACCTGTCTGTAATGGAGCTACTCAGAGAGACAGGGATGCGTATTCTCATGTCGGCCCCTCCTACCCTCTGGGCCAAATGCGCTGAGGTCCAGCACTGGCCTCTGATGTGTGCGAGCTAAAGTTTCCTCTGAGAGGGGTTTCCCAGGACAGCGTGGGGACAGGAAGCAAGGCCGGCCCCAGGCACAGGCTCTCATACCAACCCCATTTCTATAAAACACGACGGAGCAGAAAGATTCATCTGTTAGTTAACATTTTTGAGTCAGAAAATTAAAAACAAATATTGAACCTCCCCATTTGGAAGCAGGCCTGGCGTTTGACTGGAAAACCTCCGTGATGCATACTCAATGAGGGCACCGCCCCTCACTGGCCAGCCGGACTGCCTTCTGGGGTCAAATAGAGGCAGGATCAGCTGAGGGCACAGGAACCCGGGAAGCCTAGCCGGGAAGGGCTGGCGGGCGTGAACGTGGCCATTTAGGGGTTTTAAGACTTAGGATGAAGCTATATTTAGAGAATACAAATACGAAATAAATACATAAACTTACAGCATCGACTGTTTTTGCTTTGTTTTCTCCCAAAGCTACTTCTACAGCATCTCCTGGGGCTGAGTCAGCCTCCTGCTCCCACCCTGGGGTTCCCAAGGCCTCCCTGCCCTGGACAGGGGTTTGTGACGCTCCTGATTTGCTCAACTCTTCTAGCCCGCTGGTGGGGAACAGGTGGTGGGGAGCTGGCGGTGGGGAGCAGGCGGTGGGGAGCAAGCAATGGGGAGCAGGCAGAGGGGAGCTGGCGGCCGGGAGCTGGCGGTGGGAGCTGGCGGTGGGAGCAGCAGTGGCTGCCTGAGCCTTTCCTGGCCGCTGGGCCTTCCTCGGAGCTGCAACGGAAGGCAGTTCTTCAGTTCCTCGTGGGCCACCGGAGTGCAGCCCGCAGACCTAGCACGTCCCCTCCTGCGCGGTACACACCTGGCTGGGCTTCCCTGCACTCGGGCCTCCTTGGCTCTGGGGCTGGATTCTTCCCGTCTCCTAACATTTCCCCTACACTCGCCAGCGCACTCCCCGTCCCCAAACTCCTCTCCCAACAAAAACAAAAGCGGGCAATCCCAGGGCCAGGAGCTCAGCTCGGGATCCCGCCTGATCCAGAGCGGGGGACTTTGGGGACAAGGAACCCCCAGCCCCTCAGTGATCAGTGCGGCTGAGCTCCCAGAAGCAGCTCAAGCCCCCCACGCCCCTCCCGCAGCAGCGGCTCAGCCCGCACGCAGCCCAGCGCCCAGACCTGGGCCCTGGGTCAGGAGATGAGCCTCGCCGCCCAGACCACCAGGGAAGCACAGGGCCTCCGCGATGCTGGGTTATTATTTGCAGGGTCTGTGGGTTGGAGACGGGGGCTGGGGGTGCAGACTAAAGGCTCCAAGGAGAAGGCCTGCTTGGGGGGTGTCTCCCAGCGCCCCTTTTGTCAGGAGAACCGCCCCCTCCCTCTGCTCCTTGGGGACGCTCACGGAGAAGTTGCGCCCTCATTGTCTCTGTTCAGGGAGTTTCTGTGGCTTCCCTCCCCTCGGAGGATGGCTTATCCCGCTTTTCTAATGAAAGGAACAGCTACGCACGGGCACCAGGACAGTCTCCCTCTAAGAAACACGCCAGGGGTCCGGCACAGGGACACGCCCCAGGCCCGGGGTCACACGTTTTGGTGTTTTCCCCACATTTGGTCAACGCACAGCCACTCTAGACTCCCCGCTGAGGGCGGCTCTGGGGGACATTTACTCACCGTCCTCAGCCTGGGGTTCCGGTAGAGCTAGAGGAGGAGAGGGGGTGCAGGTGGGGAGACCCGCTCCCAGGCCCCGGTGGGTCCCCTGGGGAAATGAACACCCTGTGCATGGATCTGGTCTCAAGTCAAGGAAACCCCTCAGAGCTTCGCAGCTGAGAGGGGAGAGGCAGAGAGACCGCTCCCAGGCCCTTAGGACTAGAAGCAAACGAACCCAATCCCCGCACAGAGGGGAGACGGGCAGGTCGGGTCTCATCCCCCTCAGAGGAGATGCTAGCCCCCTTCTCCCCCCCCCCCCCCCCGCCGCAGCCCTAGGGAGAGCCGTAGCTGATCAGCTCCTAGAGCAGCGGTTCTCAACCCGTGGGTGGGTCGCGACCCCTTCACAGGGGTCGCCTAAGACCATCCTGCATATCAGATATTTACATTACGATTCATAACAGCAGCAACATTTCAGTTATGAAGTAGCAACGAAAATAATTTTATGGTTGGGTCACAACATGAGGAACTGTATTTAAAGGGCCAGAAGGTTGAGAACCACTGTCCTAGAGGATGAAGCGTGGCATCAGCGAGATGTACACCCACATCCATGTTAAATATGGGAAAGAGGAAAAGAAAATAAGCAAAACCCTGTGTCTCCTCTCACCACGGAAATCAAAATGGGCCTATGGCATCCTGAGTGGGCCTAGGTCACCACCAGAGCCTGGAGGGAGACCCCGCGGGGCTGTGCCAGAGCTCGCAGATGCCGGTAAAGAGCCGCAAAGCAAACTCCTCGCTCTCTTCCTGCGACCAATGCCGCTGACAGGAGCCCCAGACGTACCTCATGCAGCTCTCCCCAGCTCTGACCCCGCAGTGTTCTCCTGGGGACACTCCAACTCCATGCCGACCCCCTTAGCAGAGTCTGGAAGGGAAGCTAGTAACCCCCCCCCCCCCATGCTGCCCAGCCTCCCCGAGGGGGGCATGGAGCCGGCATAACTTCCTGTCCTTTGACCTTGAGCTTCTGCCATGTTTCCCTCTCAGCCAACCCTGGTTCTGCCCGCTCTGGCTCTGCCTGCGGTGACCCTGGGGACCTTCAATCAGCGCCCTCCCAGGGGCTGGTGGGCGAGGCCGGCGACCGGGAGCTGCAGCCCTGTGCCCCCAGCGTTCATTGCCACGTGGTTCTAAACGCTAAGTGCTCCCTTGTCCTGCCCCCAAAGAAACTGTTCATTTCAAACACACACGAGCTGATTAGCAAGTTTCGCCCAATCTGCATGTGACAAAACGCAGTACAGATACCAGTATATGCTTTCCCGTCGTATGAACCACCGTGTTTGCATCAGGCTTTCCTCCCTGGTTGAAGGATCTCCGCCCCATCCATAAGTTTTTAAATGCCGACTTTGGGTATTTAAAAATGAGCCGACTGCAGCCGAGTCCCTGTCGCCAGGGGACGGCGCCGGTTGTCAGCCGACTGCCGAGGGTGGGTGTCTTTCCATCAAAGCGACGCCAGGGGGCAAGAGGCGGTACAGAGCAGGCGCGGCTCTCTGCCCGCACCTGCCATGCGTGTCCCAGTGTACAAGGCGAATGTCATTTTGCAAGGTTATCTGTTTCCAATTCCACACAGAGCCTTATCGCTCACCATTTACCTCTTGGGCACAAACAAATAGCCTCTTTAAATAAAACCAGGGAAGGGAAACGTATACCTTTGTACAATTAAAAACCCCAGCGAGGCTGCCAAAAGGTACTGAACCTTGCCGGTAATCCGACTTACCTTGCTGATATTCGGGCCTAATCCTATTTTCTCCCGCATTAGGCTGATTCTGCAAGGCCCTGCTTTGTTCCTCCGGACGACGCTCTGGTGGCCGATGGGCTGAGGGGCGTGAAGCCGGCGCCGAAGGTGGGAGCAGCCTGAGGCCCAGCGCGCTGGGGGTCCGGTGCACAGCCTGCCCCGAGACAGAAAGCAAACGAAACCACTCAAGGGAAACTCCGCTGGAGACAAAACACATTCCATTTCCTGGCTCCTGGCTTTCTCTCCCGGAGTTATTTGCTTTTACAGAGGCACATTAGACAAATTAAACACTAAAAATGGAACCCCTCTGCTCCCTGGCTCAGAAAATAGTTTTTGTTTTAAGGGTATGGTAATAAGAATAATAAAAATGAAAGGCAGCAGCAGCATGCTAGCAAAATAAACTCATTTGTCACCGCAGCCCTTCTGGCAAATTCTTATCTTGCAGGGCAGTTAGGACAATGGGCGTCTGTGCCAACGGCCACTGCTATGCTGCTGCCGCTACCACTACTGCCCTGGACTCCACACGGTTCTTCAGTGGCATCTGCCCACCACCTGGCGCGGCACCCTGGCAGCCCGGCAGGTGGCGACCGGCCTTGGGCAGCCTAGCTGGTCCCAGGAAGGGACTTGGTCTGCATGGGTGCAGGGGGAGCTGAGGGCACCCTGGTGAAGGAGTCAAATATTATCTCCGTGTTTTAGGGTTTTGTTTTTGAAATGTCATGAACTTGGCGCTTTCAAACCAAACCGCCCAGGCTCAGGCCCCAGACAATGGGGTTGTCAGAGGGCCAGCGCCAGCTTTTTCTGCGTGTTCACCCAGCGTTAAGCCTTTATCCCATGAACCGCTCTGTCTGACCCGGCCAGACAAAGACAACTTCCATCTTCCCCTCCGAGGGCTCTGGGCAAAGCCGGGAGACAGCACTGGGTTGCCCCATGGGATGGGGACTAGGGGGAGGTGTAGAGGTCCCAGCCCCCCAGCACCCTCCCACCCCACCCTGCCAGCCTCACCCTGGACACCCTTTTCCTGCTCCCTCCCCAGGCCTCCAGGCTGCGCCTGATCTCTGAGGGTCTTCAGCCTGGGCCGCCCTTCAGGTTCCTTCACGTGAATGGAAATGGCTATGGCCCAGCTCTCTGAGACCCCTGCCCCATGGAGCTCAGACCCTCCCTCCATTCTCCCAGGCCTCAGCCCCTGTGGTCTGAGGGGGGCTTGTGAGGACCCTGTGCATGTGAGCGTGTGCAGTTGTGTATATGTGTGAGTGTGCATGTGAGTGCATGTTTGTGCAGGTGTGTGTATGAGAGTGCATGTGAGTGTGCATGTTTGTGCAGGTGTGTGTATGAGTGTGCACATGAGTGCACATGAATGCATGTGTGAGTGCTTGTGTGTGCATGCATGTGTAGGTGTGTGAGTGTGCATGTGAGTGTGTGCAGGGGTGTGCGTGTAAATGCATGTGTGTGCAGATGTGTGTGGGTGCATGTGAATGTGCAGGTGTGTGTGTGTGCATGTGAGCACATGTGGGTGCAGGTGTGTGTATGCCAGGGGCCCAGGCTGAGCCTTGCGGCTCTCAGAGGAGAAAGCGCCCGCCGTGGTTCCTGAGGCCTGGGAGCCACCCCTGCCGCCTGGGCACCGTCCTCCGTGAGTGTCTGGGGCATTTCTCTCTAGCAGCCCCGGCCCTGTGCCCTCACCAACGGTGGGGGTGGGGGGCTGCTGCCCCTCTCCCCTGCCAGCCCCTGAGCACATGGCCCCCTCCCCTGGGTGCCCACTCAACCCACCTGATTCGAGGGACATGAGCTCTCCCCTGAGAGGTGCTGCTGGTCCCAATGTGTGGTCCAGGACACCGAGAGGGTCATGCTGGGCGGGACCAGGACTGGGGTGGAGAGAGGGGCGCCCAGGGAGCCGCAGCCCCCTCCATGCCGGGGCCACATGCCTCTGGGGCTCACTGGTGAGCAGGACTGAGGGGACGGCGGGAAGCTGAAGGCGGCTCCGAGGACAGGGCTCTGAGCAGCGAGGAGGCAGGGGAAGGCCGTCCGCATCCGCCACCTGGGCACTGAGTTTCCATGACAGGGAGGGGAGGAAGCAGCGTCAGCTCAGGACACAGCCCCTCCGCCTGCAGCGGCCGTGGAAGGAGAGGTGGGCACACAGTGGCAGGACACCTGGGCCCGCGCTGGACCCTGACCCGGGCATCGGGCCTAGGGAGGTCCCCAGAGCTGGAGCTGGGCTTCGTGGAGGATGAGTCATGGAGCACGACTGGGGCTGACACCGTGGACACCATCTGTCACTAACCACCCTGTGGCCTCGGGGGGACCTTGGCAAGCCCTCTCCGCAGTCCCAGCCCTGGGGGCCTCGGCGGGACATGCTCCCGGTGGAAGGCCCCCTCACGCCCTGGTGGGCACTCAGCGGTTCCGCTCGGCAGGTTCCCAGGACCTGGAGCCCTTGTATGGGGGAGGGAGGTAACGTAGGAAATGACCTTACTGAGAGGGGAGAGGCGCCACTTACTTAGGAAATGATCCAATGAAACTGAGTTAAAGCAACATCATTCCTCCAGGTGAACAGCCGCCCGCAGCCTGGGTGGGAGGCTGGTGTGAGCACCCCGCGCCCACCAGGCCAGCGGGCACCTGAGCTGTGAGGTTTCATGAAAATAAAAATGCATTTCATCCTGAGCTCTCTGCTCACGCACAGAGCTGAGGGGCTGAAAGTGCCCCTTGCCCCAGCTGGGGGGAGGGCATCGTGTGGGTGCAGCTAGTCTAGGGACCCCAAACAGCCACCCAATTATTCTGAGCCCCTTCTGTGTCCCAGACCAACGAGAGCTGGGGAGACCAAGGTGACGAGAGATCTCCCCTGTTCCCAGGAAGGGTCCCCGACCCCGTCAGCCCTGTCCCAGCTCTGGGCTGTGTCCTGTCTGTCTGTCCAGAGGGGTGCAGCGAGCTTACCTCCCAGTGTCTCCGCACCCCATCTTTCTGGGCAGCCTCCCCACACGCTGTGGGGCTGCTGGAGGGGAACTGGACCTTCCTCCCAGGTTCCCCGAGCCCCACCCGCCCCCTAATTGTCACCTGATCCATTTCCATTCGTTTCCTAGGGCCGTAAACTGCTGGCTTAGGGCAGCAGAAACTTCCCGCTCACAGCCCGGAGGCTGGCGGTCTGCAATCCTCCTGGGCAGGCCTTCCAGCCTCGTCCTGGCTCCCGTGGCCACTGTGGACCCTTAGTGTCCCTTGGGGACCCTTGGCTTGTGGCTGCGGCATTCAGGACCCACCTCCACCATCACCCGTCACAGGGCCACCATCTCCCTGAGTCCCTCCCAGCATCTTCCCTGGGCTCCTCTGCCTCTGGCTGGAAGCTGTGGGACTGGTGACCAGGGATGATCTCGCGACAAGGAGGCGGGTGAAGGACCATGAGGTGCTGGTGAATGAGTGAAGTTATGGTCAGACTGTGGGAAGTATCGGCAGGTCCCCACGGGCAGAGGGTGGACCTGGAACATGGAGGGGAGTGTCCAGATGTGGGCACAGGGCAGGACCCGTGAAAGTGACGAGTATATGCATGTAAGTTCTTTGTTTAATCTCTTCCCATGCCCCCCCCTCCCCCCCACACACACACTTTTCCTCTGAGAATCGTCTGTTCCATGCTTCCATGTCTCTGGATCTGTTTTGTTCATCAGTTTATTTTGTTCATTAGAGTTCACATATGAGTGCGATCATGTGACACTTGTCTTTCTCTGACTGGCTTATTTCACTTAGCATGATACTCTCCAGGTCCCTCCATGCTGTCTCACAGGGTAAGAGATTCTTCTTTTTTACAGCTGCAGAGTGTTCCATGGTGTAGATGTTCCACAGCTTTTTTATCCACTCGCCTACTGATGGGCACTTGGGCTGTTTCCACATCTTAGCTATTGTAAACTGTGCTGCTATGAGTGTAGGGATGCATACATTCTTTCTGATTGGTGTTTCTAGAAGTGGGATCACTGGGTCAAATGGCAGTTCCATATTTAATTTTTTTGAGGAAACTCCACACTGTTTTTCATAGTGGCTGCACCAGTCTGCATTCCCACCGGTAGTGCACAAGGGTTCCTTTTTCTCCACATCCTCTCCAGCACTTGTTGTTTGTTGATTTGTTGATGATAGCCAGTCTGACAGGTGTGAGATGGTACCTCATTGTTGTTTTGATTTGCATCTCTCGAATGATTAGTGACTTTGAGCATGTTTTCATATGTCTCTTGGCTTTCTGAATGTCCTCTTTTGAAAGGTGTCTATTTAGATCCTTTGCCCATTTTTTGATTGGATTGTTTATCTTCTTTTTGTTAAGTTGTATGAGTTCCCTATAAATTTTGGAGATTAGGCCCTTATCAGATATGACATTGGCAAATATGTTTTCCCACGCAGTGGGTTTTCTTGTTGTTTTGTTGATGGTTTCTTTTGCTGTGCAGAAGCTTTTTATTTTGATGTAGTCCCATTTGTTCATTTTCTCTTTAGTTTCAACTGCCCTAGGAGCTGTATCAGTGAAGAAATTGCTTCGGCATATGTCTGAGATTTTGTTGCCTTTGAATTCTTCTAGAATTTTTATGGTTTCCCGTCGTACATTTAAGTCCTTTATCCATTTTGAGTTTATTCTTGTGTATGGTGTAAGTTGGTGGTCTAGTTTCATTTTCTTGCATATATCTGTCCAATTTTCCCAACACCACTTATTGAAGAGACTATCTTGGCTCCATTGTATGTTCTTGCCTCCTTTGTCAAATATTAATTGAGCATATTGGTTCGGGCCGATTTCTGGGTTCTCTATTCTATTCCATTGATCTATATGTCTGTTCTTGTGCAAGTACCAGGCAGTTTTGAGAACAGTGGCTTTGTAATACAGCTTGATATCTGGCATTGACATCCCACCTACTTTGTTCTTTCTCAGGATTGCTGCAGCTATTCGGGGTCTTTTTTTATTCCAGATGAATTTTTGGAGAGTTCGTTCTAGATCTGTGAAGTATGCCGTTGGTATTTTAATGGGAAGTGCGTTGAATTTATAGATTGCTTTGGGTAGTATGGACATTTTAATGATGTTGATTCTACCAATCCAAGAACATGGTATGTTCTTCCATCTCTTTATGTCTTCCTCTATCTCTTTTTTCAACGTCCTGTAGTTTTCTGAGTAGAGGTCTTTTACCTCTTTAGTTAAGTTTATTCCTAGGTAGCTTAATTTTTTTGGTGCGATGGTAAATGGGATTGTTTTTATAATCTCTCTTTCTGAAAGTTCACTATTGGTGTATAGAAATGCCTCAGATTTCTTGGGGTTAATTTTGTATCCTGCTACATTCTTGTGTATGGTGTAAGTTGGTGATCTGGTTTCATTTTTTTACATGTATTTGTCCAATTTTCCCAACACCATTTATTGAAGAGACTGTCTTGACTCCATGGTATGGTCTTGCCTCCTGTGTCAAATGTTAATTGAGCATAATGGCTTGGGTGGATTTCTGGGGTCTCTGTTCTGTTCCATTGTTCTTATGCCAGTACCAGGCTGTTTGATTACAATGGCTTTGTAGCATAACTTGAAATCTGATATTGTGATCCCTCCAACTTTGTTCTTCTTTCTCAAGATTGCTGTGGCTATTTGGGACCTTTTTTGATTCCATATGAATTTTCGGGGTATTTGTTCTAGATCTGTGAAATAGGCCATTTGTACGTTAGTAGGGATTGCATTGAATCTATAGACTGTTTTGTGGCCATTTTAATAATGTTGATTCTACCAATCCATGAACATAGTGTATTCTTCCACTTGTTTACATCTTCCTCTATTTTTCAACGTCCTGTAGTTTTCTGAGCACAGATCCTTTATCTCCTTGGTTAAGTTTATGCCTAAGTAACTTAATTTTTTTTGTTGCAATGGTAAATGGGGTTGTATTTTTAGTTTCTTTTTCTGGGAATTCATTATTGGTATATAAAAATGCCATTGATTTCTGGGTGTTAATCTTGTATCCTGCTACTTTGCCAAATTCATTTATTAAATCTAGTAGTTTTTTGGTGGAGTCTTTAGGGTTTTCTGTGTACAATATCATGCCATCTGCAAATAATAAGAGCTTTACTTCCTTCTTTCCCATTTGGATGCCTTTTTTGTTTTCCTCTTGTCAGCTCTCTGTGGCCAGGACTTCCAGTGCTGTGCTGAATAAGAGTGGTGAGAGCAGGCGTCCCTGCCTTGTTTTATCCTTAGAGGCAATGCTTTCAGTTTTGCCCATTGAGTACGATGTTGGCTGTAGGTTTGCCATATATGGCCTCTATCATGTTGAGGCGTGGTTCCTCCATTGGCGGTGCTTTTAACATGCATCTCACCACAGTTATGCTTTTACTCTGTCTCCTCAGCTTTCTTCATAACTGTGTCACCAAACCTAATACTAACCCTACATGGTTGTGGGTTTGATCCCTGGTCAGGGAACATACAAGAGTCAACCAATGAATGTGTCAATAAGCAGAACAACAAATTGATCTCTTTTTCTGTCCACCCCCTACTTCCTCTCGCTCTGTAAAATCAATCAATCGATACATTTTAAAAATGTAAAATAGAGCAATAATAACAATGCACTGTAATAGAGGTTAGGTGAATGGTCTCTGCTAAGTTACCTTATTGTCCTGTCTGGACCGCATGGAGACGCCAGACAACGGGATGATTCGGGTCCTTGGGCGGGACAGAGTGGGAGGGTGCAAGATTCCATCACGCCACTCAGGACAGCGAGGAACTGAAAATGGATGGATTGTTTGTTTATGGAATTTTCCATTTGATATTTTTAAAATGTGGTTGAGCTCAGGTAACTCAACTCAAAAACAAAATCATGGAAAGCAAAGCCCCGGGTAAGGGGGGACCGCTGTGGTATCGCGATAGATACTCAAGGACAGTGCTCCCCGAGGAGGAGAAAGGGAGATGGCGAGGTAAGCCCGAGACACCGGCAGTTCTTTAAGCCAAACGCCATTAACCGCACTTTCACGTGCTGGTGGCACCTGCCCTAACCTGCCACACAGCGTGTGGTCGCTGACCGAAGCCAGGACGGCAGGACACGTGGGACCGCCCCAGCCGAGCAGGCAGCGGGCGTTTCTTCTGTGTACATGTCTTCGTAGCTCCTTGTTCCCAGGCTTGAAATTGCCTCGGTGAGCGCTTCCACCTCAGCAATCAGCAAACAGCAGGCATGGGGGCCGCCCACGGGAGCGGGCATTCACTCCCTCTCCGCCCTGGGGGCAGGCTGTTGCTGTGCCACCTGGGAAATGGGGTGGACTTGTTTTCAGGGGGTTGCTATGTTGGGGACCCTGGACGCCTGACCAGCCTTCGTCCACATTTAAACGGGAAGTCTCGGCCTCCACACACGATTCCAGCCATTTCCCTCTCCTTGTTAACTCGCCGCCGAGTCTCACACAGCTGCACAGATGGCAGCGCCAATAGTGTTTATTGAGCATGAACTATGTGCCAGGCTCTGGGAAAGGACCTCAGATGCACGATCATTAAATCCTCTCCCAGACCCTGTGGGGCAGGGGACAGTCTTCCATTTTAAACTCGAGAGAACTGGGTGCTGTGTGTTGAATTGCATCCCCCAAAAGAGATGCTGCCATCTTCACCCTAGGACCTAAGACTGTGACCTTATTTAGAAACAGGGTAGTTGCTGATGTAATCAGTTAAGCTGAACGTATCCTGGAGTCAGGTGGGCCCTTAATCCAATATGACTGGAGTCCTTTGAAAAAGTGAGAAACTTGGCCCTGGCCAGGTGGCTCAGTTGGTTGGAGCATCATCCTGATGCACCAGGGCTGTAGGTTCGATCCCTGGTCAGGGCACATACAAGAGTTAACCAAGGAATGCATCAATAAGCGGAACAACAAATTGATGCTTCTCTTTCTCTCTCTCTCCCTTCTTCTCTCTCTAAAATCAATCAGTCCAGGATATTTTCCCATTGACTTTTAGAGCATGGAAGGGATGGAGGGTTGGGGTGGGGGGAGAGAGAAACATTGATGTGAGACACATGGATTGGTTGCCTCCCACATGTGCCCTGCCCTGGGCTAGGGACCAAACCTGAAACCCAGGTGCGTGCCCTTGACCTGGAATTGAACTTTCGACCCTTTGGTGTGCGGCCCGATGCTCTAACCACTGAGCACGCTGGCCAGGGCGTGTGTGGTTCTTTGCTAAGCAGCCCTGGGGACTGAGCACACGGAGCCTGAGGCAGTCAGGGGATGGTGAGGCCCGCAGGGTGCCGGAGGCGAGGAGAGTGCAGGAGGGCCGGCCTGCATTCACGGGAGCAAGCAGACTGGTCCGGAGTGTGGGAGCCCCAGGGACCTTCGGGAGCGTCTGATCCAGCCCTGCCTTTACGATGAAGAAACTGAGGCACCGGGAGGCTTGGCTCCCAGGTGTCCCACGACGGGGGCCAGGACGGGACTTAGGACTCCAGACTCCCCGTGCTGCACCCTGATCACTGGGACCTGCCTCAGGCTCTGTCCCGGGCCCCAGCTGCCTTCGGGGCTACATTTGTCCTGCTGCCCCTGAGTCTGGCCTCTGTCCCCACCCACTGCCAGGCTGGGGGCCCCTTTCAGGGGGGTCTGTGGGCGCTCAGGTTTCCAAGAAGAGATGCACAGTCTCTCCTGTGGTTGACATCTTCCTCCGTATCACCGTCTAGTTCTCTTCACACCGGAAGACCTTGCCATTTTACTCGTCCATCTGACATCTGACCACTTTGCGTTTAAGCAATAGAACCCAGAGTGACAGTGGAGACCGTGCCAGCACGGAGCTCAGGTGGGGACTCCGTGGAGGCACCTTCCTCTCCCCAGAGGGCACACTCACTGCCCGCTCTGGCTCTGGCAGCCCCTGTCTCGGGGCAGCCGGGCTCATCCTCGGTGCGCGCTCTGGGGCCTTCCCTCTGCATTCCAGGCTCACCTGTGCCGGTGCCGGCAGAGGCTCTGGGCAGCTTGGCCTGGTGGTTAGGAGCCCGTCAAGTCCTGCTGCTGCCACCAACTCGCTGTGTCCTTAGCCAAGTCCTGCACCCACGCTGCCTCAGTGTCCTCCCGTGTAGGGGAGTGGCAGCACCTCAAATGGTCGTGTGAGACAGACGGACATTTGCCGGGTGCTGGGACAGGGGAGGCCCATCCCATGCGTTGAGGAAACACATGAGCGACTGAGCAGTGCCGCCTCCGGAGGAGTGTGCTGGTCGGGGCTGTGCTCCCCAGGCAGGCGCTGTGCCTGCCCTGTGCTCCGTGCCCGCCCCGGCCGTCGTGCCCCCTGCGTGGGAGAGTAAGGTGGGCAGCAGCACCTCCGTGAGGACGCGCCCTGGGGTCGGCATGTGCCCTGCCCACTGGCCAGAGCTCCCTCACGGCCGCCGGCCACAGGCTCTCTCTGGCCGAGGGGCCTGCTGACACTTGGGGGCTCTGTTACTCAGGAAGATGGGGAGACAGGTCCTGGGGGACAATTAGATTCAGCCAGAGTGTGAAGCACAACGATGCCACTTCTGGAAGGTGAGGTTGGCCTCACGGGGGGAGCAGAGCTGAAGGGGGGCTCTGTCCAGCCCATCCCGGGGACTCACGTCTCCCCGCTCCCCGGTGAATTCCTCACCCGCAGAGCCCGCCCGCAGTCAGCTCCCCGGCCACCAAGGCCACGGCTGGGGTCTCCGCCCAGGGAGGCCCGAGAGCAGCCCAGCTCTAGCTGGTCCTCACCGCGGCCCCATCCGTCTGCTTCTGGGCACACAGCCTGCACCTCATAGAGCCAGGGCTTGACCCCGGCCGACTCCACCCCAGGGCTGGCCCCTCAGCTTGGCCTGAAGAAAGCTCAGCATAGACCGGCCAGTTGCTCAGTGGTTAGAGCGTCGGCCCTCGGACTGAAGGGTCCCAGGTTCAATTCTGGGTCAAGGGCAGGCACCTCGGTTGCAGGTTCATCCCCCACCCCCCAATCATTGTATCTCCCTCCTGATCTCTCTTACTCCCTCCTTCCCTCCTCCCTCCCTCCTACTCTCCCTAAAAGTCAACGGAAAAAATATCCTCGGGTGAGGATTAAAAAAAGAAAAAAAAGATTCATCAGCATAAACACCATTTACTGATTGACAGGCAGTGAGCACGGCACCCTGGCTGTGAGCTGAGGCTTCTAGGAGTTGGTCATGCTCCATTCAAATGCCCGGAACCTCCAGTCACAGCCGCACTCCTAATCACATTAGGGACCTCACGTGACCTCCACACCAGCCCCTTTCAAAGGGCAGGTCATGTGGGAAAGTCTGGAAACTGCCGAGGGCTTCACTGAGAGCTGCCAGCTCAGAAACGCTGCCAGGTGCCAGGTGGCGCTTCTGCCGCAGCCCAGTGGCCTCCGTGACGCTAAGGCAGCCTCACTGCCCCGCAGCCGCCCGAGGGCGCACGTGAGGACCCGGAGAGGCTCTGCTCCGCTCTGGGACAATCATCGCACGAGAGGAGAGGGGTCGGGTCCGGACTGGCCACCGGCTGCACCCTGCCCCCACCTGCTGCCCGCCAGCCCAGGACCCACCCTCGTGGCGGGAAATGGCAGCGGAAGGTCCTTCCACGTGCGGCTGAAGCACAGTATTAAACCAAAGAGGGAAACACTGTGAAGAGCTGGGCTGCAACTGAACAAAATCCAGGTTTCCTGCCTCGGTTTCTCTCCGTGCAGCCTGGGGGCCGGTGCAGGGGTCCCCATGTCGTGATAGAACCTCCAGCTCTAAGTCTCACGGTCCCCGCCGCCCCAGAATCAAGCCCAGTCGCCCTCTCTCGATTCTTCCTTCTCTTTGTCCTCAAAAAGCAAAACATTTTTTAATGCTAATGGTGGTTACAGTTGTTCAAGGGGCAGATTTCCGCCCTGGGACAGGCCTGGGGCTCGAGGGCTGGCAGGCTCAGCTGGGCCATTGTCGCCTGGGGACACCAGCCGGCATTGTGGGCCCAGCCAGGCTCCTTGAATGACGGTTGACCTTGGTCACGTTCTCGACCCCAGGAGGTGGTGTTTTTTACTTCTCTCTCCCCAGCTCTGCCACTGGGGTCACAGCTCTGCGACCAACTAAGTCACAGCCCCCACAGCCCAGAGAATTCCAACCCTGGTCCCGTACCCACTGCTCTCACAGACCCACCTCGCACACGACCCATCCCCAGCTCTCCTCGCCCACGGCCTCCTGGCACCAGATGTTCAAGCCATGCCCCGCCCTCAGCCGCCCCTTCCGTGCGGGGTCCTGCCTCTGCCCGCTGCCCAGACCTGCTCGCTTCGGGCCTGCACACACTCGGCTCTGGGAAGACCTCCTGCTCCCGCAGCAGCAAAGCCCCACTCAGACCTGCCTGCGCTTTGCACACGCCAGGCAGTGCCGCCCGATGCTTCCTGCACCTGGGACCGCGCTCACACACACGTGACATGTCACCATCCTCAGCCCCTGAAGGAAAAGCCTGCGTCACCCCACGTCTCCCCCGGCCGATGCTGCGGACAAAACCTGAGTCTTTCCAGGAGGAAAGAGCATGTAAGAGGCTGAGTTCCAGGCTGAATCCCGTCCCCCAATCCACAGTATTTGGAGATGGGTTTTCAAAGAGGCCCTTTAGGTCAAATGAGCTCATTAGGGGGCCCTGAGCCCATAGGACTGGGGTCCTTATAAGAAGAGGTGATGAGGACACACACACACCAGGGGACAACTGTGTGAGGATGCAGGGAGGGGACACCTTCTACCCTCCAAAGAGAGAGGCCCCGGGGGCAGCCAGCCTGCCCACACCTGGAGCGCGGACTTCCAGCCCCCACTGCCCCGTGCGCTTTCCTCCCATCCCCACCCCCACACCCAGCAAAGACCGCTGGCCCTCAGGACACCTTGTCATCCTCTGTGCCATCGAGGACACTGGAGAAATCAGACCAGCCCTCTCTGGCCACCACCTTCCCAGGGGCCACCCCTGAAGGCTCATTCACATGTCCCCACGGAGCCCTGACCTGTACTTCCACACATACCGCCTTCCTGAGCCCGGGTCTCTAGCAGCTGAGCGGAGAGGGTCGGCTGTCCCCCAATCCTCCCGCCAGGAGGGCCCGCCACCGGTTCGGTCACGCCCAGGCCGTCAGCACCCTAGTGTCTGTGCCCACAGGTGAAGCATATATGCACATACGGTCGGGTCCGTGCTGTGCTCCCAGCGCAGTGTCCGCCTGCCACACCCCTGCAGGCCAGCTGCCACCGCCAGCCCAGGGCCCAGGAGGTTGGAAACCGGGCTGTTTTGAACATGTCAGCAGACAGGCGGATCAAAGGCTGAGCCCGGAGGCTGCTGTCAGCTCGGCAAGCACATAACTTCATACAGTCTCCCAGCTCCCGGAGCGGGAACCGCGAGGCAGGCGGGAGGGCGAGAGACGGGGAGCGGTCAGTGTGGGGCCGCAGCCCCAGACTGGAGGTGGGGGACCTGAGGACTCACCTGAGTCCCCTGCACTGCCGGCTGCTGGTCCTGACCCATGGGGACTGCTGTCCCCTCTGTGCCATCATTCCTGGGGGCCCCCAGTAGAGGCACCGAGACCCGCAGGGCAGTCAGAACTCATCCAGGGAGGAGCGGGGACCAGAGTGCCTCGCCACGTCACCTCACCTTGGGAGCAAGGAAGAGTGGAAAAGCGCTGGGGCTGGGGGCTGGGGGCTGGGGTGCACAGTAGGTCAGGGATTGCCCTCAGGTAGAGCCAGGTGAACGCGTGTGAGTGTGTGTGAGGGTATCAGCATGTATGTGAGAGTGTCAGTGTTCGAGGATGTGTCAACATGTGTGTGAGTGTGTGTCAGCATGTGTTAGCGTGTGTCAGCATGTATGTGAGAGTATCAGCATGTATGAGTGTGTGATTATATGTCAGCATGTGTGTGTCAGTGTGTATGGGTACGTGTCAGCGTATATGAGTGTGAGTGTGTGTGAGAGTGTTAGTTTGTGCTAGTGTATAAGTGCATGAGTGTGAGTGTGTGCTGGTGTGTGGGGGGGAGTCCTTGCTTAGGAACGGCCTCCTCTAATGAGGGTTCCTATGTCCCCATCTCTCTCCTAGCCCCAGGCCAGGGGCTGCTGGGCGCAGGAGGATCCTCACAGCCATGGAGAGGGTGGCTCTGCTCTGCTCTGCGTCCCGCCCTGACAGCTACGCCTTGGACCTGGATGCAGGGCAGTGGTTACTTGACTCTCCGCACTTTCAAATACCCCTCACCTGCATCTCATCAGCCTTGTCTAGATGCACAGGTGCCCCCAGAGATGGCCAGGGCTCCGGCATCCACACTGCCCTCCACCAGGGACCCCAGGGTCGCACCAGGGGCTCCCTGCAGCCCTGTGAGGTCTGGATGGTGGCTTCTGTTCTAGTGGCCCTGAGAGAACGCACAGCCTGGGAGGCGCAGAGCGCTGAGACCCTGCCCACCACCTGGCCAGGGGGTCCCCAGAGCTGCGCACACAGAGGAAATTGCTCAGATAGCCTCTCTCCTTGGACCTGCCTGCAACAGAGGCTGGAGAGACAAGGAATGGGTAACCCCACAGGCACCCCCTGTTCCGGGGGAAGGTGGGAATCTGAACCGTCTCACCTGAGTCCTTCCTCTCTTTGGAATGACCCAGAACAGAAAACTCCTCCCTGCACCTCCAAATCCTGGGGAGATGCAGAGGCAACTGGTCTTGGCTTTAAGATCCAGTGTTGGGGTCCAGCCCCAACAGGTCCAGGGGTTCCCCATAGGTGTGGACGGAGTCGGTGAAGAAGGAATGAATGACACTGAGGCAGCGTTCAGTTGATCAGCATGGTTGGGTTCTCTTGCCTGGTTCTATCCAGGATCTCCAGCCAGGTTCTGTCTAGGATCTCCAGCCAGGTTCTGTATTTTATTGTCTTGTTACATCTGTATTTATACCAGTTGATTTTAATCCTGTCAATTTGTATTCCAAAGGTTAGGGCGTTTCTTATCTCCATTCCAGGGAGTAAAGATTATGTAGCTTAAGGGTGATTGTTCGTAGTTAAAGTGATTAACTACCCGCCTGGCACTTAGTTAAGGGGTTTTATTCCCTCCCTAACTTCAGGGAAAAATCCCTACCTGGGGAAACAACCTTTCTCGGAGAGGTGACCTTGGTTAAAACACATAGCGCCAAGAAGGTGAGAAAACATATTAAGAACAGTATGCCATATACGCCAGGTCCCTTGAAACATATGCTGTGCAGATGTTTCTTCCCTGCAGCTACTGTGTCAAGCAGCAAGGATGGACCGGCTTCCGGCAATCCAGGTTCTATGCTTTTCCAGTTCCTGCTGTGACACATTCCTGGCCCAAAATAATGCAAACGTAAAGAATCTTTATTGTTGAGAGTATTACAGACAGCCCTCCCCTTCACCCTATTGTCTGTGTCCATGGGTAATGCATATCCTATCTAATAAAGAGGGAATATGCAAATTGACTGTCACACGGTCACAAAGGTGGCAGCGCCCACAGTGGAGGTGGAGTTTCCGTAACACAAGATGGCTGCACCCACAGCAGAGGCTGAGTTCCCGTAACAAGCCTTAACAAGCAATCAGCAGGGACCTGAGGCTGCATGGCACTGGGCTGGGGCAGGAAACCTGAGGCTGCGCTCCCTGCCTGGTAGGGTTTAACAGGGGACCTCAGGCCACACTCCCAACCTTGGTGCTGAGCCAGGGGACCTCAGGCCGTGCCCCCTGCCCTGATGCAGAGCTGAGGGACCTCAGGCCATGCCCCCCACCCCAGCGCTGGGCTGGGGGACATGAAGGTGCACTGGGAGACCTGAGGCTGCACCCCCTGCCCAGCGGGGCTTGACAAGGGTGGGGCAGGCCGGGTCTGGATCTCGCCCAATGCGGGTGGGGCCAGCTGGGTCTGGGTCTCATGCAATTTTGAGGCACTGCGGTGGGTGGGGACTTGACTCTGGGTCCCACAGTACACCCCAGACTCTGACAAGAGGAAGATTTTCATATACATTTTACTAATTTTCTTTCATCTCTGACACTTCTATTATAGAGAAAGGGCAAATAGCAATCTACACTAATAAAAGAGAAACATGTAAATTGGTGTCACTCCACTACACCCACCAGCCAATCAGAGCAACTATGCAAATTAACCCAACAAAGATAGCAGTTAATTTGCATACGCAGGCATGGAGCGAAGACTGAAGACAACGTAGAAGGAAGCCAAGCTGCAGAAGGGAGCAAAGCTGTGGAGAAGCAAGTGGGGCAGTGGAGACGGGAGGGAAGCAAGCAGATTGGCAGAGGCAGGAGGAAAGCAAGCAGATTGGCGGAGGCAGGAGGAAAGCAAGCAGATTGGCGGAGGCAGGAGGAAAGCAAGCAGATTGGCGGAGGCGGGAGGGAAGCAGGCGGGGCAGCGGAGGTGAGAGCGAAGCCCGCCTCGGCAGGTTTCACTCCCTTCTCTGCTTCGCTCCGGCCCCAGGAAACCCTATTCTTGCAGAAATCTTCCTGCAAAGGGCCTCTAGTATTAAAATATTTCCTCTAATTAATTGCCTTTGAATGTGCATGAATTTCATGCATGATACCACTAGTATGCATATAAGATCTTTGTTTAACCTCTTCCCAACCCCCAACCCTCCTTCCCTCTGAGATTCGTCAGTCTGTTCCATGTTTCCATGCCTCTGGTTCTATTTGATTCATCAGTTTATTTTGTTCATTAGATTTCTTGTTCGTTTATTTTGATCTTTAGATTCAGTTGTTGATAGATATGTATTTATTGCCATTTTCTTGTTCATACTAGAGGCCCGGTGCACTAAGTGTGTGCACAGGGGGTGTCCCTCAGCCTGGCCTGCACCCTTTCCAATCTGGGACCCCTAGAGGGATGTCTGACTGTGGGGTCAGGCCTAAACTGGCAGTCAGACATACCTCACACAATCCAGGACTGCTGGCTCCTAACTGCTTGCCTGCCTGCCTGCCTGCCTGATTGCCCCTAACTGCTTCTTCCTGCTGGCCTGATGGCCTCCAACTGCCCTCCCCTGCAGGTCTGATCACCCCTAACTGCCCTCCCCGCCAGCCTGTTCACCCCCAACTGCCCTCCCCTGTTAGACATCTTGTGGTGGCCATCTTGTGATTATGTGAGGGCAGCCATCTTGTGATGATGTCACACAAGGAAGTGATGCCCCCTAGGCTTTTATTATGTAGGATTTTTCTTTCTTCTTCTCTTCTTCCTCTTCTTCTTCCTCCTCCTCCTCCTATTCCTCTTCTTCTTCCTCTTACTCTTCTTAAAAAATACCCTTCAACATCTCATGTAATACTGGTTTGGTGGTGATGACTCCTGCAGCTTTTCCTTGTCTGGGAAGCTCTTTACCTGACCTTCAATTCTAAATGATAGCTTTGCTGGGTAGAGTCATCTTGGTTGTAGGTCTTTGCTATTCATCACTTTGAATATTTCTTGCCACTCCCTTCTGGCTTGAAAAGTTTCTGTTGAGAAATCAGCTGATGGTCGTATGGGTACTCCCTTATAGGTAACTAACTGCTTTTCTCTTGCTGCTTTTAAGATTTTCTCTTTGTCTTTAACCTTTGGCATTTTAATTATGGTGTGTTTTGGTGTGGACTTTTTTTGGTTCATCTTTGGGACTCTCTGTGCTTCCTGGACTTGTATGTCTATTTCTTTCACCAGCTAGGGGAAGTTTTATGACATTATTTTTTCAAAAGGTTTTCAATTTCTTGCTCCCTCTCTTCTCCTTCAGGTACCCCCATAATGTGAATGTTGTCTAAAAGGGTCCTTACACTATTTTCATAATTTTTTATTCTTTTCTCTTTTTTGTTCTTCTGATCATGTGTTTTTTGCTTCCTCATATTCCAAATCATTGATTTGATTCTCGGCATTCTCTACTCTATTGTTGAATCCCTGCAAATTATTCTTTATTTTATTAGCGTATGCTTAATTTCTGACTAGTCATTTTTCATGTCTTTGACATTCTCACTAAGATTCTTGTAAGTCTCACTAAGTCCCTTGAAGCTCTCATTAAGTCCCCTGAAGCACTCATTTAGGTCCTTGCGCAACCTTATAACCATTGTTTTGAACTCTATATCCAGTAGTTTGCTTGCTTCCTTTGTGACATGTTTCTTTGTGTCCACATTTTGGCTTCTTCCCTGTGTTTGTTTCTATGTATTAGGTAGAGCTTCTATGTCCCCTGGAATTGGTAGAGTGGCCTTGTGTAGTAGGTGTCCTGTAGGACCCAGTGGCTCAGCCTTCCCAGTCACCTTAGCTGTGCACTCCAGGTGCACCCCTATGTGAGCTGTGTGCTCTGTCCTAGTTGAGCCTTGATTTATGTTGGTGTTAGTGGGAGAGATTGACCCCCAGGCCAATTGGCTGTGAGGATTGGTTGCAACTACAGTGGAAGAGCTGCTGTGCAGGAGACACCCCTATGGAGCAGGAATCGCTTCAGTGGGTCTTTGGTGCTCACCAAGTCTACCCTTTAAGTGTGTTACTCATGGAGGTGGTAGAGTTGTAATTCAGCATGGTTGAAGTTGACCACTGGGTGCACTGGCTCTGGGGCCTCCCAGGAGGTGCAAAGTCAGTCTCTGCCTGTTCAGTTGGTCCCTGCCTGGGGCCATCCAGTATGAGCTACATAGCAACCTGCAGATGGCTGCTACTTGTGTTGAGCTTGGAGGTGCCCAAGGGAGGCCAAGCTATGAACCATGGTGGGATGCTACTAGTACCAGGCCTGGAGCCACTTATTGAGAGGTACGGGGCATGCTGATGCCAGCTGATGCTTGTTTGAGAGATTTTAGTCAAAGGATGAGGCAAGAGAGGGCAGTTGTATGAAAAAGCCACTGGAAATATTTTGGATGAGCCTGCAAGTAGGAAGGGGTGAGATCTCAGGGATAAGGCAAAAAGTGTGAGCCAGGTTAATGTAGATTCAGATATGGTGCAGGAGAGCTCAGCAAAGGAACACTGGCCTCTGCCAGCACTTCTGTCTGGGAGAAAGCTGCCCCTCCAGCTCTTGCCCTGATTCCAGACAAGTTAATTCCTCCCCAAATGTCCCAGGTTCCTTTCACACTGCTGCCCCAGCACTGGAGCTCAGAGGGAATGAGTCTGAATAAGTCCATGCCTGGGCCCTTTAAGAGGAACTGCCTGGGACTCCTGCAGCACTCCCTCCCCTGTCCCTGTGTCACTCAGCCGCAATTCCCACTGGTTTTTACAGCCACAAATTGTGGGTACTTCTCTGGTATTGGCACCATGGCTGGGGTCTGGGACCCCTTGCTCTTCAGGGAAACCTCCACAGCCAAGATATCCCTCTACATGTGGGTGTGGGACCAATGGGTTCCGAAATTCTGCCCCACATCTCCTCCCCTCCTACCAGTCTCAATTTGCTTCTTCTTTAATTCCCTAGTTGTAGGACTTCCATTCAGCTAGATTTTGGGTAGTTTTGAATGATGATTTTTCTATATTTTAGTTGTAATTTTGATGTGGTTGTGGGAGGCGGCAAGTCCCAAGGTCACCTATGCTGCCTTCTTGACTGGCAAGATGTCCATCCTCATGCATTTCTAATAGAAAAGGACTTTTTCAGCAACATAACTACTATCCATAAAGTAATGTTAATTCCTCATATCAGCAAGTGCAGTACTACTGTCCTTACCAATTTGCAGTCAGTTAGGTGAAACAGTGTCTCTTTATTGCCTGTCTGTGATTATGGGGGGGGGGGGGTTGTGGGGTGTGGATCTCTCCACCTGTTGGCTTTGACCCAATTTCCTCTTATGTGAAATTACCTGTGTAGATCCTTTCCTTGGATTTTCCTATCGTTTTCCTCTTGTTGATACATAGGCACTCTTCGTATACAAAGGCTTGTTAGTATATTTATGTGCATGCTCAGGAGAGGAGAGGCCTCTGTGGTCCCTCCTCAGCGCCTATTCAGGACTCTCCTCCCTGCTGCATGGTGCCCAGCCTTCCTGCAGGAACCAGCGTGGGCTCAGCAGGTGGTACCCATCTGTTAATGCTGTTGACAGAGGCAGGGAGGGAAGTCCTGCCCAGCAGCAGGCCCTCTCTGTGCGGCCCAGGGAGCAAGAATCATAACTGCTCCTGCTGCCCCTGGCCGTCCCCTCCCTCCAACCCACCCCCATGCTTGTTTGGGGCTTAGAGCTCTGTGGCATGTGTATGCACACATGAGATTATTTCTGCTCAGAAATCACTCCCCAGACTGCCAAGCCTCCCTAGGTACTGACCCCACCCCACCCCTAGGCTTTCCCATCTCTCTCCGATCTTTGCTGTAAAACACCCCTCCCCCTAAATTTGACTTCCTCAGCCCAGCGTCTTCCTACAACAGAGACCTGGGCCCTTGGCTGCTCTGCTGAGGTGGTGTTTGCAGCACAAAATGCTTGTTAGAGATCCGGCCTGGGACACAGTTGGAAGCCGGGTGGGAGGGGCGCCAAGCAGAGACACAGCCAGAGCTTCGGGGCAGAGTGGCCTGTGAGAGCTGCTGATGGGACGGCCCTTTGTACCCCGACACCCCGGTCACTGGCCATGGCCACCTTGGGAAAGGTGTGCAGCTGAGGCCAGCCTTGGAGGAGGTGACAGCTGGAGGAGGTGACAGGCGGAGATGTCCGCTGGCTGTCCTCCGGCAGCCCGGCAGCAGGCCCTCCCTGGACCGGGGCTGCTGGGCATCTCCTTGCCAGGCTCACCCAGGAGGCCTCTGCTGGGACCAGGCCATTTTGTGAACTCTCCACAATTAGCTCTTTCCTCCTCCAAGGAGCGAGTCTGGGCTGACACTGCTTGCCTGACCTTGGGCACCTGGAGAGTCACCCGGAGCCCTCCGCTCCCCTCTTGGAGGGGCATGTGCTGGTCTCCTCCCGCCCACCGTGGGCTGTGGAGTAAACGCCTGCTGCTCAGTAGGGTTTGCAAACTCTGAACTTTACGTCGCACATGGGCTGTGTTAGAAACTAGCGATGGCTTGAGGCTGCTTCTTCTCCAGGCTCTGCCGAGCATGCTGTGGCTGGCAGTCCTTTAGTTTATCTTGGTTGGAATTTCCTCCTCTGAACTGGACGGGTCAGCTCAGTGGTCCTAGAGCAGCAATTTTCAACCTCCTCGTCTCTTGGCACACATAAACTAATTACTAAAATTCCGCAGCACACCAACAAACACATTGTTTTTTGCCACAGCACACGAGGTTGCAAATCGCTGTCCCAGAGGGTCACTCAGCCTCTCCATTTGCGGATGACAAGGAAACCCTGTCTTTCACAGCAGAGTGAGGAGAGAGGTCCTACACGCGTCATTGTCTGCAAGGCCCGGGACTCCATGCACACACACATACACAGTGCACCCTTACACAAACACACACACATACATGCAACCACTCACACAGGCACACCCACACGTGTATGCACAGGCAACCATGCACCCACATGCACCCACACACACAATGCACCCTTACACACACACACACACACACACACACACACGCCATAAATCTCCAAGCTCCAAACAAGCAGAGTAACTCAACAGGAAGGGGAGGCACATTTCAGACACCAGAGTTCTCACACAGGCACGTCGCTCAGCACAGGGAGGCTGGAGGCCCTGGGAGGTGGGACTCCCCATCTGGGACGTCTTAGCTGGCTCTGCAGCAACTCAGCACAGGGATGTTTGTTCAGGAATTTTATTGCATTTTGAAGAAGATACCTTTTTCCTGTGAAGCCTCCGGTCTCAGAAATACCAGGGCTCAGGACTGGAGCTCAGACCAGCCGCACACCTGCCCAGCAGCCTGGCCGCCTTAGAGCAGATGGATTTATCAAAGCTGCGCACTGGGAGCCAGAGCCGACCCGAGAGGGCGGGAGCTGCCCTGCAGGAAACCGGGCCAAGGGAGGCTTTGAAGAAATCTCTGCTGACGGACAGACCCCTGTTTCAGGGGAGCCCTGCAGAGCCCGATCGCTTCAGAGGCTGCGCAGCCCATGGCCTCTCCTCAGACACCCGCAGCCTGGGGGGAGGGGGTGTGTGTACGTGGGTGCCCCCCACTCCAACCTGCTTCAGGTAAGAGGGTAAGAGCGGTGAGTGTCCTGATTCCAGAACCCTAAACTCAAAGGTCTCTGCAGGGCCTGTGCTTGTCAGTGTGCGGGGCCTCGCCCCCTGCACAGGCCCTCCCTCATCCTGTCTCTAGCAGCCGCCTCCAGCTGACGACAGCAGACTCCTGGTTACACAGAGCTTCCCTACGTAATCCATCCAAGGACCATGTCCCTGACCTGCAGCCCAGCCCTCGAGGCTCCTGCAGCTCCTCAGCCTTCCCAGCCAGGTGCTCTGCCCACCTCTGCCAGTGGCCCTGCCAGCCCTTTCACTTGGGTTGAAATCGAGGTTTTCTGGATGCCTCTCGTCCCCAATCCCAGATCGCATTGGCTGTGGCTGAACGTCTGTCCCCTCAACTGTTCTTATGCTGAATCCTAACCCCCAAAGTGATGTTAGGAGGCGGCTGATGGGAGGTGATGAGGTCATGAGGGCGGAGCCCCATGGATGGAATGTGTCCCCTTACAAAAGGCCCCCAGACAGTGCCCTGCCCCCCACCAGTGAGGACACAGTGAGGAGACCTTGGACAGCCCCAGCCTCCCATGGAGAAGCAAACTCTGTCCTTTGTGAGCCCAGGTTGGGAGCAGCTGGAGGGCAAAGGAAGGCACCACGGGTC
>NW_005371540.1:1016285-1022992 GCF_000412655.1 Myotis brandtii
TCACCCCCCACCCCTGGCAGCCCCTGGCCCCCGGGCAGCCTGAACCCCCTCCCCCACGTCTCCCTGCGGCTCCTTTTGTGTGTGCACCTACAGGGCCTGCTTGAGCCGGATCACAGCCAACCAGCAGGTGCCTCCGTGCCCAAGACCAAAGTTAATTAAATTTAAAGCTTCAGGTGCTGTAATACAAATTAGGTCTCGGCTGCATCCATTTACGTCCCCAAACCTTAACAGGACGTTTACCTCGGATGTGTTATCTCTGAGTACAATAACACACACCCGGAAACCGGAACCAAGTGTCTGAGAGGTGACCGCGGACTGGCGTTGGGAACTAGGTCAGAGCGAGGGGCGACCTCCGCGGCAGCTGCATTATTCATGCCGCGTGCGCTCGCGGCTGCTTTCCACTAGACAAGTGAGCGCTGGTTTGGAAGGTCATTAACACCCAGGAAAAATGCAAATAACTCTCCTCCTTTTTAATTGTCGCAGCCGACTCGCCACCACCTGGGAATGAGAAGGAAGCGGGTCCCCTCCCTGGTGGGGCGGCAGGGACAGCTCCCACTGCCAGAGCCCCCCACCCCCACCCCGTGATGGGAGAAGGTTCCCCGGGGCGGGCGCCTCCACGGAGACCGCTGGGTGGGTGGGGAGCAAATGGAGGTGCTATTTAAAGCCCTGTTTTCATTCGTGGATGATCCAGAGCTTTTGCTCGGAGGGGGCGGAATTGGGGGCAAGGCTCAATTAGCCTAGAAACCCCTCCACAGCCCCGGTGGGGGGAGCGCTCCCGGGGGAACCGCGGCGGCAGGGGCGCTTCCCCAGCTTTCCTCGCCACAGGAGCCGCCGCCTCGCCAGGCTCCTCTCCTGGGCAGCGCAGCCCACTGCCCCGGGGCGGGCTGAACGGGCTCGTGGGCAGAATATTAGCACGAGCCCGAGATAAAGGGCGGTTCCACTTGCCTACACCTGGAGGGCGTCCGGAATGCACATCACGGACAGTTGTGCTCCTGGAATTCCCTCAGGTCAGTGTGGGCTGTTGTGGGTGCCCCCGGCTGGCCAGCACGGCAGGCGCAGCCAGGGGGCGCTCTGTGCCCTCACCAAGTGCCCGCTGGGCGCTGCAGGCCAGGGCGGAGGGGGAAGACCTCCTCCCCTGCACCCCGGGTCTAGTCCGAGACCAACGGCACACAGGCGGGCACACAGGCGGGGCACACAGGCGGGCACACAGGCGGGGCACACAGGCGGGCACACAGGCGGGGCACACAGGCGGGCACACAGGCGGGGCACACAGGCGGGCACACAGGCGGGGCACACAGGCGGGCACACAGGCGGGGCACACAGGCGGGCACACAGGCGGGGCACACAGGCGGGCACACAGGCGGGGCACACAGGCGGGCACACAGGCGGGGCACACAGGCGGGCACACAGGCGGGGCACACAGGCGGGCACACAGGCGGGGCACACAGGCGGGCACACAGGCGGGGCACACAGGCGGGCACACAGGCGGGGCACACAGGCGGGCACACAGGCGGGGCACACAGGCGGGCACACAGGCGGGGCACACAGGCGGGCACACAGGCGGGGCACACAGGCGGGCACACAGGCGGGGCACACAGGCGGGCACACAGGCGGGGCACACAGGCGGGCACACAGGCGGGGCACACAGGCG
Organism: Myotis brandtii; assembly: GCF_000412655.1. Classification (NCBI taxonomy): domain Eukaryota; kingdom Metazoa; phylum Chordata; class Mammalia; order Chiroptera; family Vespertilionidae; genus Myotis; species Myotis brandtii. The sequence goes on from NW_005371540.1 coordinate 1,017,937, forward strand.
GGCACACAGGCGGGGCACACAGGCGGGCACACAGGCGGGGCACACAGGCGGGCACACAGGCGGGGCACACAGGCGGGCACACAGGCGGGGCACACAGGCGGGCACACAGGCGGGGCACACAGGCGGGCACACAGGCGCGGGGGGGGGGGGGTTGGACAGGGGCCTGGGGCCTCAGCTTTGCTGCTTCCTGGTTTGCTGGTGAACAGCGCGTTCTGTTGAGAAGGGGGATGGTCAGATCCGAGGGGGCTTGTTAAACATGCAGGTGGCCCGTCACACCCCGTTGGGAAGCGGAGGTCTGACTCGGCAGGTCACCAGGATGTGCTTTTTGGATGACAACTGCCAGGTGCTTCTCGCAATGAGGAACTCCGGCCTAGAGAGAATCCATCTCACTCTAGAGGCAGAGAAGGGATGACTGGCTCCTGGCCGAGTCACCAGTGGTTAGCATGTGCAGCGCTCAAGACAGCCCCGCTGGATCCCAGCAGCCCTGCTGTGTCCGACAGGATAATGGGTCCCCCAATGTCCCCGCTCCAGTCCCAGCACCTGCCAATGTGACCCTGCCATGGACCTGTTCCTTAGATCACAATGAAGGACAACTGAGTGGGTCACAGGACAGGTGGACGGTGATCGCGGAGCATGGAGGCTGGGTGTGCAGAGGGGGCCTAGGGGGTCAAGCACTGGACAGGCTGAGGCTGTGGACCCTAAATGTGAACACTGGCCCCTTCCAACATGACTGTCCTTATAAGAGGAAAGAGACAAATTCACAGGAAGGAGGGCATGTGATGCTGGAAGCAGAGACCAAGTGATGTGCCTACAAGCCAAGGATGCTGAGGATGGAGGTGACAGTGGATTCTGGAAGAGGCAGGAAGGAGCATGACCTTGGACTTCAGAACTATGAGAGAGCCGTAGCTGGTTTGGCTCAGAGGATAGAGCGTCAGCCTGCGGACTGAAGGGTCCCAGGTTTGATTCTAGACAAGGGCACATGCCCGGGTTGTGCGCTTGGTCCCCAGTTGGGGGCATGCAGGAGGCAGCCAATCACTGACTCTTTCTCATCATTGATGTTTCTATCTTTCTCTCCCTCTCCCTTCCTCTCTAAAATCAATACAAATATATTTTAATAAAAGAACTACGAGAGAATAATTTCTGTTGTTTGAAGTCCCCAGGTTGTGGGCTTTTGTGCTGGCAGCCATGGGGGCGGGGGTGTGTGCTGAAGCCACCTCCCTGCACCCCACCTCGAAAAGCAAGTAAGCAAACCTGCTCTCGCTGACTGCTCCAGGTCTTGGCAGGGGCCCCTGTGGGCCGCCCCTCCCTCTGCTGTTGCCTGGGGTTTTCATATTTTTTCCCCTCTTTCCTTTCCCCTGATGGGCTCAGACTAACCACTGTGTCATTGTAACTTTACTCATAGTCGTGGGAAGAAAAGAAACAGATAAAATTAATTTTCATAATATATTTAGTTAGCCTGATGTATCCAAAATATTATTTCAATATATGATCGACATATTTTTTAAATATATTTTTATTGATTTCAGAGAGGAAGGGAGAGGGAGAGAGACAGCAACATCAATGATGAGAGAGAATCATTGATCGGCTGCCTCCTGCACACCTCCTACTGGGGATTGAGCCCACAACCCGGACATGTGCCCTTGACCGGAATCGAACCTGGGACCCTTCAGTTTGCAGGCCAACAGTCTACCCACTGAGCCACACCAGCCAGGGCTGTGATGGACATATTCATCAATGGGGTAGTTTACACTTTTTGGCCCTAAGTCCTCACATTCCTGGGTGCGCTGTACATGGAGAGCCCGGCTCAGCTCGCACAGTCTACACCCAGCGCCCACGTCTTCACTGGAAAACACCTGGCGCAGTGAACGCCGGTCAGGTTTGCAGGGAGAGGCCGTCACACCCAAGTTGTTCCAAACATAAGCGGGCATTTCCTAGACGCTGAGCTGAAAGTCATTTTTTAATTAATTTTAAAGATTAAATTCTTCAGTCCCACTAGCCGACTTTCAAGGGCTCAATGCCACAGATGGCTGGAGAGATGCGGTCCCACACCCCCTTCGGGTGTCCCCACACTCCCCTCCGCCATCCCCTCCCCCAAGAAGGCGGACAGGACAGAGGTCTGGAGGCACAGTCCAGCTGCTCCCAGCTCCACTCTGCCCTTCGCTCAGCGGCCCCTTGTCCACCTTTGTCACTGACCGGCTGCAGGAGGAGTTGGGGCCACAAGAGAGGAAGCAGGGAGCTCAGTGAGGGGGCAGCCAGACAGACAGGGGCCCTGCACCAGGGTAGGAGGGTGGCCAGTTCCTCAGGTAGTAGGGGGTGTTCTAGGTGGAAGGAACGCTTGTCAAAAGTCTGGGAGCTGGTATCACTTCACACTCACTAGGATGGCTACTAAGGAAAAAACCCACAAAAACAGTAAGTGCTGTCAAGGACGTGGAGAAATTGGAGCCCTGGCGCATTGCTGGTGAGGATGCAAACTGGCGCAGTGCTGTGGAAACGGGTGGTTGTTGGGGAAATGGTAAGTAGAATTACCATGTGATCCAGCGGTCTCGCCTCTGGGTATAGACCCAAAGAATTAGAAATGTTAACACACCCAGGTTCATAGCAGCATTATTTACAATAGCCAGAGGTAGAAACAGCCCAGGCTTTCATTAATGGATGAGTGGGAAACAAAAGGCCGTATATACACACAATGAAATATAATTCAGTCTTTTTTCTTTCTCTCTCTCTCTCTCTCTCTTTTTTAATTCAGACATAAATGGAAGGAGTTTCTGCCACATGCTACAACATAGATGAACCTGAGAACATTATGCTGAATGAAATAAGCCAGTCACAAAAGGACAAAAACCATCTGATTACATTTAAATGAGGACCCTACGCTCTCAAATTCACAGAGACAGACATATATGGTGGGTGCCAGGAGCTGGATATGGGGAGGTCGTTACGGTTTAATTTAATGGCAACAGAGGTTCAGTTTAGGAAGATAAAGTTCTGGAGATGAAGGTGGTGGTTGCACAACAATGTGAGTGTACTTAATGCCACTGAGCTGCTGCTTAAAAAATACTCAGGATGAGGCCCTGGCTGGAGTGCTCAGTGGTTGGCGTGATCCATGCACCCATAGGTCACCTGTCCATTCCGAGGCAGGGCCCGTGCGAGAGTTAGAGGCCCATCCTCCGTAGGGGCGTGAAGGGGGCAGCCTGATGTCTCTCTCATGAATGTTTCTCTCTCCCGTCCTTCCTCTCTCTTCCTCATAAAAAAAAAATAGTCAAAACATTTTTAAAAAATGATCACAATGATACATTTTATCTCCTTTTCATAATTAAAAATTAACTTCCTTTCAACAATATATGAAATCAAAATTTAGATCAGACACACACAACTTTCACTATTTAATGTTTCTCCTCGAAATATTATTGGATACAACTTATACTCTACATTTTGAGAGAGTAACCATCTCCTGAGCAGAGACAGCAGAACTCAAATTTGCCAAGAGGCACAATTTCCTTTTCAATCTCAGATTTTACAATTTTCACGCCGCCAAAGCCCGGCTGGGACTGGGCTCTCGGGGGTGCTGGGCCAGGGGGAGCCTGGAAGCTGGAGCGGCTGGTGTGGGGGAGTCGGGCCCTGGGGCCTGGCGTCAGCCTGTGAGGCACCCACATCTGGAGAGACTTGGGGCAGCCCCAGCCTTGGACGCAGGCCAGGCTGCCATGGAGCCGTGGTCAGTGTCAGGGACAGACTGAGAAGCAGGGCTCCTTGGCAGCCTGGCCCTGCAGCTGGGGGTGTGGGCCTGTCCCCCGCTGCACCAGAGGTAAAGATAGAGACCTACAACCACCAAATCCTTTCCATTACAAAAGCTTTCCACACTGCAAGTCACTTTTCAATCTCACCTGGTGGCAACGCTGCCCTGAACCACCGACGTGAGGTTCCTACGCACTCGCTGGGAAACATGGATGCGCCCCACCAGGTCATACATGCACGCACGCTGTCCAGAATCAAGAGAGTCCTGCATGCGACAGGAGCTAACGGACAGTGGACATCCAGTGTCCTCTTCAGAAGACTGTAGTCAAGTCCATTCATTTATTCACTCATTCATTCATACTGTGCAGTGCAGCAGTTCTCAAAATGTGGTCTGTGGATCCTGGGGGTCCTGAGACCCTTTCAGAGGCTCCCCATGCAGCTCTTGGCACAGTTATGCCGAGTCCTTGTCTACCTTGGTCACTGTGACACTAGCCCCCACGTGCAAGGGGACAGCTGCTGAAGGGCCGGGGCCTCTGCAGGACCCAGGCAATGGTGCCCACAGCTGGGGGTGCCCTTGTCACCTTGGGGGGCAGAGTCACGGAGACTGCACTGGGCGCCACTGTTCTCCTGGGCTGGCCCTTAACCTCCTTCCGCCAGATCCTGTCCTCTGCTCTCTCTTGGTTTCCGGCCTCCCCTTACACTTTCCCGTGTCTACCCTGGACCAACGCCCTCCCCCAAATACCGGCTTTATTAGGGATGCCCGGACACCCTGCTTCAGCGATTCCCTCCCTGGGCGACTGAGGATGAGAAGGGTCACTGAGCGAGGAGCGGGAATCCCTCTAACCTCTGACCTCTCTCCTTCCTTTTAAGCAGGCTCCCTACCCCACCACGCCCCCAGCCTCTCTCTACCCCCTCCACTTAATAGAAAAACAGCTCAGGCGTTTAGAGTGCGGGCGGAAGGCTTAGGGGACCCAGGAGACCGAATCTCTTGAAGGCGCGCCCTTCAGACACGCAGGGGGACTTTCTAGCCGGGAAGGGGCCTTGGTCAGCGGGCGGGCCCAGACGGCTGGCCTGCTGGGGACCCCTCCGGACCGCTCCCCTCCCCGGCGCCCATGCGGGGGCTGCTCCTCTACACGGGGGACAGCAGGGAGTCGCCCCCCATAAAAGACTTTAATTTTAAAAGGGGCAGTGAGAGGTTTTGGACCAACACAGCTGCTTAGCTGTGGAGACGCGCGCGGGGACGTCCTGGGCCCGGACTAGGTGATCAGCCCGGGCTCGGCCGCCCAGACGCGAGGGTCGCGGCAGCCAGAAGCTCAGGGTCCCC
>NW_005371540.1:1024323-1026936 GCF_000412655.1 Myotis brandtii
GACCGAGCCCGGGCTTCACACCCGACGTTCCGGGCTGAGCTCGTCGGGTGCTTCGGCGCGAGGGCCAGCGGAAGCGGTCTCTGCAAATCAGACAGAAAACCTCAGTGTCGCGAGTGTGTGTGTTTGGGGGAACCCGAACGTTGCCCTCTGGGCGCTGTCTGCCACCCTGGGCACCCACCGGCAGTGAGAAGGGAGCTGCAGCGGGCGGTTAATTAGAACAGCTCGCCTGTCTCGCTCGGAACGCGGGGAGGTGTAAATCCCGAGGAATTCGGGGCATTAGCTGCATCTGCGGGAATCCTGCGCCGACCCCTCTCTCTCTGCGCCGCGGAGGCTCCAGATGGCCCAGGGCCCTGAACTCTGCCGCCGGCCAGAGGCTGTTGTGTCTCAGGGGATTAAGTGAGATGAGACACACCACCTGAAACTCCATCGCGCCGTGAAGCACAGAGGCTGTCTGCGAAGACCTGGGTTTTTAGAGGAACGATTGGGAAAGGAAGGGGTGGCTTTGGGGGAGAAAAGGCACCTCACCGAGAGCCTCAGCGCCAAAGTGTTGCTTTGCTGGGCTTTTCCTGAAGTGGGCGAGCCGGGCTGGGGAGGGGAGGCGTGGGGAGGCGCGGAGACAGTCCGGCCCTAGCTGCCTGGGGAGGGCGGTGGGCTTGGTCAGCGGCCCCGAATGCAGTCAGCAGGCAGGCACCACCCTGCGGGTGGCACCGGGGATCCTGGAATGTGGTTCTCGGGAGCTCGTGGCCAGCCTTGGTGCCCCTCCAGGGCCAGCACTGGTCCACCAGCAGTTCGGTGCTTCGCCCTGGAAGTGACAAGGTGGGGGAGAGCTCCCTCTCCCAGACCATGGAGATAAGAATGTTTATCAGCCAGATACTCCTGCTAAATGACCACCTTCGTCAGACTCAGTGGAATTGATCAATCATTTAATCTAGTACAGGGAATTCTAAATTTAATCCACACCTTAGTTTCACACTTTATAGTAAACCATATATTTTAATATAAAAGGTGTCCCAAAAATGTATACTCACACTTTGAATAATCATAAAGGCAGTACTTACTAAAATACATTCCATTTTCAGCATTGGGCTATCCGCTGTTAAAGTGTGCATATGTTTTTTTGGGACACCCTGTATTTCTATTTGATAAAGGAAAAAGTAAATCAATTCCATGACTAATTTGAACAGGTTATTTAAAAACCTGTGCCCCCACCTATGCAGTGCACTGAGCCGGGAGCCGCGCCCCCCTGAAGCGGCACTCCGTTGTTAATTGGGGGTCATGATTTAGGTGTTTTCTCCCGAACTTGCCTAAAATTCTGGAACTCTCCAGCCACTCCAATCGTTTTGCTAAAACACTGTAAAGCCGGTGTACATGCGTTACGGAGCCCGAGCCTCTGTGCTGACCTGTATGTTGGGGGAGAAAGAACAGAGCCCTGGTGCTCGGAGAGGGGAAGCAGGTGTTGGACGGGCGTTGCTTTTGAAAAGCTTGTTTTCCTTCCAAAGGTCAAAAGGCGACTGGTGAACAGACTCCAGAATTTCTGACGTTGTTTGTAAGTAATTGTAAGGTTGGAGAGAGCGGCGGCCTTCCTTCAGACCCCTCACCCTCACAGGTTTTTGTTCTCGCCGCTCTTCAAACCTCCCCAAACCAGCTCTTCTATTTGCCTCTGGATTGTTTAGACCACCAGCGGTTCTCAACCTGCGGGTCGCGACCCCTTTGGAGGTCGAACAACCCTTTCACAGGGGTTGCCTAAGACCATCCTGCATATCAGATATTTACATTATGATTCATAACAGTAGCAACATTACAGTTATGAAGTAGCAACGAAAATAATTTTATGGTTGGGTCACAACGTGAGGAACTGTATTTAAAGGGCCAGAAGGTTGAGAACCACTGGTTTAGACTGTTTTCTTCTAGGTCCCTGCCGTTCTGAGGGGACATTTCCCTTGGGGGAGAGGTGTCAGGTGGGGGAGCATCTGTATGACTCCCAGAGGATGCCATGGCCGACCTCCCGGGCAGGGGCCCCGCTTCCAGAGGGAGCCAGCTTTTCCTGGGATTGAAGACAGCAGTGACACAGTGTGAGGACACGGGACAGGGGTTCCCAGGACACAGATGATTCCCAAGGACAGGCAGGGAGTCTAAGGCAGGAGTCCCCAGCCCCGGAGCAACCCAGGGAGGGCGGTGCGGGGCCAGGACCGGAGTGAGCTGGAGAGCCTTCCTCACTGTCCTCAGAAACTCTGTTTTCAGGAGAAACAGGTTCTAGGAGGTTCTGCATGGAAGTCTCGGGCTCTGGAGACCTGCTTCCCTGTGTGCAGCTCCCGGCCTGCCCAGCCAGCACTGGGGCTGAGCGTCAAAAGGAGGTCTTTTCCCTGCGGCCTGGGCAGGAGCCTGTCTCCCGTGGGGGCCTCACCTCCTATGTGACCCCAGCACCGAGGGGGCTGTGGCTGAGCACAAGCCACTTCTGCTCCAGCCCTTGGGGCAGGGCCCAGACCAGCAAGGCCAGTGCCCACCGCCCTCCTCGGCCAGGCAGCACGGGCTCCGGCCGCCCAGTTCTCTGTGGCTGCGGGCGCAGGGTGCCTCTGGCTGGGCCCCGGACGGCCTGTGGCAGGACAGGGGGGG
>NW_005371540.1:1026999-1030160 GCF_000412655.1 Myotis brandtii
GCCAGGCCAGTGTCCCCCACCCTGGCCCTCGCTGCTGCAGGAGAGCTCGCTCAGCCGCCCATGCCCGCTTCCGGCCTTTGTCTGCGGGCTGGGGAGCAGCGCTTCACTTCGCAAGGATTGAGGTGGCTCTTGCTCCAGCTCAGGGCCCCACTCCTGGTTGTGCTGAGGTCAGGTGTCCTCTCTGTGGGGCTTGTCTACCAACCCAGCGCCAATGTCCCCAGGGTGAACCCGCTGTCTGGCAGTGGTTCCCCCCAGTGTCCCTCGCCCATCTAGAGGAGTGTGGGAAGTGAGGGGCAGCAGAGACTCCGCAAAAGTCACCGTCCTCTGGCCCAGTTTTAAGAAAAAGCAGGGAGGGGGCCTGGTTCCGCAGCCAGGCACCCGAGTCTCCAGGAACCCCTGCCACCCTCAGGTGCCAGGCGTTATTTGTGGCACCACTGGCGTCAGTGTTATAAATCCTCCTGTCTAGAAGCCTCTTCCTGGCTCAGATAGCCACCCCCCATCCCCACCCCGGTCCGTGCAGACCCCTGGAAGGAAGCAGAGTTGTCCTCAGGAAGCCGACCCCCTCCTGCCAGAGGAGAAGGGCTGGGGTTCCCCAGCTGGGTTTGCCTGGGGAGACACACGGTCTGGAGGTGGCCTGCCTGGTTGCACAGAGACTGACCCTGAGTGCCTCAGCGGGTCTGGATTGGAGAGAGGGGTGCAGGCCGGCTGGGCCCAGGGCTGAGGGGACCTGCTGCATTGCAGGTCCAGGAGCAGAGACTTGGAAAGGCAGGCTCCCCGCGCCCCCCTGCCCACCCGTGTCCCCAGAAAAGCACACATAGCCAGGGCGGTGTCCCAGATCCGGCAAGAGGCCAGGTTGAGCTTCCAGCACGTTTTAGAAGCTTCTGGAAACAGCTTGAGATTTCTATGTAAGACAGGATCCTCTCTGCCCCTGAGCAAACCAACTTTGTGCAGCTTTGGCCCAAATTCCACAGCCTCCCCGCTGCCTGTTGGATGGTGCCCACTCTCAAGGCTGACTTTAATGTTTGGGGGGGGCTCTGGGAAGCCTGAGATCCCACCCCCAATTATTGCTCTCCTTACTCCTTTCTCTGCTCCTCCTGCACCACCCCATGCACCCCCCCCCACCCAGGCCAGTAACCCAGGAGTGCCCCTCCTTCTGTGCAGTCTGAAGACGCCCAAGTCCAGGTTTGCTAGGAGAGTGCGCTCGCTTGCTCGGTGAGCTGGGGTCTGGGTCACAGGAAGGAACACAGCAGGAGTCCCCACCTTGGGCTCATTTAATGCCGAGGCGCTCAGAAGCAACACTGCCCACGAAACGAAAATATTTCTCAGGAGGCGGCCTAATTGGTTTTCAGGGGACGGCTGAGAAATGAGCCTGGACCGCTTTGCAGGAATCAGAGGGCCCTGGGCTGTCCCTTCACATCCCCTGCCTTCAGGAGACCCAAAGCGACTGGATGCTTCCAGAGCTGTAGGAAATTTCCCCCAGACCCTAACCACGTGTCAACAGGGTGTTCCCACAAGCCCCAGCAGCCCCGTTTTCCTAGGGGCCGGCAGACTGTGGGGTGTCATTTTTTGAGACCCAGGCAGTGTCCCTGGCAGGTGTGTGTTTAGCCAGGTAATTTAGTGATAACCCTTCCAGATGGGGGGGAGGGGCGAGGAAGATTTGTGAGTCACCCCAAGTGAGAAGTGGCTTCCCACCCCCTACTTGAATCTCACAGGAGGGACTCCCCATCTGTCTCCAGAGCCTACCCACACCCAGCACCTACATGCCTCCACTCCTTTGGTGGCCAGCCCAGGTCCTCCTTCCACCCTCCTTGCCCCTCCTCCTGGGGTCAGTTCCCGAGGGAGCAGTGTGTGGCAGCTGCTGCGCCTGGAGCCTGCAGTGGGTCAGTGGGTGAAAGAGGACAGGACCTGGGGGGCACAGGAGCAGAGCTGAGCTGGGCTGGGCTGGGGAAGGGGAGGCCTGGCCATCACTCTGCCTGGAGGGCTGCTTGCAGACCTGCCCTTCTCCTGGCCTGGCAGCACTGGGCAGGCAGTCCCTGACCCAGAGCCTGCTCCGCTGGCTGGGCCTCCGCTGTTTGGCTGCTGCCTCTGCCCCTCCGCAGGCCAGTCCTGGGGCACCTGACTCCACCTCCTCTCCCCTCTCCTCTCTCCCCTCTCCAGCCCCCTTTCCACCAAGGGCACTTTTATCGTGCCAATGCTCCTGCACCCTCAGAATTGCCCTTTTGGGTGTTTTCTTTGACGTTTGCAAATTTCCATAAAAATGCATTTTAAATGATGGACAGGTACTCCTGGGGTAACAAAGGCTGTTGGGGGCCAGGAGAGAGGAGCTTCCTGGCAGGACCCTGAAGGAGGAGGGAAGAGAAGAGGAAATAGAAGTTCCATTTGGACACCTGACAGCGGCTGGAAAGGAAGTGTCCAAAGGGACAGAGGAAGGAGGGGAGGGGAAAACAAATCCCCCACCAAGTAATTCCTAATCCCCCTTTCGGATGGGCCCTGCTCTCTACGAAACCTGTTTAAGGAATTTAAGACTATGAAAACGAGGTGGAAGGCCTGGGGGCAGGGCGTGTGGTTGGATGGGAATTTCCAAACCGACGACTCAGTTCTGACCGCCATGCGCCTTTATTTCTCCCTCCCGCAGAGCCCGAAATCTGCTCCTCCGGGTCCACCTGCCCGTTTCCTGAGGATGGGTGTCCCCAGGGGACCTTGCCTTCTGCACGCGCCGCTCTGCACACGCACATGCACACTCACGCACACTTACAATAAGTGTCTGCAGGAGGAGGGTCCTGTGCGCCAGCTCTGCGTTCAACACAGAAATCTGCCCGGTCACCAAAGTCAAACGTAAGTGACAACTTCCCTCTCCATAGCGAGGAACACGGGCTACAAAAGTCCCTTTGTATCTCGGCAGCCTATTTAATATGAGTTATGCATTTTTGTGCAAGGAATTGTGGGATTTTTCCCCACGGTAAACAATATGGAAATGTTAAAAATTGCAATCTCCCAGACCGTGTGTGCGGACGCTAACCAGGGTGATCGGAGAATGCCACCGCGGGGGTTCCTTCGGTCCCAGCGACGGGGAAAGCGCGGTCGAGCGCAGGGACGCGGTCCTGGTCTCGCGGATTTGGGGCTCCCTCACCCGGAGCCAGAGGACGCGGCTGCTTTAAGGG
>NW_005371540.1:1031978-1038021 GCF_000412655.1 Myotis brandtii
CTGGGTTTTATTTGGTGGGAAACGGGGCTGGCTGGGAGCCGGGCCGGAAGCTCGCCGCTCAACCCCTTCTCCGATCCTTCCAACTCAGTCTAGAGACCCAGGACCCACGAGTAGCTCACCCCAGACCTAGATTCATCCTGCGACCCAGAAACCCCAGATGCAGCTCTTTCCTCGGCCCCTCTCAGGGGCCGCCGATGGAGCGGGGAGCGGGAGAGGGCATGGCGGAAACAGGCGTCCGTTGCTCCCATCCCAGTGTTATTTGCGCGCCTCGGGGGAGTGCAGCACCCACCTCGCACACAGCTCGGAGGAGGGGGACCTGCGGTACCCCCCAGAGAAGGGAACTCCTCCCGGAGGCTTCCCGGCAGGGAAGGGGCAGGTTGCAGAGAGGGCTGTGTAGGTGCTGGAGGCGCTCTCACAGGTCTGGGTTTTTAAAAGCCAAGGCCAAGTCCTCTTGCAAACCCCAACTGCACTGAGTGCAGGTCTGTGCCCAGCTGGTAACGGACCCCCTGCCCCAAACCCTCCAGTGTTCCCGGAGATTGTGTGCCCGGCCGCAGCCAGCCCAGGCACCCCTGGCTGCCTTGCTGCAGACTCGTATGTCTCTCTCCCATGAAACCCAAATTTCTCCAGTTAGATCTGAAATTTGCTCCATTGTTCTCGCCTCCCTCCTTTGTTAATATTTAATTAACATAGTGGCTCACAATGGGGCCGCGAGGAGCCTCAGCCTCGCTGGCTTTGTGCGCCCAGGAGCAGCCCGCCAAACCCAGCCCCAAGGAGCCTGGTAGCGTCTTCCCGGACTTAAAACAACAAACCCTGTGAGATCACGTTCGTGTTCCTGGGGTTTCAGGAAAGAGCGAGGCAGAGTTTTCTTGCTGAGGTTTGGTTCTGTTTCCGAGACTCCTACGTGTTTCGTTTTGAAAGAAAATCCAGGAAGAAAGGGAACTAAAAATTCTGCTTTTGGAGAAATTTTCTTTCCGTAAACTAGTGTGTGTGTGTGTGTGGGGGGGGGCTGTTCTGTGTCTGCAGGAACCCCGGCAGCAGAGGAGTTTGGGGGGTAAGTGTGCTGCTTCTGGGGCGAAGGGGGGAGTGGAGACTGAACCGGCTCCTGGAACCAGAGGCAGCCTCACGGAGCCACCCCTGCCCCTTCCTGAGGCCGGAGCCTGGCCGGCCGCCCCAATCTGCACCGTGGGGATCAAGGCCAGGCCTGGGCTTTGGTGCTGGTGCCCTCCACTGTGCGTGGATGGCGACTGGGGCGAGAGCGGGAGTGTGGGCCGGGAGTTTGAGCCCTACAGCCTCTGGCCACCCCTCTCTGGTGCCCACGGCCCCTCTGTGGGAGTCTCCCTCCCCAGAGAGAGAGCTTGGCTGGGTCAGCCTCCACACCCACTGGGTCCCCTGACCATCCCCAGCCCTGGGCTCAGCACAGCCCTGGAGCTGTGGACCCCCACCCCCAGGTCCTGGTGGGGGGGTGTGCAGCCTGCAGGGTGGGCTGGGAACTGGGTGGGGACCTGGGGTTCTGGCTGCCCAAGGTCTAGTCTCCGGCCACAGGCACCTTTGTAGACATTGAGGTGGGGAGCGCCCCAAAGCTGATTCACTCACTTCACAGATGGAGACCCAGGGGTGCAACCCCGCACCCCCAGCAGCCTCCACATCTCTCACACACCCTCTCCGGCAGAGTGAGCTTGACCAACTAAAAGAAAATGCTTCCCTCTGCATTGCTCGGCCTTTGCAGATGGCGGGGTCCTGGGAGCCTTACCCCACTTTACAAGTGAGGGCAAGGTCCTAGCCTGAGGAGGCTTCAGTGGGGGCTCCGGGCAGGCAGCTGGGGTCAGCTTCCAGGCCCTCCCTCCTGTGCTGGGGGACCATGGAGACTTGGTGGGGGTGCAGGGGGAGCTTGGATTGGCAGGGCTGCTTTTCCACCCGGCAGACCCTTGTGCTCCTGCTCTTAAAGGAACAATAAACTTGGGCCCACAGGGCCAGTCGGGGGTGGGGTGGAGGCAGATATCGGCCCCTGCCGCCCCGTTCTCAGGACCCACAGCCCTCGGCACCCTGTGGGTGTCCCCTGTGAGGTTCCTGTGGGAGCCCCTCCACAGACCCCAGAGCTTCTCCTGCTACTCTGTACCCCCCATTCTTTCCCCTGTCTCTAGCCCAGCATCTATGCCTACCCGTCTCCTCCTGGACAGAGCCTCAGGAAGGGCTAGGAAGGCCAGGCCAGGCAGGCGTTGTAGGGGCTGCTTTCCTCCAGGACTTGCCCTTTTATCTGGTGACTTCTCCACGCAGTCTGCCCTGCGCCCCACTCCACCCTCACTAGGCTTCGCTGGCCCAGAGCCTTCTTTCCTGGGGTTGGGACCTGATGGTGGTTGCCAGCCCGTGCCCAGTCCCCCTAAATCCAGCCCAGAGACCTTGGTCGCCACCCTCCGCAGCCTGCGTCCCCCGGCGCTGGTGGAGTGACCTTCGTCTCAGCCGGCAGGCAGGTCTGCAGCCCCTGACCAGCACTCTCTCCACACTTCCCCAGGCCCCAGGTCTCGAAAACCAAAGAAGAAGAACCCCAACAAAGAGGACAAGCGGCCACGCACAGCCTTCACCGCGGAGCAGCTGCAGAGGCTCAAGGCCGAGTTCCAGACCAACAGGTACCTGACTGAGCAGCGGCGCCAGAGCCTAGCCCAGGAGCTGGGCCTCAATGAGTCGCAGATCAAGATCTGGTTCCAGAACAAGCGCGCCAAGATCAAGAAGGCCACGGGCAACAAGAACACGCTGGCGGTGCACCTGATGGCGCAGGGCCTGTACAACCACTCCACCGCGGCCAAGGAGGGCAAGTCTGACAGCGAGTAGGCCGTCTTCTCCCTGCGTGTCTCTGTGCGCGCGAAACAATGCAATAATTTAAAGTTATCAAAAAGGGCAAGTGTACAAAAATTATACCAGCATTCCTAGTGGGAAGATCGTGTGTTAGCTATGGTTCTGCAATATTCTATGTGTATATAATTTACAGGTGATGTAAAATCCAAAATATCTGACTATAAAATATTTTTTTTATTTTTGTGTGTTTATGAGATTATGCTAATTTTATGATTTTATTTTTTTTCGAAAGGGGGCTGCTTAGGGTTTCATCTTTTTTTTTAATCCCCTAAGTTCCATATGGGACATGGGACGCTTTTTTAATTTCAAAAGAAGAAAAATTAAAACAACTTGCTGAAGTCCAAAGATTTTTATTGCTGCATTTCACACAACTGTGAACCGAATAAATAGCTCCTACTTGGTCTATGAGTTCTGCCACTTTGTTTGTATGGTTGTGCCATGGGCAACAGGAGGGGCCGCTCCTGCCTCAGCCCGGCCTGGCAGGGCCCTGGTGGGGATGGGGCTGCAGGGTCCTTGGAGGAGCAGGGCCCTCTCGGGGGAGAGTGGCCGTGCCTATTGCCAGGGCCTGTGCTAGGCAGCGGCCCACAGTGGTTCTCAGCCTCCCCACAAGCCGCTCCATCCCTCCTCCTGCCTTCTCTCCCGCCCCCTCCCGCACCAGGCCAGTGAGTGCTAGTCTGCATCTGTATTTGTGTTGCTGTCCCCTGTCCCTCCGCCCACAGCTGGCGCCAACTCTGCGGCCTCAGCGCCAGGGCTTCGAGCAGAGGGGTGACCCTCCTCCCTCCAGCCCAGGCTCAGGCCTCTCCTGCTGCTCCTCCAGCCCCTCAGAAGCCCGTCAGGCCCCAGAAGTGGCGGAGGTTCCGTCACTGCCAGGCAGGTAGAAGGCTCCTGACAGAGGTGGCCTCTCCTTGCTTTTTTTTTTTTTTTTTTCTGTTTTCTGCCCTTCCTTTTTTTGTAAGTGGTCACTTCTGCTACAGAGAGCGTTCGAGGTGTGTACATATGTATGTAGGTGTGTACACAGACAGGTGTATGTGAGCCCCCAGTTCTGGGACACATGGCTACCTTGACTTTTAAAGGTTCTCTGAGTCCTCAGGGATCCAGAGGAAGGACAAACGTGTAAATAACGATTTCTTACCACTTTCTGTCTTTTGTTTTTAAATATACATTTTATTTTTTGAAGGTGTGGTACAGTGTAAATTAAATATATTCCATATATCCTCACCGAGTACATATATATATATAAACAAACACATTATCTTTCTATATAACGCCACACTGTCTTCTGTTTAGTGCACAGAAAAGAACCACGTCCAAATGTTCCCGCAGCCGGGACGCGGGGTGCCCTGGCCACACAGGCCTTGCGGGCCCTGAGGACGGAGGGCGACTTTCTCTCTTTGCCTTAAACCTCTTTATTTTACGTTGACAACACTTCCACTCTGTACATAGTAGCGTAAACCTTTTTCAAAAGGAACTATAAAATCAAAAAGTTGTAATTTAACATTCTGTGAATAACCATCTGCTGCTTAGGAAACGCAATGAAATGATATGCCTTTTTCGCAGGAAGCAAAGTTTTTCTTTTTTTTTTTTAGTTTGTAAAATGTGCATTTTACAGTTCCAGTATCAAATATTTATAATCTTATGAGAAATGAATGTTTCTGAATGTTTCTATCTCCAACTGTGGTTATCAAAATTGTGAACATTCCCTCTGCATTTTTGTGTGTTTAAAATCTTGAAAGTTACATTAAATAAAAATAACCCCAATTTATTGTAAAATATTGGCTGTCCAAGGTGGAATGACTAGTTTTCCTCAGTGTGTTTCTGAGACCAGGCGACTCCGGGCCTCTCCCCACTGCCGGGCGCTGGTGTCTCTTTTTAAAATTATGAAGACACTTTGGATATTTTCTATGTGAGCACAGAAAATATCAAAGTAATTTAGGTTCACATCTCTTGACCAGAAGGAAGTGTTCAAAAGCATGGAGCTATTCCATTGAATAAATACTTACAACCCTACAGAAGGCAACAGGTAATCCCCCCCACTCCCCTACCCCACAGGGATTCTTCCTACTCAGCCAGCCGACAGAGGCGCTCCTCTTTTACCTTTTGTTGTTGCTTTTACCCCAAAAGTACAGGGTGAGGAAAACAACATCCCAAGTATATTCGGGAAAGCACCGGCCTTTCCTTTCGGAGCTGACGAGGCCCCTGGGCCAGCAGGAAGCTGCGGGGATCTACCTCCAGGAGCCACGCTTGCGTCTGGAGCGCCAGTTGCTCCATTGCCAAACTTTCTTGGCTGGAAAAAAAGTTTTCTTCTCCCAGTAAAAGAAACTCAGAGACTACTCAGAGGATCATGTTGCCAAAGGGAATCTTCCAGGCTGTTCATTCCACACCGACGGCTTCCCGAGGACCCTGGGCCTGGGGCAGGGCCGGATGCTCCCTGGATTTGCAAAGACGGGCTTAGTGAGGAGGCCCCAAAGCACCAGGAGTGCCCCAGGGTCTTGGACAATAGGACGCCATACCCAGTGTCGCCCTCCTCCCCCACCCCGCTTTTGCACAGCTCTGGGTTCCCAGATTAAAAACAAAAGCCCACCAGCACTATTCCCCTATTGGGCTCTCTTTTAAATAAAAGGACAGTATAACAACATTAAGCAACCATTTTGATTTTTAATCTGCAAATCGTAACACGATTACGGGCAAGGTACGGTTTTGTAAGATAATGAGATCCCCGTCCCCAGAGGCATGCAAGCAGATACCAGGTCTACAGTGGTAAAGGGAACTTTTCCTTTATTTCCTTTTTCTCTCCGGGAGGGGATGTAACCGAATGAGACGTCAGACCTCGGAACGCTGAGGCTACTTTCGCTTCTGTTACTACATTTGTAAAATCTACAGCTACGCTCTAACTCCTGGAGAGGCCCTGTGCCCAGCCAGCAGCTCTCACGCTCTGGCGAGGAGGGATGGAGACCCGAGCGAGGCCTGCAGGAAGGCGGGGCTCCTCCCTGAAGCCCGGCTGCCCGCTACCCGCCCCCCGCTCCCGCGGTTCCCACCTGGGATCTGGGATCTGGACCAGGACCAGACCGCAGCAGGAGACTCTCGCACACCGTCCCGCTCCGCCCAACCCTCCCGCCGATTGTCGCCCCCGCAGGAGGCGGGTTCGAAGCGCTCCTCTGCGGAAAGCCCGAGTCTGCAGGAAGGCCCTGCGCTT
>NW_005371540.1:1038095-1038319 GCF_000412655.1 Myotis brandtii
GCCCGCAGGGTCGGGTGAGAGGGTCCTCGGGCGGCAGTGCGGCACGATGAGCGCCCAGTGTGGACCCTCCGTGCGCCTTCTGTAGGGACACGAGAGGGAGCCACAGGGTGACACCAGTTCTGCTCTTGTTGTTGTTGTTGAGTGAAAAGGGCAAATCCAGGGGCTCCTGGACCTTGGGCCCTGGCTGGCCCGGCGCAGGGCGCACAGACACCCCGGCTCTATGC
>NW_005371540.1:1038794-1039343 GCF_000412655.1 Myotis brandtii
GCGTCTCTAGGGCTCCGTTCTCGGCACACTCCCGCCCCAGAAATGAAAGGCGCCCTGGACACCGTCGGCGATGTCGTCACATTCATTGGGTGGCTCCCGACTGGGAGCCTCTATGGGGGGGGGGGGGGGGGGGGAGCGGGTGGAGAGGCTGGAGAGGCTGACGGCGATGGCGTTATTGTTGTTGTTGTTGCCATTGGCCACGTGCTCAGCCGCTGGGGGGAGAGCCCAGCTCCCGCAGAGGCGTTTGGGGAGCCCCAAGATGGGAGGGGGCTGAACGACCCCAGAGTCTCTGGGAGCAGGTGTCAGACTCCTGTCCTTCGTCCCCCCGCCCCCCAGTCAGGCCGTGCCAGGCCTGGGCACTGGCTCTGGGCACAGGAAGGGTGTCCCAGGCCCCTAGGCCCTCCGGGTCCCCGATTTTCTGGGCTGGGGGGACTTTGGGTGCAGAGCCAGGGGCCGGCCCCACGGCTGTCCCGCCCCCTTTCTGGGCTGAGCCCCGAGCTTCGCCCGAGCAGGAACAAAGAGGGCCCCGCTCAGCCTCCCCGGCCTGGA
>NW_005371540.1:1040081-1040782 GCF_000412655.1 Myotis brandtii
CCTGCCCCTGCCCCCTCCACTGAGCCTTCCCTTTCTCTTCTCTTTGGATGGGTAATCACAGGCTCCCGCTGCCCAGGCGCTTGGGAAGGAAGCGCTTCCCTGGGGTTGGGTCCGTTGCCCCTCCTGGCAGCAGACTGGCCACTTCCCTCCAACTTCGCCAGGACTGGGGTCATTTCGTGGCCAGGGCACGTTGCATCTGATATTCCCTTTGGGCCAAAACTTCGTGGGGAGGTTTGGTAGCTTTACTCTCCCACGCCCGTCAGCAGAATGTGAATCCTGGTACCCCTCTAGCTGGCACCCCTCTAGCTGGCACCCCTCTGGCCGCAGGCAGTCAGAGACGTGGCAGTCACTCAGTCCTTCGCACAGCCCGACCCTGCTGAGGCTCACTGGCCTGTGGGGCCGCCGGCAGACATTTCCACGGGAGCAGGCTGTCCTGTGGACTCAGGTTATGCCTTTCCGTGCTGGGCATCTGCATGGAAACCGGAAGCTCTCATCCCTGGCGGCACATGGCTCAGCAGCTCCAAACCCTCCTTGTCCGGGGGAAGACCAGAGCCTGCAGCTTCTCCCAGAGGCCCCAGGTCCACCTCACAAATACTTTTTATAAAGCGTCACTTAGCCCCAGAGAAAGAGGGAAGCACAGAGCTCTGTAGCCAGGTGGTCTGCGTGTTCCTTACCCCCCCCCCCCCCCCCCCCCCCCCCCC
>NW_005371540.1:1040803-1047878 GCF_000412655.1 Myotis brandtii
CCCCCCCCCCACGCACACCACCAGCTCAGTCATTCGCTTCTGGAGTAGACAGAGCTCCACCTCTGGGCCTCCTAGAGGGGTTTGTTGTGTTGTTTGCTGGGTGAACCCCACAGTGGGAGGTGGACTATCTCCCCCCAAAATGAAATCCTGTGCAGCTCAGGCTGCCCCCCAGGCCCAGCCCCATCGCCGGAAGGGAGCCCACATCTTCCTGTCTGTGGAGCTGTTTAAGGAAAGGAAAAGGGAGAGAATCATGAGTACATAGACATCATCCATGTGGCTCTAGAAAGCGGATGGTGGCGGATGTTGAGGGAGAATGGAAGACCACAGGGCCTGTCCAAGGTCCAGACTCCAGCCCTTTCCCGAAACACACCGCCCCTGGAAGCGCTCGGTGTGGGCCTCCCCGCAGTGACACACATGCACAGCTTCATGTGGGGACCCTCCTGATGCAGTGCAGGGGCCTGGACCCGGTTTCCGCAGAAGCCAACGACTTGACTCCACTCCATTTTCCGTTCCAGTGGACGGTCACTGCATGATGCTCCCAGTCCCATGGCCACAGACACCTCTGACTCTAGGCAGAGGAAAGGCCATCCAGCTGGACAGGGCGGGCTGGACGCCCAGGCACGGGTCCCACCCGGCCCCGCCTCCTGCCGCCCGGCTCCTCTGCCAGAGTGAGTGGGCGGCCAAATGATGCCTGCGCGCGTTTTATCTCAATAGCAGAGGGTGTAAGCAAAGCTTTTAAATTAATTGCTGTTCCTATAGCTAAACACATAACAGGCTTTGATTACATGCTAACAAGAATGAAACATAATCCTGAATTAATTACGTGGAGATAATTTTATAATTCTATCATGCAATTTAAGAAGCAATGTGTGGCTAACCTCCCATTTAATAGGAGTGATGATTCAAAATTAAAATGGTCCTAAATGTGAGGCCCTTTTAAAAGACTGAACAGGCTGTCTCTTCATTTCCCCCCAAAGGGCCCTGGTCCTCTACCTGCGGGGCTCCTCCCACCTGCTCTCAGATGCTGGAAGCCCACCCGCATTCTATTCTGCCCAGCGTGTAAATGGAAGTAACACCAAGCTCCCCAGAGCCCCAGGGAGAAGCAGGGTCTCTGAGGCACTCAGCCAGGTGTGGATGGAGCCTGGGGCCAGGGCCTGGGTAGCCCATTTCCTCTCCTGAACACAGTGCCCTCAGAGTGTGCCGTGCAGGGCAGCTCAGGTTCCCCTTCCTCCTCCTTCCCTTCCGTCCCCCAGCCCCTAAGCCGTCAGAAGGAGGCTCTGGTGGCCTCGGAGGCGAGGAAACTAGCAAATGCCACTCTGGGCCAACTCCAGGCCTATTGGGCAGGGAGCAGGCCTTTTTGCACAGTTCGGGGGTGGGGGTGGGGGCAGACTGGCAAGTCTGGATGAAGAATCCAATTCTGAGTCTTTTGAGGTGATCAAAGGTTGGCCAGTGGGTCCTAGAATTTATAGGGGCCCGTTGTGTGTTGCCTCAAAGTGGGCGATTGACTGGGGACTGAGAGAGGTGGGACAGGAGCCGCCCTGTGGATTGCTGAGCCCGGAAGGAATGAACGTAATACAAACTCCCTGGAGTCACAAGCCAAACAGCCCTGAACATCGCACGGCGTGCCCACGGCGTCGATGAGGGAGCGGGCACAGCACAGAGCCGGTCGAAGTTGGACACACACTTTCCCACAGGTAAGAACACCCGTGAGGGACACGCCGAGGTGGGGGCTCATTGGCCTTGCACGGATGGATTTGCGGCCCCTCCTTCCTTCCACAGGGGCACTTCAATCGCACCTTTAAAAAATGCTTCCTAGTCAAACCTGAGTATGCGAGGAGACGCGGAGCTTTGTGGCGGAAACATAATTAAACTGGTGAGAGAAGCAGAGGAGGAAGAAAGGGGATGACATCAGGCCGATTTCACACTTGGCAGTCGGAGAGCTGGCCTTGCCGGCTCCGGCCACGGAAGGCAGATCAAAGTGCCCTGCGACTGCTAAAAAGGCAAAAGGGGCCTTGAGTATGCTAATCCCCAGGACAAATATATTTTAATCTTGTTAGAATACAAGTTAATGCTGCAGCTCATGGCTGAACTTGGTCAGACTGAGGAGATCCATTTTTATTTTAGCGACGAATGAAGTAGACCTGGTTTACACATGGGTAGGAAAGGTAAATGCACAGATGGAACTGAACCCCCCTATGGGCCGAGTCACCCCACCTTGAGCTTTCTGCACCAGGGCGGGGCGGGGGGCGGGGGGGACTCGGAGGCCTCCAGGATGGGATGGTCCCTGACGCAATTCCTCTCCCCCTCCCCCTTCCCTCTCTCTCCAGAGCATCCTCACGCCCAGAAAAGAAGTTGGCTCATTGGGTGGGGAAGACACGGGAAAACTCTGAAATTAATTAAAAGATTCTCCAAAGCAATCTGTTTCCCTTTAGGCCTGAGGTTTGACAACCAAACCAATTCCTTGCCATCAGCCCCTCACTTCAATTTTTACAACGTCAATTTTCATTACTAGTAATTATGTGCTGAGCTCCGACTGCACATGCCGCATCGCCCTGGTTAGCAAGCAGCTCCAGGTTTTTGCCTCTGTTTTGTGGGCCAAGCAGGACATCAGGCCCATGCAGAGAAGGACTGTCCGTCTGTGGAGCTGCCCTCTGAGAAGAACATGATGGTAAAATGCTGAACCTAATCGGAGCTACATCTGTACATCTGAGTGTGGGAGGGAGAGAGAGAGCGAGAGAGAGAGAGAGAGAGAGAGAGCACTTGCTAGAGAGCTTGACTGTAAGGTTACAGAAGGTTAAACTCCCCCGCAGAACCGCCTGCTATATATTGCTGATGGCAGCCTCTAACAGGCAGTTTTTGTCTCTCTGCTCTAGTGCCTGTTAGAATTCCCTCTGCCTCGGGCATAAAACCTGACTCCCACTAACAGTGCATCACACCTTTGCATTCCAAAGAGGAGCCTTTGGCTTCTGGATCCAGGCAGACCCAGGTGCTCCAGGGGAGGCACAGGGGGACGTGACACCGTGGGGTGAGGGGGAGCCCAGCAGCAGTACACCCCCCCCCCAGGACTTGGAAGCCTGGCCTGGGCCTGCCTCCGCCCCAAGGCTGTCCTTGGTTCCAGGACTGGGGAATGTCGGTTTCTGCCATAACCCTCCTGACTCCCTCAGCCCGAAGCCATGCGCGTGCCCTGTACTTTCTGTGCGTCCCCAGCTGGGACGTGGTGGGTCTCAAAGTGCCAAAGCCGTGTGGCTGCAGGGTCAGCAGCCAGTGGCCGGAGACTCCACAGGCAATGCCCCGGCCCCTTCTTCTCATTTCTCTCCATTCCCGAGGTGTGCGTCCTTCGCGCTTCTGTCTGCTTTCTACCCCAGCCATCGGGTTCCCAGACATGTACGTCTTTCTGACTTAAATAATGACCACACCTAACACAGACTGAGGGCCTACTGCGTGCTGCTGTTCGTGTTTCCTAGGCTGCACAACAAAGTACCAGAAGCGGAGAGCCTTAAAGCAACCGGGACTTACTGTCTCGGTTCTGGAGGCTGGAAGCGAGCAATCGAGGCATCGGCAGGGCTGGTTACGTCTGCGGCTCCCAGAGGGACCGCCCAGCCTCTTCCAGCTTCTGGCCGTGGTGTCCCCTGGTTTGTAGATACATCACTCCCATCTCAGCCTCTGTCTTCACATGGCCTCTCCGTGTGTGTGTGTGTGTGTGTGTGTGTGTGTGTGTGTGCGCGAGTGCATGTGTGTGTATGTGTGTGTGTGTGTGCGTGCAACCTTCCTTGTTTTAGGGGCACCAGTCATACTTAATTCTGTACAACCTCCCCTTCACTTGATTCCAAGTCAGGTCACGTTTAAAAGGTTCTGCAGGCACATGGACTGGGAGGCACAGCCAGAGCTCGCACGGACCTGGGTTGTCTGCAGCCACGCTCACAGTAAGCCCTACCAAGCGTGTCAAACTCGCGGCCGGCAGGACGCATGTGAGTTTAACATGTTTGTCCTACACAGTGGCTTCACCGCTACCTTTGTGAGGGTGAGGAGACAGAGAAGCGAGTCCTGGCGGGTGAGGGTACCGAGGTCTGAGTGCCCCCGGCTTCCTCTGCTGGGCTCGGCACCGGTGATGGGACCCTGACTTGGATTGGGGCGGGGCCAGCCTGCACTCACCACCTGCAAGGAAGGGCTCCACAGATGCGAAGCACATGCTGTTTATTTTTAAAATATGTTTTCATTGATTTTCTTAGAGAGAAAGGGAGAAGCAGAGATTGACACATTGATGAGAGAGAAACACCGATCGGCTGCCTCCTGCACGCCCCCCACTGGGGATCGAGCCCACAACCCAGGCATGTGCCCTGACTGGAATCGAACCAGCAACCTCTAGGTGCACAGGACAACACTCAACCAAGTGAGCCACCCTGGCCAGGGCAAAGCACACTGTTGCTATATGGCATTGTCCCTTCCCCATCTTGCTTTCTTCACCTGGGCCCCGCAGAGAACACTGATAGGGCGGCCTGGGAGGCTCGTCGGGGACGTCCCTGCACCTGCGCCAGTGTCTGGGTGCCGGCCCGTGGCTGGCAGTGTGAGCGCTCAGATGTCAGCTGTGATTCGTCCAAGCGTCCCCCTCCTCTTTCAAAACTTGCCCAGGATCCTTTCATTGTAAAAATGTCGTTATAAACCTCATGTGCTGTCCTGAGGTTTTCCTGTTGCAGGTCAGCCTCTGCTCCCCTCCCCGCTCCCAGAGCCTCAGGCTGCAGGAGCAGGGGAGCGTGGGCTTTGCCATCCGCCAGACCTGACCCGGGATTCCGGAGGCCTCAGGGAAGACCTGCCGTCCCCAGGAGAGGAAGGATCCCCCGCCTCAGAGGGGGGAAGTTCTGCACACAGCCAGCCCCGCACAGCTGCCCTGGGCTCACGGGCCGGCGGGCACGGGCAGTGGTGCTCACTGGGGGCTGCCATCATTGCTGCCATCTTTACTGTCTCACTAACCACTCGTGTGAGTGAATCCAGTTCACGGAAGTGGCCCAATCAAATCTGGAGCAGAACGTCTCAAACCGGATGCTAGAGCTCCATGGGGAGACTGCAAAAGACAGGCCCGGAGAGCAATGGACACGGCGCCCAGGGCCAGGCGCCAAGTCAGACCCCAGGCTGTTGATTCTGTTTGAGACAGAACAGAGGGTGGCTGTCGGCGTGGCTCACCCCCGGGGCGAATCCCCTGACGGACCGGGTGTCAGCTGGGTGTCAGCTTCGAGGACGAGTGTTGGATGGGAAGACTGTGGGGGGACATGGTGCCCCTGAAACATTCAACAGGAGCCTATCTCCCAGCCGCCTGGGGAGTTAGGGACCCCAGATTAGCACTGACCAATGGTCTTGGGGCAGAGTGACCCATTTAGACCCTCAGGGCCCAGGTGTCAGGAGCGGGGAGGCCCCCAGTTTCTCTCCGCCCGACCTCCATGCCCTGCGTGTCTCCGATGGGATGGGGATGCCGCAGAGCAGTGGAGCCTCGTCGGCCTGGGCCCAGAGTGACTGCGTGGAGCCAAGCCAGCCCTCCCGTCACTGGTCTTCCCCTGGGGCTCTGGACCTAATGCCCTCATTCCAGGGAGGGGTGCCTCTAGGGGTCGGGGTATGCAGGGGGCAGGGGGCCACGCGGAAGGGAGGTGGGAGACGGGACCCCCTGCAGGTCGTCTCCTCCATTCCTTTAGGATCAGGTTGGACAGTGAGCGCAGACAGCTCCTCCTTCCTTTTCCTGCTTCCACATGTTACATGAGACAATGTTCCAAGTCCACATAAAGTGATAGTAACAACATTACCACTCACAGTGACAGCGCTGGTTGGGGGCCAGACAGAGCTGGGGCCGGACGGGAGGAGAGTGAGGCCCCCGGGCTGACCTCCGCACAGACCCTCTGGGAGGAAGGAGGGGGTGAGGGCAGGGACCCCATGAGTCCGCAGGTGGACCTACGACTCCTGTTTCGTGCACCCGCTTTCAGGTAGCGGAGCCTCATCTGGAAGGAGGAGGATGCAGAGCCCAGAGCCGCCAGGAGGCCTGTCCGTGCCCCGAGGCTGCCCGGGCCACACGGTGACGTCCGGAGGCTGTGCTGGGTGGCGAGGGGGACAGTCATGGCAGCGTCTGTGTCTGTCCTGCCTGGGACTGGGCTCCGCCCGCGTGGACAGCTGAGCAGGGCTCCACCCGGCCCTCCCTCTCTGAGCGCTGGAGACACACTGTCTGGGGGTCCAACTGGCCGCCTGGGACAGGCCCCCACCTGCCCCGTGTGCAGGGGTGAGGGAAGCGGGGGCAGGGGAGGGAGGACACAGGTGTTCCCCCAGACCAGGGCCTGGAGGTCAGCTGGAAGCTGCTCTAGCTCAGGGGCAGGTAAGCGGGGCTCAGGTGACTGCTGTGGGCACATGGGCCATGTCCTGGGCAGAGGTCCACGGTGGCTGCTGAACCGCGTGTTCCACGACAGGGGCGGGTGGGGAGGGGAAGTCTGTGCACGGGGACGCCCAGCAGTCCCTGGGGGGGACCGGGACGCGGAGGAGACATCAAGGTCAAGTGGACACGAGGAACAGGCCCAAGGGGAGACGGCTCCTAACCCTTGGAGGGCACGGAGACAGCTCTGTGGCCCGAAACAAACACCAGGGACACAGGGGAGTCCTAGGGGTGGGGCCCAGCCAGGAAGGGGGCAAAAGTGAGAGGGCTTCCGTGGAGGCTGGGGGGGGGGGGGCCCCGCTGGAGGGTGGGTGGCAACAGCCCTGCAGGTCAGGAGGCGGGAAGGGACCGGGCAGCCTCGGCCTGCCAGTGAGGGAGGGGGGCAGGCCCAGATCAAAGACCCAGCCTGGGAGGAGGCAGACCTGTTCCCAGGAGGGACAGTGGTGGCGGAGAACTACTGACCTACCAGAGGGGGGCCCCACTTCACCCCAGGCCGAGCAAAGCCCTCTACCCTGGCTGCAGCCACCACCGCTCGCTCCCTGCGGGGAAGGCTGGCCGGCCTGGGAGACTGACCCGACCAGGCTCCACCCTCCTGAGGGTGTGTGTGGGGGGGACTGGGGGTCTTTCTCAACTTTAGGAAGCGCAGGCACTTCCCTGTCCTTACCCTCCCGC
>NW_005371540.1:1048037-1071484 GCF_000412655.1 Myotis brandtii
TCTCCTGTGGGTTGTTCTGTCTCCTGACCCCCCTGCCCCCTCCCCCCGAGTCCGGAGTCCCTCCAGAGCTCTGACCCACCAGGGGCCCCTCTGTCCCCTGCCCAGGTGTCCTGCTCCTGGTGGGTTGGATGGAACCCTAAATAGGGGGTCAGGCAGGGTTCTTCCTGGGAGAATCATCCCGGGGTGTGGGTCGTACCCCAGGTTCTTTGACCCACACACACTTGTTCATGGGGATCCAGGGCTGCGGGGGACATGCGTAGGTTGTAGATGCTGCTGAGCAAACTCAGGCACGAGGCACAGGGAGGACGCTGGTTGGAGTAACGCAGCGAAGGTGTTGGGTGAGCAAGATGGAACTGTTTCTTGGCTGCGTGGGAATTCCCAGGGGAGGTGCCTGCACCCCGGGGAGAAACGCAGTCACCTGACAAAGGCCGCAGGGGGAGCGGAGGCTGGGCAGTGGGGTCCGCTGCCCCTGCCCCGAGGGCCTCTGGGAAGTCGCCTGGCAGGAAGGCCACAGCAGGACTCTGGGTCTGAGTCTCGAGTCTGCCCCTGCCCCATGTGTGAGCCTGGGAGCTTCTCTCACCCTGTCTGGCCTCGGTTTCCCCAGAATGGTGCTTTCTTCATTAAGTTGGTGGGTGACTGACTGCACCCAGCCGCCTGCACTCGGCTTTGTCTTGCCTGCTTTGAGCCACCTCCTCTGAGAGCCAGGCCACGGACCTGCGGCCCGAGACCGAGGTCGGACCCTGCTGAGCCCGCAAAGCCCGCTGCTCCCTCCAGCCTCCCTGTCCTGCGCCTGCGTGCCTGGGCCAACCACTCCCAGCCTTTTTGGGTAAAAGGATCTCTTTTTAACCCTCAAAGACTTCAAGATCCATATGAACAACTACCCCCAGGCCTGTGGGGATTTTAAATGACTTTGTATTTATCAATCATGTTAGACCCACATATATTTGAGGCATAATTTATATATAGATACATATAAATATAGACATTCAAAAATACACCCACAAATATATCTGTATAACATACACCCACAAATACATATGAAAAAATATATATACCCACAAATATATATACACCCACAAATACATATGTATAAGTATATAGACCCACAAATATGTATGTATAATACATACACCCACAAATATGTATGTATAATACATACACCCACAAAAGAACTGTCTGTGCCCAGCTCGTGTGGAGAACTGAGTCCAGCGGCCTCTCCGGGGCCAGGAGCTGGCAGCGGACTGACAGGCAGCCTTGCGCTGGGCCAGATCGCGGTGCAGCTGTGGGTCTGGCTGCACAACCTGACACATTGCTGCTTCTGTCTGCGGAGCTGGCTGGTGAGTTTGGGGTGCAGGACCCTCCCAGTGACGGCACCCCGGGGCTGTGTGACGAGCTCAGCCTCCAGCTCATTCCTTCCTCATTCATCCGATGACACAGCCACGAGCTGGGTCCCTGCCTTCCCGGCACTGACCTTGCTTGGACCCCTCCCTGGGCTCCCTGCCCCTCGGGTCCAGCTGCTGTGGGGACAGGTCCCGCAGCCCTCGGCTGGCCTCACCCAGCCCCGGACACCGGACAGTCCCGGGGCCTCCCACGCGGCAGGCATTTCGTTGTCAAGGACTTTGGCGGTTCTTTATCTCCTTCCGTCTCCCGGCAGCCCTGAGGGCACCCCACTCTCCTGACGAGGAAGCTGATCTAAGGGGTCCCCCAGCTCTCTCTCCCCCAGACGTCCTCTCCCTCGGACACCGCTCTGGCCTTTGCAGCCACGCGGCCACGCTGTGGCCATGGCCGGTCCTGACCTCCGTCTCCCGCAGACCTTGGGGGGGACCCCTCAGGCCACCGCCCCCGGCCCTCACTTTCTAATAGAAACTGGTTGCTCCACACGTCTCTGCCCAGAAACACTGGCTGACGTTTTCCTGAGCCTGGTGGCCCCTCTCAGCGCCCCCCCCAGGTGCTCTGAGCAGGACAATCGGTGGTCACCTTATAGCCAAGGTCACTGTGCCCACGCGCAGCCTGGAGTTACCTCCTCCATCCTCACAGCCCGTGGGGCCGACACCGTGCCCACCCACTTCACAGGAGGAGAGACTGAGGCTCAGAGTCCTGGGCTGGGCTGTCAGGCTGAGCGGTTTCCTTTGACAGCAAAGCGCTGGGGGTGGGGGGAGGGAGGCAGGTTCTCTGGGCGGGAGAAGCCTCAGACCCCACCAGCTCAGCACACCCTGGGCCAAGGTTGTCTCCTGTCCACTTGTCCTTTCGCCCTCCCTTGGGGAGGGCCTCGTCTCCCATGGGGTCCTGGTGAGGCCCAGGGTGGGGGCCGCGCGGGCACTCCGGGAGCAGGCGCAGAGAGGGGGCGTGTAGGAAATAAAGCCGGGAAGACGGCGTGACTTACGTGGGTGACACCAGGAGCCATGAAGGGTTGGGAAGGGTGCTGGGCGGAGAGGAGACAGATGAGGGGAAGCCTCAGGGAGAGGCCAGGGCATGGGGGGGCTGAGAGAGCCACCCCCCTCACCTGTCATCACGGCATCCACACCCTCCCGCTGCCTCCACACTGCACAGGGCTGGCTGCAGGGTGGCCGACATTGTTGGGAGCAGGGCAGTGTCATCGGGGAGCAGGGCAGTGTCATTGGGGAGCAGGGCAGTGTCATTGGGGAGCAGGGCAGTGTCATTGGGGAGCAGGGCAGTGTCATTGGGGAGCAGGGCAGTGTCATTGGGGAGCAGGGCAGTGTCATTGGGGAGCAGGGCAGTGTCATTGGGGAGCAGGGCAGTGTCATTGGGGAGCAGGGCAGTGTCATTGGGGAGCAGGGCAGTGTCATTGGGGAGCAGGGCAGTGTCATTGGGGAGCAGGGCAGTGTCATTGGGGAGCAGGGCAGTGTCATTGGGGAGCAGGGCAGTGTCATTGGGGAGCAGGGCAGTGTCATTGGGGAGCAGGGCAGTGTCATTGGGGAGCAGGGCAGTGTCATTGGGGAGCAGGGCAGTGTCATTGGGGAGCAGGGCAGTGTCATTGGGGAGCAGGGCAGTGTCATTGGGGAGCAGGGCAGTGTCATTGGGGAGCAGGGCAGTGTCATTGGGGAGCAGGGCAGTGTCATTGGGGAGCAGGGCAGTGTCATTGGGGAGCAGGGCAGTGTCATTGGGGAGCAGGGCAGTGTCATTGGGGAGCAGGGCAGTGTCATTGGGGAGCAGGGCAGTGTCATTGGGGAGCAGGGCAGTGTCATTGGGGAGCAGGGCAGTGTCATTGGGGAGCAGGGCAGTGTCATTGGGGAGCAGGGCAGTGTCATTGGGGAGCAGGGCAGTGTCATTGGGGAGCAGGGCAGTGTCATTGGGGAGCAGGGCAGTGTCATTGGGGAGCAGGGCAGTGTCATTGGGGAGCAGGGCAGTGTCATTGGGGAGCAGGGCAGTGTCATTGGGGAGCAGGGCAGTGTCATTGGGGAGCAGGGCAGTGTCATTGGGGAGCAGGGCAGTGTCATTGGGGAGCAGGGCAGTGTCATTGGGGAGCAGGGCAGTGTCATTGGGGAGCAGGGCAGTGTCATTGGGGAGCAGGGCAGTGTCATTGGGGAGCAGGGCAGTGTCATTGGGGAGCAGGGCAGTGTCATTGGGGAGCAGGGCAGTGTCATTGGGGAGCAGGGCAGTGTCATTGGGGAGCAGGGCAGTGTCATTGGGGAGCAGGGCAGTGTCATTGGGGAGCAGGGCAGTGTCATTGGGGAGCAGGGCAGTGTCATTGGGGAGCAGGGCAGTGTCATTGGGGAGCAGGGCAGTGTCATTGGGGAGCAGGGCAGTGTCATTGGGGAGCAGGGCAGTGTCATTGGGGAGCAGGGCAGTGTCATTGGGGAGCAGGGCAGTGTCATTAGCAGGGCAGGCCATTGGGGAGCAGGGCAGTGTCATCGGGGAGCAGGGCAGTGTCATCGGGGAGCAGGGCAGTGTCATCGGGTGTCGTCCTCAGCCTCCTGCGGTCAGCCCCGGCCAGCCGTGAGGACGCAGGAAGGCTGGCTGGGGAAGCTCCGGCTGACTTCCCGGCCCCCGAGGCAAAGGGAGGGTGGTGGCAGAGCTGGGGCCCCAGAGAGAAGGGGCACAGCTCAGGGAGCAGGGCTGGCGGGACCCCTGGCCCTGCCCAGGCTCCAGGGGGCCGTGCAGCCGAAACGTGGGCCCAGGCAAGGCTTCGGCTGCAGGGCCACGCTTTGAGAGAGGGAAAGGGTCAGAGACAAGGCCTGAGCATGGAGCGCGGATGGGGCTCCTTGGCCAGGACCCGCCCCTTTGCCCGGACTCTCCGGGACCAGCGTCCTCGCCATCCCGGGCGAGCTGTTATCTCACCGGCTTACCATGACCTGCTCCTTGTCAGGTCACATGTCACGAATGAGCCAGAGCCTCTGTCACCAAACTCCCCTCGCTGCCTGCGGCCGGCGGGGTTCTGGACACCCGAGGTCCAGCTGTCCCCCATCTGGGCGCGGGCCAGGTGTCCCCAGGGAATTCTGTCTGCTCCTTCCAGCCTTTTCTCCACCAAGAAGGGGAAGCTGAGACGGTGGCGTCCTGCCCAGCCTCGGCCCTGCGGTTGCCATGGTGAGCGGCAGGCCCGTGGCGGGTCACAGGAAACACGCTTGTAGCACTTGGTACAGAGGAGAGAACGGGGCATGGGGAAGACGGAAATCCTTTTTAAATGTGCAAACAGTTTAGAGGACCTCAAAGAAACAAAAGAGGAAGAAAAGTGAAGACGATCCATCAAAGAACAGAGGAGCAGAGGGAGGGACAGGTGCTGAGCAGGAAGAGGAGGAGCTGGACCGAACTCAGACGCCCAGCGCAGGAAGGCCGCTGGTGCCTGAGCACCATGGACGCCAGCAGATACGATGCTCAGGGCTGAGGGGGAGGAGGGAGAAAGCTGGGGGGAGGCTGACCAAAACAAACAGACAGACAGACAGCAAAATCCCTGCATGGACACATCCCTGCGAGCAGGGGCTTCCATGGGATCATGGAACAACGGGAAGCGCTGAGCGTCACCCACCAGCCCGTTCTTCTCCGGGACGAGGTGGCTGCCAGGCCACACAGCCGCCAGGCCGCGGGCCCCTCTGCGAGGCTCTTTCCTTAGTGCCACTGGGCCTACTTTCTATTATTCATTAATTTATTTTTAATTTTTATTTATTGATTTTAGAAAAAGACAGGAAGTGGGAAGAGGGGAGAGAAACATGGGTTTGTTGTTCCACTTATGGATGCCATCATCGGCTGGTTCTTGTATGTGCCCTGACTGGGGATCAAACCCACAACCTTGGCGCATGGGGACGGCGCTGTAACCCACGGAGCCGCCCGGCCAGGGCTTGGCCTGCTTTTTACCTGTTGAGTAGCTATTTACAGGCACTGAGGTATCACTACATACGGCATTATACTCGCTTCAGTGTGGGGCCTGAAGACGCGAGACGTGTGTCATTGAGAAATGAGGTCACGCTCAGCGTGGTGACTGCAGGCAGCACCGTGGTGCATGTTCCAAAGCTGCTAGGAGAGCAGGTCATGAGCTCTCACCACCAGGAGAAACTGTGGCAACGGTGTGTGGTGATGGTGTTAGCGGGCACTGGCGACCATTTCACATGTTCAGTCTGCTTTTTCATACTCAGTCACAGCCAGTACTGGATGCAGAGACCTGGGAGGGCAGGAGTAATGCTGAGGGAGTGGGAAAGGTTAATACGGCTGGGAAGCCAGAAGGGTAGAGCATAGGCTGCCAGAGAACGTGGGGTGGAGGAGGGCAACTGGTGGAAAGATGGGGGCAGCTGGAGGGAGGATGGGGCAGCTGGAGGGAGGATGGGGCAGCTGGAGGGAGGATGGGGCAGCTGGAGGGAGGATGGGGCAGCTGGAGGGAGGATGGGGCAGCTGGAGGGAGGATGGGGCAGCTGGAGGGAGGATGGGGCAGCTGGAGGGAGGATGGGGCAGCTGGAGGGAGGATGGGGCAGCTGGAGGGAGGATGGGGCAGCTGGAGGGAGGATGGGGCAGCTGGAGGGAGGATGGGGCAGCTGGAGGGAGGATGGGGCAGCTGGAGGGAGGATGGGGCAGCTGGAGGGAGGATGGGGCAGCTGGAGGGAGGATGGGGCAGCTGGAGGGAGGATGGGGCAGCTGGAGGGAGGATGGGGCAGCTGGAGGGAGGATGGGGCAGCTGGAGGGAGGATGGGGCAGCTGGAGGGAGGATGGGGCAGCTGGAGGGAGGATGGGGCAGCTGGAGGGAGGATGGGGCAGCTGGAGGGAGGATGGGGCAGCTGGAGGGAGGATGGGGCAGCTGGAGGGAGGATGGGGCAGCTGGAGGGAGGATGGGGCAGCTGGCGGGCAGCTGGCAGGAGGATGGGGCAGTTGGCGGGCAGCTGGCAGGAGGATGAGGCAGTTGGCGGGCAGCTGGAGGGAGGACAGGCACCATCTTGGTCCATGAAGCCCATTGTCTGGAGTCCGTGGTCTGTGGAGCCGCGTGAGCCGAGAGCAGGGTCTGGGGCAGAGGTGGTGGTGTGGGGTGTAAGGTGTTGCAGTGGAGATGCGGGTCCCAGGGGACGGGGAGAGGAGGACAGCTGGGGTAGGGGATGGAGCGTTGGCTTCCAGTAGAGCTCACTCTGCCTCAGCGCATCTTAGCAAAGGAGCAATGACCACCTGTGTCCTGCGGTGACGCGGCCGCCGTGGGGTGTGCAGAGGGCAGGAGGGGTCGGTCAGCGGAAGTCCTGCTGTTAGTGCCGCCCACCTTCCATGAGGTCGTTAGTGAGATGCATGGATGATCCCGAACGCTCTTGTAGGTGCGGGTTTCTGAAAGTCTGTGCTCAGGGGCCTACTCCGCGCACTTTATTTTGTAAAGAATTGTGGCAAGACAGGCCCTGAGGGCCCTGCTCCCAGAACAGGAGAAGCGGAGTCCACAGCTGTTTGCAAATATTCCCGCAATCCCGCGTGTCTGCGGGTCCCGGGCCGGCGGAGGTTTTCCTCTGGTGACGTGAAGCTCCTCATCCCCTGGGTGTTCCTGTGGTTCCGACGTGGATCTTGTATGATCAATAACTGGTCTTCCCTTTTCCTTATTTTATTTTCCCTTTTATTTCTTAAACATTTTTTTTACTGATTTCAGAGAGGAAAGGAGAGGGAGAGAGAGACAGAAACATCAAGGATGAAAATCACCAATTTGCTGCCTCCAGCAAGTCCCACACTGGGGATTGAACCCACAACCTGGGCTTGTGCCCTGACTGGGAATCGAACCATGACCTCCTGGTTCATAGGTCAAGCTCAACCACTGAGCCGAGCCAGCTGGGCCCTAGACTGCTCTTTAGAACATCTTGTCATTTTACCAATTGTCTCCTTCACTGAGTAGTAAATGTCATCAACTGATCTTTTGGGAAGGATTTCGGGATGAAATCTCTGGGATAGTATCATTTTAAATATGTTTTATTATTATTGGTTCTAGAGAGAGAGGAAGAGAGAGGGAGAGAGAGAAACATTGATGTGAGAGAGAAACATCCATCGGCTGCCTCCTGCACGTCCCCTACTGGGGATCCAGCCCACAACCCGGGCACGTGCCCTGACCAGAATCGAACCTGGTGCACAGGATCATTTTAAGACTGAACGCTGAGGGGGCCGGCAAATCGACACACTCGTCAGAAGGCCCGTGTGGGACTCCTACTTGCTGTTAGCTTCTCCGTCTCCGTTTCTGCTCTAAACAGGATTACTTACTGCTGTTTACTTTAGGGCAGGAGTTCTTTCTTTTTTTTGTTTTTTGTTAATCCTCACATGAGGATATTTTTTTCCCCTCCATTGATTTTTAGAGAGAGTGGAAGGGAGGGGGAGAGACAGAGAAACATCCATTGGTTGCCTCCCGCCACGACCTGCAACTGAGTTTAGCCCTTGACCAGAATCGAACCCGGGACCTTTCAGTCCGCAGGCTGATGCTCTATCCACTGAGCCAAACCAGCTGGGGCTGGGACTGGGGCTGGGGCTGGGGCAGGAGCTCTGAGTCTGGGAGTTGGTCCTCGCTCTCACTAATCCAGCTCTGGCTGGAAGGGCTCCGATCTTTTCCTTGTGAAATAGACAAGACGGCCTCACGGGGCAGCAGTGCCGCGATGAGGTGGCCAGTTTAAGCCACGGATACGTCCTCGTCACGCTGCCGTTGTGGGAGATCGCACAGAACACCGCCTCTGCTCGTGGCTACTTCCGAACCGGCTACCAGACCTGCTGCTGGGCATGGTTACTTAATAAACCAGGAAAGAAGCCCACATTACAATTAAAATGCATTCTTACCATTTCAGCCGAATGGGTTTCCTTGTGATCTTGCGCCTTTCATTCATGCATGTAAATATACCCGTCTCAGAAGGGCGCGGCGGGGCCTCGGGGCTCCGCGACAGAGGGAGGTCGAATGCTCGCTGGAGGACCAGGGCCCCTGGGAGGCCAAGGCGAGTGCAAAGAGCAGTGTCATTATGAGCGTCAATGGAATGCCGCGAGGAGCCCACAGCCGAGCTGTGGCCGCACCCTACGTCACGTGCTCAGAGCGGCCAGTACCCATGGGATTGCTTCTGGGCCGCTCAGATGCCACGCTGGCCTCAGTGACCCGGAAGCCCTGCCTGCGCAGATGAGCGGAGTCCTGCCTCTTGGTGGCGCACGTTTCCTGCCATGATCTTGAAGAGAACCACCCCGTGGACAAGCCCGTGGCCAGCCTGCCTGGACGAGCGGAGCCACACTGCCCGCAAAGCCCTCTTTGCAAAGGACACTGCCAGCGCTGCACTGATGCGGGCTGCCTACAGGCCCCGCGGCCAGTTCTCCTGACGTCCTGCTCCGGGGTCAGACCCCCTGGGAACCTGTGGGTGCCACAGCTGGGACCCCTGGGCTCTGACCCGGGTCACGCATGGTTCTTCATCGACGAGGTGGAGATAATCATTGCGTTTCTGCACGAGATTGCTGTGAGGGTGGCAGGAGACAGTGCCTGCCCAGCAGCTGGAGAACCATGCCCGGCGCGGCCTGGAGCCACGTGCATTCCCACATGGGACAGGACTCTTCTGGGCGCCTCCCCGACAGGGCACCCGTCACGCGAGGACGACGGGCGCAGGGCTGGACGCTGGCAGTGCCGTCAGAACTCGGGCCCACGCTCCCCAAGACCTTCCTGGAATAATGAGAAGCCAGACGAGAAGGGAGGCGCGTCGCTGCCGCCGGCACAGCCCCCGCAGGTGCATCTGGAGGAACCCTGAGCCGTGGAGAGTCCCCCGACAGAAGGCATCTTCGCCTGGTTCACAATGACAGAAAGTGAACACAGCCCACGTGGCCTCGTACAGACTAGTGAGATGTGTGACATGTCACATGTGAAATAGGCACTTTGCAGTCATTATTTATGTTGAGGAGAAATACTGAATGACGTGAAAAGAAATTCACAACATATTGAATGAAAAGGCAGGTCACGGGCCAGCAGCTGGGCCTTGGACATGTAAGTTATATGTGCGCACACACACATACATGTGTGTACACATATGTGGTGTAAACAATTATCTGGGTGATGGGATTCTAGAAATGTTTTATTTTCTTATTTTTAAGTGTATATTTTCTAAATACCCTATTTATTTGTACTTACAAGAAACCCTGTCGTGCGGCCCCTTCTCCGCAGCCAGGTGGGGAGCTGAGGCAGTGCCCGCAACACCCCCAGCCTCAGGGGCTCCCATCGGAATGGTACCCCACGCATTTAAAGACTGGGGGCTCCCATGGCGGGCTCCTGTGGACCCGGACTTGCCCTGCTGCTTCCAGAGTGGCAAGGGCGGTAGGCACTCGGGGGGGCCTTGACCAGGGCCTTGCAAGGAGACTGGGGAGAGAGTTGGCAACGTCCACCAGTGAGACCGAAGAGGTGGAGCCGGCAGACACACTACCGACCACGGCAAGGAGCGTGCAGTGGGTGCTCGATAAAGGGGAACCCCAAAGGGGAGGGGCCCCCCATTCCTGGCCCGGGGGGAGGCTCCATCCCTGCACAAGGCTCTCAGAGGGGCAGTGACCAGGACAAAACTGGTCACAGCACTTCATCAAATGTCTGTAAAACTCCACAGCAGGGGCACCTTTTCTCCACCAAGGGCCATCTGGGTCTTCTGACGTCATTCTGGGCCGTACAGACTACCCACTTAAACACTGGCCTGCTGTATTCAGTCAGACACTCAATGAACTCCCCCAGAGCCTTCAGGGCCAGACCAAGTGATTTTACGGGCCTCGTACGACCCTCGGGCGGACGCTCCCCACCCCTGTCTAAAGGGCCCAAGAAGACGCCTGGTTCCCGGGGCACTGTAAGAGCTGAATGAGCCAAGAAAAATCAACCTCCTTCTACTCCTGAAAATCAGCAAGAACAGATGGAATCATTTCACAATCTGCATTTGAGTTTAGATTGAAACTCAAGTTTTAGCACCATGCCCACACCTGAGGGCGATCAGGTGGACAAAGCCACTGGCCCGCGCTGTGGGGCGTGGCCCTGGGCGTGTGCAGGGGCCCCGAAGGGTGGGGTGGCAGGGGATGGGCTCCCCTCACTCTTGCTGGTCCTGCAAACCAGACTGCCTGGGATCAGGACCTTCTCGCAGGCCTCGGATGACAGTCTATGGGGGAGATGCCCCCCACTGAGGTGTCCCCTAGGTCGCCCTGACCTTCCCACTGGGGTCCCTGCTTCTCTATTCTCGGAAGCAGAGTCACTAGGATCATGGGCCCAGAGGCCCCCCGACTCCGTGGGAGACCACCGGCCAGGAGCAGTGTCCAGGCCCGAGGCCTCTGGGCCCTGCTGAAAAAGCCTCCCTGCGGGGCAGGGGGCCGGGGCAGGGGCCCTCGAGGAAGGAGGAGCAGGAGGAGGACCCCAGCCCTTCCTTGTCCAGCACGAGGCGGGCATCAGCTTTCACGGATGCAGCGGGTCTCTCTCCACGCCTCCCCCCCAGCCAGTGCCCAATGGACGTGGTTGCCACAACCTGGTGACTGGAGGGTGCTCTGCCCAGTCCCTCTGCCCTTTGTCCTGTGATGCTCAGCGCCCACCCCCCGGCCTCACAACCCATAGGCGTTGAACGACAGGTGCCCATGAGCACAAAACCAGACAGCGTTTGAGGAGGGTGCATGCGGGTGTCGGGCACCACGCGGGCCTCGGGCACGGGGCCTCAGCCTTCCCGCTCTGGCTGGTTAAACGAGATGCGCCCTCACATGGGAGGCCCAGCAGGAGCCTGGTGTTTGGCTGTGGTGCAGGCCCCCCTGGTGCCCCGGCCGGAGGCCCAAGCCCTTCCCGGGAGCCTGCCGGCGGCGGGGAGAGCACGGGGGCAGCTGTTCAGGGCCGCGCTGCTAGGCCAGGTCTCCAGGTGAGGCTGGGTCTACAGCCAACCCATGAGAAGGGCCCCCAGGTGACATCAGAGAGCGCGAACAGGAAAAAGGCAGCTGGCTGTGCCTCCGGCCGTACGGCAGGCCCAGGGTTTGCTCCTCTGAGACCAGGACCCGGGCCCGGGCTGCTCAGAGCCAAGACACAGGACAGCATGGGCATCCTGGACACACAAAGGGACTGCCAACCTGGGCCAGCGCCCCCACCTGCCTGTCCTCGTACCAGCTGGAGCCCTGGGCATGGGTCACGCGACTGCCCTCCCCACGAGAAAGCTGGGGTACCTGGTCCCACTGCTTCCACCCTGTCCGAGAATGGGGTGACTGAGGGTAACCCCACATTGTGTTCCTAACTAACAGAAAACTTCCACCATCTGGGAATAAGTTGCGGGAACTAGAGAAACTGGATTTGAGATGAAGGCATCAAGAAGGGCAAAAAGCATTGCTTACAAATTTAAAAATATATACTAGTATATCCCTCTCTTAGGTTCAATGCACCACACCCATTAGTATGGAAAACCAGCAGCGTTTATTCAGCTTGGTTTGAGGGTGTTTGTTGCGACACGAATCCCTCTCCGAGTTGCTTCTGCCTCTGCCGAGGACCTGCCACATCACTCCTGGGCAGACACAGGCTTCCCGAGCAAGGTCGCCACGCACCTCCGGCGCCCAGGATGCAGCCCCAGCAGGGCTGGCCCAGCCTGAGGCCCGCCCTCGCCACACCAGCCCGGCTTCAGGTCCACAAAGGATACAAATGTAGCTGACTCACAGCGCGGCCTGTTCATCATTTGGGGGTTTGCTTTTCACAAAAACCCATTCAAGTGACCCTTTCATCTTAGGACATGAATATTTAATCACGGCTTTGATTGCATATAAAGAGAGTTGAAGGGTATCTTTTCACCTAAAGGTGTAATAATTTAATAACACTTATTGAACCTTGTATTAGATTTCACTCGGTTTTAATACCTTGCTGCTTTAAATAGGGTCCATTTTTAATGGGGACCAAATAGTCTATTTTTTGGTTCTCTGCTTCCTTCTACACACCACAGGGCACGCGGTGCCTCGTCAGCCCCTCTGATGAAGAACAACGAAACCATCAAGATCATCGAGATCAGACAATGAAACCACCCACTGAAGCCTCCTGCGGGCGAGGGTGTCCCCGCGAGGATTATCACCCTTCCCGGCGGCATCAGAGAGGACGCTGGGAGACATCCCCGCCGCTCCGCACGCAGCTCCGAGGCAAGCCCCTCAGAGGACCTGTCAGCGGCACGTTCAAGCACTTCAGGTGCCGGCCCGCTGACCATGAAGCCTGAGATTCTGTTCATATTTAGCTCCTCACCTACAGGACCTTCCGCATCGCAGCCGGGCTCGGTGAGCTGACCTGGGCAGAGCGCTCCATTTCACACCTTGCGTTCCTTAGATATCGGTTTATTCAAATCGCTATTGGGCTCCCAGGGAAGAACTGTTCCCCTCTGCGGCTTCTCAGATGGCCGGGCCTGTGGCGGGCGCTGGGGCCCACGGCTCTCCGTCGCCTACTTAACTGCTCACCTCACCGCGAGCCTGCTGCTCGCCCTGCTCTGTTCAGGGGACACGATTTGACCCACGATTTCTTGAAACCTGTGTTCCATAATAACCAGCCATGTTAGACTAAGACTCTCCTGTCCCCAGTGCAGCCGCGGTGTTTTGGTTGCCAGTCCCTTCCGAACAGGCCATGTTCTGTAAGTGCGCGCTGCTGTGGGGGGAACATTTTCTCTGTGCTGTAACTTAGAGTGTTGTTTGTTTTTTTTCTTTCTGGCGTTATCTTGAGGAACTAAAGGAATTTCTAGACACTTTTTCCCTGAGATCTCGGCGGCCAGGGACGCTCTGGCTGACTCCCCGCCCGACTTTATTTCTATCTGCGCCCACAGGTTAGTGCGCGTGCATCTCGTCCCTGCGCTTCTGCCTCCCCACCCGTCTCCTAGCCCTCCGGGAGGGCAGAGGCCTGTGTGTGGCGTGTGGACCCCACTGCCCACACGGACCTCAGGGGCAAAGCCTGGCTCTGCAGGCGCTGGCCCTGCAGACAAATGAGCTAAGATCAGATTAAATCTTGTCACCCTCTCCTTTGTGTGAAGAACAGTACAGACTGCGCCCTTCCTCCTCAGCAAATACCCATTTAGGGCAAAGAGCAGCCAGTGTCTCCCAGCAAGGCCATTTGCTGCATCTTTTGCTAGGTGACTTCAGGGCAATGAGGTTTTACGACTTTCATCTTTAAATTTCATTGCTTGTATTTGATCTTTAATCTATTTAGTTCTTTGCTCTAAAAACAAATAATCTGAGGAATTTAAGAAACATATAAAGGGACAGGAAATGAGAGGTAGAAATCATAAGAACACACACCTAACAGGTATCTTGTATTGCGACAACTTAGCATCATGGTTAATTGCATGCTGGCATCGAGCTAGGCCATATGTCATGAGTGGGTGTTAAGACTTAAAATTAGCTCACAGATTTGTATCCAATTTTAAAACAGGCCAAAAAATCACATCAAAGGGTAGCCTTTTCTCATATTCCATTAGTATGAGTCTGAATTTTAAGATTAATATATAATTAAAATTTTTATTTAGATAACGCTATTGCATAACATGAATAAATATCAACTTAGGCAGAGAAGCAAGTATAAAAAATATAACCAGCTATCGACTCTAATATTTAGGGTTTGTCTTAGTAAATAAAGTATTGATCTCTCCCGTTTGGGACTTTGGCTGAATTCCACTCCGCAC
This sequence comes from Myotis brandtii, assembly GCF_000412655.1. NCBI lineage: Eukaryota > Metazoa > Chordata > Mammalia > Chiroptera > Vespertilionidae > Myotis > Myotis brandtii. The sequence continues at coordinate 1,062,083 of NW_005371540.1, forward strand.
TCCTCAGTGAAATGGATTCATTGTTCTTAGCTTATTTTTAGCAAATAGCAATTCACATAACAAATATAAACTGTTCCTTCAGCCCGTGTGGCCTTTTCTTTATGAGAACAGCTTCCCAGAAGTCTCCCATGGAGACCCAAAGAAACCACCGCATGAACTACAAGGGGAAAGCATCACCTCAACACACGTCTCCTCTCCTCGTTATTTTAATAAGCGTAGCCCCACCCCTTTCCTTCCAGGAACTTTTTTGACCTCTTTGATTCTGAGAAACTTTTCCATCATATTCTAGGTGTTTTTTGTTTTGCTCTTCCTGGCTTTTTGCTTTTTTTTTTGGTCACTGGTGTCATTAACAAGGAAAGAATGCAGTTAGGAGGGACGTGAAAGCCAGCAGCTACTATGTCCCATTCCTGCTCAGCAGCCAGAGCAGCACAGCCTCCCAGTGACCCAGAGGGAAACCAGGAATCACTGCAGCCGGAAGAAACCCAGTAGTTTCTGCCTGTCAGGCAAACGTGGTTTTCATCAGCAACTACAAAATACAAGGTGCCCCCAAACTGTAGACACACTTTACATAATTATTAATTCCAATGGGTTACATCTGAAAGGAAATAAACATCAATTGAGCGATTAGCTGGGAAGTGTGTCTACATTTTTGGGACACCCTGTATTTATATGAGTTTAATATGTTTGATCTGGAAAACAATTCTGGAAAGAAAAAAAATCTATCCAGTCTTGAGATATCAGAAATCTTGGAAGAAACAAGACTATTTTGACTGGGAAATAAGAAAAAGCTGAAAAGTCCTATTTAGCAAAACCTTAGCTATTTGCTATCAGAGACAAGATGCATGGTTCTCTACAAAGGAGATCTATCAACATCCATGAGAAATGCCCATCCGTGGAGACCAGGCACACCTGTGCACCATCATGGAGACCACCAGGCACACCTGTGCACCATCACGGAGGAGACCAGGCACACCTGTGCACCATCACGGAGGAGACCAGGCACACCTGTGCACCATCACGGAGGAGACCAGGCACACCTGTGCACCATCACGGAGGAGACCAGGCACACCTGTGCACCATCACGGAGGAGACCAGGCACACCTGTGCACCATCACGGAGGAGACCAGGCACACCTGTGCACCATCACGGAGGAGACCAGGCACACCTGTGCACCATCACGGAGGAGACCAGGCACACCTGTGCACCATCACGGAGGAGACCAGGCACACCTGTGCACCATCACGGAGGAGACCAGGCACACCTGTGCACCATCACGGAGGAGACCAGGCACACCTGTGCACCATCACGGAGGAGACCAGGCACACCTGTGCACCATCACGGAGGAGACCAGGCACACCTGTGCACCATCACGGAGGAGACCAGGCACACCTGTGCACCATCACGGAGGAGACCAGGCACACCTGTGCACCATCACGGAGGAGACCAGGCACACCTGTGCACCATCACGGAGGAGACCAGGCACACCTGTGCACCATCACGGAGGAGACCAGGCACACCTGTGCACCATCACGGAGGAGACCAGGCACACCTGTGCACCATCACGGAGGAGACCAGGCACACCTGTGCACCATCACGGAGGAGACCAGGCACACCTGTGCAGCATCACGGAGACCAGGCACACCTGTGCACCATCACGGAGACCAGGCACACCTGTGCACCATCACGGAGGCTGTAAAGGGAGCCCCAGTTCTCTTCACTTCCCCTATCAGCATGAGTTCTGTTCATATTTGAGAATTTGTAACAATAGCCAATGAGAGTCTGAAAGGACTGGCTGACCCGTCACCACGCTGCAGCTTGAGGGGAAGCTTTGTGCCAGCCTCTCTGCCGGGTCCTGAGAAGACACAGTGTTTGTTTCCGGTGCAGTTACCAAGGAAGCCCGAGGTGGTAGAGTGCTGATGACTTACTAGTTGAAATGCTAAATTCATCTCAAACAGAGGAGTTTACCTAAAGATACAGGGACTGTATTGTAAGCAATGATTTTACGACCAACTGGAAAATGGTGCTCATTGTTCCTCATCCTGTGCCACCTTCTATCTGCTGCAGGTCCCTTGGACTACAGTGTCCACACTGCGTAACCAGCTACAGACTGACCCAAACGGCACACACCTCCTCAGCTTCCCCAAATATGAGACGTTAACATTAAAATCCGACTCTTAATTAGAACTGGGGTAGGGGAGAGAGGAAGGTGGGAATAGTACATTTTCCTACAGAGTAGCCAGCTGACGGGTTTAAACAGTGTGCCTTCCAGACAAGGAGGGAATATGGCAAACAGTTTTCATCTTTCAGGGCACAATTTATATCACCCTGCCCAGGAAACTCTCCCTGACAACAATGCCAATTTCTTTTTAAAGCAAGTATAACGTACACCAGACGTTTTAAATAATTAAGGTCAGATTCCATTGGATGTAAATGTAAAAGAAACAATGAAATGTTTGAGAGTGAGGTAATTACTACACTGGTATTAAGGGGTCAAAAGGCACCTTCACAAAAGGTCTTACCTCCCTGTCCGTCTCCACACCTACAAAAGCACGCACAGAGTGATGGCTGGGCTCAGAGTGAAATCTACACACTACATGAGAGCGAGGACTCTTTTAAGGACAAAAACACAACTGGAGAATCTGCAGCAAAACAAAACCTGGTCTTTGGTGTCTCATTTTAAAGTGCATGATGTAATAATAATCAACGTTCTAAATCATTTGAATTCAGAATGCACGCATAAGAAAGGCCAACATAATGTTCGCTCTAAAAGTTTTCATTATTTTTACTCATTCAACTAAATTTTAGAATTAAAAAGTTTTTAAACTTATGGTTTCTAGAAACTTAAATTTCATTCCTAATATAGAATGAGCTCGTATATAACCATATAGAACCCAGAAGACATGATCTGGAATTTGTGGCAATATATTTTATTAATTTTATGAACCATCGAATATTTAAGGAATCAAATCAAGCTCTTATCACTCAGAACACAATACTTGTATATGCGCATAGATATACAGTGCACATGATTAAATCCTTGCTTCGTTTATGAAATGCTTCACCTTTTTTCCTGTTGTCAAATTAAATACTTTATTGCCAAGCCAATTTTTACCAAAACCCACAAAGGTCATTTGTTTTATGCCCTCAGCTTCACCTATCGGAAGAATGAGGTTTGTTTTTGTTTTTTTATGATGCAACAGATTTTCAATAAAATATCACACAACGAGCCAACGTGACAGAAACGAGACATAGATTCCTTCCCATGGGGAACCAGGAGGACAGAGGCTGCATTGACCTGGTGTGACTTCCTCCTTCCCAGGGGCAGCGGCCTCGGGGTCAGTAAGGGGCCTGGGCGGAGCAGAGCTTTGCAGACCTGGGAAGAAAGAAGTTAGGGACGTCACTGTCGTGTTCAAAACCAACAGGCACATCCTTGACTTTCTGCAAGAAGCGCTTCCTGTGGACGCATATTTCTAATACTTCTATATTGTGGGAAATTTCAAATATGCACAAGAGTAAAAAGAAGGATGTAATCTACTCCCCTGCACCTTGAACCCGGCCTCAACACCGCCAGCGCTCTGCAATTCTTGTCCTGCCCCCACTCCTTTCCCTGGAGGTTTAAAACCAAGCCCAGGGACTGCCGGTGGCCGTGGCCATGGAGTACTTAAGGGACAGTTTCCAGAGGGGCACGGTGCACCCCACTTTCAATCCAAGGAGCGGAGGGGCTTTGGTACCTACAACTGAGTGAATGCCACCCCCCTTAGAAAGGCTACACATTATTTTGGCTACACGATTTATTTAAAGTAGGAAATACCCTAGCCTTGAGAGCAATTATTTCGTATATTAGAATCTCACACCCCCATCGGTGCTGGGAAGCCTATACAAAAAGGTAAAAATGTTTTTAGTTTAAATGTGGGCTCAACATTTATAGACACTATTTACTCCATAGTTTGCATTAACAATGATCATGTGACGCATTCATCCCCTGGATGTTTTTTACATGTTAAGTTGTGATACCAATGCCAAATGGATGAGTATGCAGGATACACGTAGGTATTTGTATTCATACCTCACACGCTCCGTCGGACAAACACCTCCACAAACCTGAGCGCCTCCCTCACTCACAGTCTGGACTGATATATTCTCTCCCTTGAGTAGAATATAGCTACGCTTTCAATCATTCTCTTATGTCTTAATAAGATTTTAAAACACCATTTTGACTTTAAGACATTAAAATGAAGATCTGGAAAGGTCTGGGTTATGTGCCCCAAAATATTCCAGGCGGAAAATGTAATACCCTCCATAGGGCCGCCCCCCGCGCTGCCTCACCCGAGTCAGGTGTGTGTGATGACTCCGCTCGGAGAGGAAGCCGCAGTGGCGTCGCAGACCCACCCGCAGCCCCTGGCCTTCCGCGGAGATTTTGTCACTCATGGAAAAAACAACGTTCAACCTTTATGGAAACCTCACTGGTGTGCTATTTTAAAATTTAAACACAGTCATCTTACATGTCAGTTATGTTTTCTCTGTTGTCCCCATAGTTAGTTTGTGTGTTGGGGGTGAATCTTGGAATCTTTATATTTTGAAGGGACAGATCTGCGGTAATGAGCTAGGACTCCTTTCGGAGTGTTGGTAGATCAAATCCCCACGGTGCACACTCTAGATATCTTACAACTTCATTCGGCAATGATCCCTCAATGAGGTGGGAATTTTTAAAAGTCTGTGAATGCGCCCTCACCTCCTCCCATAATTCTTAAAAACAAAGGGAAATGTCTACATTAAATAGAATAAGAGGAAAATTCATATGTGCATTTACATACACATGTATAGATGTAGAGAACATATGAAGTATGGAAAGGGACCAACCTTCCAATCAATCTCTAATTTTAGAAATATCTAATTTTGAAAAAGTCGTTTATCCCCCTAAAAGCAACACGTGGACATGTGAACAGCTCTGAGTCTAGCATCTCACACTGAGTATCCGCTGGGTGAAGAGTTCTCGGTTAATGTCGGTTCATAACCTCCAGCGCACGTGCACACACACGCACACACACGCACTGCCGGGTCTTGGAAACATCACTAAATGGTGGAGATCAACCACAACAAAGTTGCTGGACAGCACAACCAGGTCAAGTACGAAGCAGAGTTTGCCTGCCAGCTGCCGTGGGAAACTACTATTCATGAAATTTCGATTATGTGGGAAAGCATCCGGCGTTCTTCAATATGTGAGGCTCCCCTTTCACGTGGTTACCTGAAACCACCCGCTGTGCTAAAGCGTGTCACTTTTCGCTGCTGTAGTCATTAAATGGAAATCTTCCTGGAAATAATTTTTAAGTTTGAAAACACTCAGCCTTGTTATGCGGTGTTAACTTACTTCTTGAGGGACCAGGAGTCTAGGCTGTTTTTGAAATGAATGTATATTCTCACTGTGTCACTGAATGGTTTGGGACATCCAGAAACATGTTTCCTAGAGAACCTCACCCACTCCACCGAGCAGCAGCCTGTGGGGGTGCCGCTGGGGCCACTTGTGACGGCCCAGGCAGCGACATTTCTGTTTGTAGTGAATCAGGTTTTAAAACTCAAATGCTATTAAGAACCTGTTTTTATTTTATACTAGTAGTATTGCACAAATCTTAGGGTTAGGCTTGCATTTTCTTGAGGCTAATGTTAATTTTTATTTCCAAGTATAAATGTGCAGAAGGCATGCAGAGATTGTTAGTATTACTGAAATGCAGTCGGATGGCTGCGCCTGGGAACCAAGTCTTTCCCTGGTAGCCTTGTGACTTGGGGCAAGCACTGCGGGGAGAGCTGGGGAAGTTTCTGGAGCCTCCTGCAGCATCAGAGCGGGTTTCTTTGGCCAAGTGTGTGTTCCCGCAGAGGCCTGGGCCGGCAAGCCTCAGAGAGGAAGGACAGGGAACAGAGCCTTCGATGCTCCTCACACAGTTCTGCGAGTATTCTCAGGCACGCGGGCCTGGGGAACACTGGGAACACTTCAAAAACACGTTCTTTGGGAAATTGCGGTTGTGTACTCATTTATGTGATTTTCACAAATTACATTACATGTCCAAAATCAATGAAAAAAAAGCTCTCAAACTCCTGAACAGCCCTGACTGTACCATGTCATTGTTCTCCTCAAACTCCCAACCAAACTGAATTTTAAACAGAAAACAACCCCATTTTCTACTCAGAATAAGAAAACTTTGTCCTGTTAATGGGGATCTATAACTAACTTTCTTGTTTAATAACTTTTGATGACATAAATATTCATCTACAGAAGTACAATATTAAGAACCTTGGCGATAAAATTGATACTGTGGATGGAGGTGTTTATACTTTATTATAAACAATTCTAAATGCTAAATGTTTCAAGCTTCCACAATTGCATAAAAAGCACTCCCCTGGCTCTAAATCATTGTGTGTGTGTGTGTGTGTGTGTGTGTGTTAAATATGCACACACACACATAGATATATATAATAAATTTGTAAAGGCACCTAAAAAGAATGTACACTGTGGACTACATCCTTGTAAATGCATTAAAAAGTAGCAAAATGTTAGAAAGTGCGCAATCAGCCAAACTGATGGGAACAATGACGGGAACATGTTTCAGCTTCGTATGTAGTAAGTAAAGTTCTGGCAATTCTTTTCTAGTTTCTGAGTGTATGTGTGTGTGTGTTTAAGAACATGAATCAAGTATTATTTTCCAACCTCTGCCAGAAAAAAAAATAATTTTAAAGAAATAGCTATTCTGGAAAGCAACTTGAAAAAAAATATCCAGCACCCAGCCAAATAAATAAACACAACCCCTTAAAATGTCTGACTAAAGGAAACCCCTCCTTCTGCTGGTGTGGGCACCAGGCAAGCCAGAGGGATTGCTTCCTGGTCCAGGATGAAGACTTCAAATCTCTCAGAGTTGAAACTAAGAAAGTGCTTTGGGTTCACCTGATCCCGACCGGCCATGTGCTCCTTAACAATCAGAAATCACGTTTCTTCTGAATTCCCACCAGATGTGGGTGCAGGAGGTGCAGCCTGGCGCTGGGCAGCCCAGGGCTGGTGTGAGTTTGTGTAGCTCCCAGTGAGTCATCTCTGAGTCAGTGAGGAGCACTGGTGGCCAGGAGACAGCGAGGCTCCGTTTGAAAAAAAGCTGCTCCAAGCTGAGCGGGAGAGGAGGGGTGGGCCCGCGGGAGGACGCGTGTTCCATCAGACACAGTACCTGCCTTCCCCGCTGCCTGTCAGCGAGGCCTGCCTCCCGGGCGGTGGGGGAATGTTTCGTCTTCATCTATGATGGCTTCGCGCTGCAGAAATAAAGCAGCGGCGTGTGTGGGTAGACATGCGCTCACAGGGCATCGTATCACAGTTTTATCAGCTAAAAATATAAAACCATGGGATCAATGGGCCGGTTTTTATCAGCCCTTTTGGCTCAAGACGTCATCGCACGGATTACCCCTTCCGGGCGTGTTAATGGCACCACTAACTAACTGGTTAGTCTCCTGGAAGTAAACATGGTTCTTGGTCTTTGTTTCTCTTCCTTCAATCGGATGCGAGAAATAAGAAGAAACGCATTTCCTACTGAAGGAGCTGAAAAGTCTTCATGTTTTTGTTGTTGTTTTGGCTTTCAAAGAGCACTTTAAAGTGGCCAGCTTCTTGAAATAGTTAAAACTGTTTCCTTCCGATTTACCATAATAACCCATTTTGTGGTTTTAAACCAGGACCCAAAGTTTGAGACAATTAAGCTTTCTCGGCAATGTCTTTCATTTCACTGTGGATAACACACTGACACTTCCTGAGGAAGCTTCTTTTCACACCATTTAGGGATCCAGCTGTAATTTCACTTTGCTGCCCCCCAAACCTGACTTTTCAGTGAAGAGGGAGCTCCAGTTTTCCTGTGCACGTGCAAACCCTGAATTCCAGCTGCAGTGCAGTGTGAGCCTGCAGTGCAGACCGGACTTACAGCTTCAGGCCCGGCGACTGCCCGCCAGAGACTTGCAAATCACCCTCCGAGTCCGTGAAGCAGGACGCTAACGTTTTACCTGGCATTTAAAATATTTAAATTCCACTATAATGTGCTTATTTAAAACCTGTGAAATACAAGCACACTTACTCAATGCCATTTCGTCCCCACAGTCCCTTTAACCCGCATCATTGCCTTTACTTTTTAATTGAAACGAAATCTTCAAAAGTCAGCTCAAGCCCTCACTTCGGGGGTCAGCACGCCTGACATTTGGGCCAAGGCGTAAACTTAATACATTTTTAAACAGGGCTTCCCTTTGCTTTGAGCGCTAAGTAAAGGGAAATATATTGAATATGGTTTTGCAGGCACATTCCGGCCAGCCAGCGCCAGCACTCGGTAAAATCAACATTACACTGGAGCCGATGCGATGAGGCATTAGGCCCACGACCACACCTGAGCCTTTGTTTAATTCGGTTGGTGCAGAGATACTTGAATTAGCTCAGGAAGGCCTTCTCCCTTCTGGGAAACCTGGGGCGGGGGGGGGGCGGGAACGGACGGGTGTGGCGCTCTCCCTCGCCCCTTGGCCTTAAATATTTGAAAACGACATTCATTTTAATTTGGACTTGAACCTGTCAGAGACCTACCTCCGCAGGAGGACCACCGAGACTCCTCCGCAGTCCCCAGAGCAGCCAAGCCCCGTGCAGGCTGCGCTGACGCCGCTGGATCCGCAGCCGCGCTTCCCGGACACGGGACTGGGCGGCTCCACGGAGAGGCGCCGCTCGGCCCTCGGTGTCTCCACAGGCGCGTCGCTCAGGGTACGGTCACCCAGGAAGCCAGCGGGCCGACAGGCTCACAGGCCGCACGTTAATGTTCAACTTCTTGAAACTCAGCAACGATGGAAACAAATAGGAAAAAAACAAACAAACACCCCAAAAGGCCAGCTACGTGCTCGCGGAGCACAGCGCTGCTCTGCGGAGGCCTGGGAGCGAGCTTACCTCGACCTTCGAAGGTCTGCAAGCCTCAGAGCGCAGAGGGTTTGGAAGCCTTTGTACACCGCGCCTGCTTTCCTTGGAGCGAAGTTCTTGCAGGTCTTCTCCGTGGTCCCGGGTCCCCTTGGAGCGGCGGTCACCCTCCGCTCGCACCCTGGCCGCGGCCGGGAAGGCCTCCGCGGCGCGGGAGGAAGCGCGGCTTCGGGGACATTAATTAAAAGGCCCTGCAGTGGGGGCGCAGGGACCCCCACCCGGGGACGCAGCACGCACTCGCTCCTGCTACCGTAACGTGTATGCGATTGTGCTGTTCACATAATTAAAGCCTGGTTTTTAAAGTGCGCGCGTTTGAAAGTGGCAGAAAGACTATTCAAACTGGAGACCAGGCTTACAGATACTATGCCAGCCACTGGGCGCGCAGAGTAGGGCCGTCAGTACAGAGCGGCTGTTATCCTTCTACTCGGCGGAGACCT
>NW_005371540.1:1071567-1071983 GCF_000412655.1 Myotis brandtii
GGGGGGAGGAGGAGGAGGAGGAGGAAGGCCGGACAGAAGAGGAGACAGGAGCTACAGAGAGCCGGCCGCTCGGGTCTGGTTCCAGAACTCTCCATTCAGAAGAACTTAGGCAAAGCCCCAAGTTTGTCCCCCTCTGCCCCCCACCCCCGCACGGCGGATCGGTGGAGTGGAGCGGGGAGCACATCGAGGCTTCCGCGCCCCGTCGCCAGCGAGGCTGCGCCGTCCTGGGAACAGCTGGTGCCCGTCGCCATGCGCCCCTCTCCCTCCGGAATCCGGCGAGAATTCCGAGGACTCTCCGGCCACCACCTCCGCCCCGCGCGGGGGTCAAAGAGCACCCCTCGCCCTTGGTAACGGAGACAAGAAACTTGGGGGCCGTCTAGACAGGTCAAGGTGCAGGAGGCTTGTCCCCAGCACCT
>NW_005371540.1:1072117-1072337 GCF_000412655.1 Myotis brandtii
CCGGCCTCCCCGGCTCCTTCCCTCTCCACCCTCCGCTGATCAAAGTAGGAAGTTTGCTTGACAACCATGGTGACAGGGGCTGAATCACAAATGGTCTCGATTTCTTCGATGTTGCTATCCGCAGCCCCCATTGTCCCCTTTCAGGCGCAGTGTGAACCCTTCCGGTGCGGATGACCGCGCGGCATTCACAGCGCGCTCGGGGCGCACAAAGGGTCCCCGC
>NW_005371540.1:1072470-1082289 GCF_000412655.1 Myotis brandtii
GCGCCCCCGCCCGAGCTCAGCCCCTTGGCGGACCGTCCACGTCGCCACCGTCCTCCCCCGTCTCAAGAAAGAAAAAAAAGTTCAAAGAGACATGGAAAGAGCAAAAGAAAAACACCACTAATTGACTTTCCCGGGCCCCCACCGTGTGCGCGGGGCGACATCCCTCCTTGTCTCAAACTTGACTGATGGTGTGAACCGCTGTGGAGGCCCACGAGTTCCGTTTTGCAATTAAATCGTTTATGAAACTGGAACACAGCACTTCACTTACTCACTAAAAATATCAAGTTTTTAAAAACACTTGCGCGTGTTAGTATTTTTCCTTGTCTGCAGTCAAAACACCCAAAAGTGAAAGGCTTAAAGCGCACGCCCCAAACGCACGTTGCATTTTCTTTACAACTTGCTGCGCCCCTTCCTACTCGCGCATCTGAGTGGTTTTGAAAATGCCTCCGTTAACAAACGCACTGAGCGTGTTTCCTTCACGCCCAGAAACGCAGGACGAAACGCCTGCGGGCTGGAGAGTGACCACACAGCGAGGCAAATTCAATTACAATTAAGCAGAATGATCATGGCTTTTTCCTGCCACGCATGTACTTTAAGTATAATTCCTTATCTGATACATACGAGATAGATTCACAGTACTTTCTGTATGTCCACAAAGCAGCAGGGAAGACTTCCCTTCAAAGAGAAGGGAAGACTCTCTCATTTAAAAAAATCTGACAGTGATCAAGAATCCACTTTCTCCCCTCCCCCCTCGTCCCTCCCCAATCCGAAGAGTAAACACCAGGCGGGGCGGGCGGAGGGCGAGGGCCTGCCTGCGGGAGCCTTTGGCAGGCACCGTCTTCGGGCTTCTCAGGAGTCCCCTGCGCTGAGGCCGCTCTCAGAATTGTTTTGAGAAACTGAGCCGGGTTCTGAGTCGGAGCCAAATCGCTGAGCATGGAAGGTCGGCGCAAATCCGGGCGCCCGCGTGGGTCGGCGGGTGACTGATGCTCTGGGCAGGCGCTTCCTCAGAGCAGACCTGACCTGGCGGGAGAACTTGTTTTTCTTATTGGAGAATGTACCTTTACATGTTCAAGTAGTAATGTGTCTGTTTTAACACAGATATGTTCTATGGAGGGACCAACACGTGAAGTTTTCAAGTCTTTGAAGATTAACTGGCTTTTGATATAATTAGCCGGCTCTTTGGAGTGAACATTCTTTAATAGTAGAAAATGTTTGCAGGCAGATACTTCTGGAAATACTACATGACAATCATCACCAAAAAACAAGAGAGGAAAAGCACCCAGAAGAAGACTAGTAGAGTTCATTTTATAGAAGATTTAAGAAAATGATCTTAATGTCCCAAAGCATCCAATTTTGCAAAAAAACATTTTAAGGAAAAGATGCTTACGCACGGCACCTCTTCAGATATTTATTAAAACACATATGATTCGAGTTTTAAATGATTCCACTGAGCTGAACAGCCTTCAGTAAATTTAAAGATTGTTCATAGAAGAATTGAGGCTCTTTCTTCTCTCAAAATGGTTTCATTATAAGAGTGCAATAAGTATTAGGACAAGTGGACTAGAACGGAGTCTTTCTCTGTACTGTGAGGATGTTGAATAGTACTTGTCAATAAAGCGACTCCTATTGTAATCTTAGGGGACCCTTGCCTCTGACCAGGAATGACTGGCTCAGAGATACTGACCTCATTAAAATATGAATGGGGAAGGCCGCCATCATTGTATCAGGGGAAACAGGCTCCACTCTCTGGCCCAGTTTTCTTGTAGCCATGGCTTTTACACATGGATTCGCTTGGTGTAAGTTATAAATGTAACAATGATCCGTCATCATTTCATTGCTTTCTCAGAGCACCCTGGTTCAAGAAGATTCTAACTTTTCTCATTTTGAAACCCATCTACTGCTCAAAAATCATATTTAGTATACGCAGTGGTTTTTTTTGTTTTGTTTTGTTACCATTTAGGCTTCTTCTGACCATGTGCCTGTTACATGTGTGATGACAAGGGGGTGGGAGGAGGGCTCCCATCCCAACTTAAAAACGGAAACAAGTAGTTGAAAGTTTTGACTTCCTTCTCCCGAGGAACCTGGAGTTAGGGAAGGTCCCAGACTGCGACAGGCTCCCTGCTCCTCACCACGTCTCTGTTCAGTCAGCACCAGGCAGCAAGCAGTGTGTCACCGAGCACCAGTGGGCCTGGGAGAGGTCCGCGTAGAGCAGCCGCCTGTCTCAAAGCAGCCTGCAGCCTCAGGTAAATCTCACCTTCAGCGTCCCTTTGGAGTGTCCTTCAGGGAGGAAACCAGTACATCAGCTGCCAAGTGACCGAGAATTAATGTCACACAGCGGCAAAGATTTTCTTTCTAGAGGTTTAGTTAATGTAGAAAATTTGATTGCATTATAGGAAGTATTGCATCTAGTTTAATCACTGACTTTTCATCCATAAAAATATTGAAATCACTCCTAATATTAGTTAAAAGTCAATATTTAGAAGTGAAAATTCACCCCCAGACTCGCTCTAGACTGCATGGGGAAGCGTGAATTCAGAAACTCTTGTAAGTTGATGAGATACATAATTAGCTTTTATGTTAATTGACTGCTATGAGTTTGTTGTATGACACTTCTTCATATAATATGCAAATAGCACTGGCTGTTTAGTTTTATTAGACAATATGATTACAAATCCAAAGGTGCTCATTTCCATGAGGAATAATAAAGGTTGATAATTTTCCAGTGTTCTGTATATCAGAAAAAACGATTGCTTCTGGACTTAATCAATAAGAGATTTTAAGTAGCCTTTGTTTCGCCAAAGCAGCCAACATAGAACAGAATTAATATTGTTTTTTTTCAGTTACAAAATTTGATGTTAAAACAGGTGACTTTGTGCAATCAATTAAATCTTGTGGACAAAAATACAAAGATTTCAGCACAATTTACCACACAATAAATGTATAAAAATAATGTAAAATGTTGCCTCCTTTAATTTGAATAATGAAAAAAGCTTAAAATAAAATATTTTACAAGTGTTTCCTGTTCTTACTTATGGACGCATTATGTCAGTAACATTAAGTGGATGCTCAGGATGTGAGAAAAATAGAAATAATAATAAATCAATATGATTTTGGAGGAAAATTTTCCCAGAATTCAAACATATTAAAGCTTCAATTACATTTTTTATTTTTCAACTTAACAGTAATGAACAGAATCCCCATTAATGAACTTCAAATGGGGGGTGGGGGTGTCATCGAACTCATTTGCTTTTTTCCTAAAGTTAAAAAAACAACAACTTTATTTTCATTATCGAATACAAAATTAGCACTGCCACATGGTTTCTCATTTTAAAAAGCTTTCTGTCAGTCTCCCCCAAAACCTTTCATTTTCAAACATTTTCTGGAAAATGAAAAGAAATGCACCCATCCACGTGAAAAATGTCACCGTTTGTCACCTTTGTTAAAATCACTCTGAGCAGAGACTCTGTTTCTGAGCCTTGTCCGCACTGCATTCCCGGGGAGGACTTTGCAGATTCAAAAATAATATTAATAGAAAAAAGTGAGGGTGCTTAAGAGGGCAGAGGCAGCATGAGTGTAGTAAACAATTTTTTTCCTTCAATAAATATTACTGAACTCCACCAATATATCAGACAAATAACACCTCTCTAATTCATGCTTTTGAAAGTGTCCTCTTCTGTGATTTTGAATGCATATTAAAACAAAATACTAGAAAAAGCCACTGTGGCTGCGAGAGGCTCAGTAGACACTCATTGATGATAATACGACTCCTTGTCTATCCATTGAGCTGCAGATCACAGATGTATAAAACCTGTGTCCTGATTTTTCGATTTTCTGTCCCCAAAAGCTGCGTGTTTTTTCACCATCGTGTTACAAAAACAAAACCCTAGATGAGTGATCATGTTTTGAACCACTTCTGCAGAGCACTCTCCCCAAATAGAAGAGGAGAAGCCACATTTGGGGGAGCTGTTGTGGAGTTTTTCAGCGTCACCATCTGTGCACTTGTGGGAAGCAGTGAGTCCCTTAGAACGCGTTAGCAGTCTCAGAGGAAAGGGAGGCTGAAAAAGAAACTTTGGCTCCATCTTCATAGACAGGGACATGCACACACTGGTTCCCACTGGCCAGAGAGAAAGCACTCGCTCTTGAAAAACATTTTATAAATAGAAAAAGTAACACACTCACTTGATTTAAAAATTAAAAAATCCAAAAGGAACAAAAGGGTAGAGTAAAAAGTAAGGCCAATACCTACCCCACAATGCCTCCCCAGCCCCTACGGCCCTGCTCTCCTCACGCCCAAAATATCCCAATGCATGGCTATACGTGTGTATGAATGAGTGTGTGTGTGCGTGTTTTCAGTGTGTCCATGTGTGAGTATGTGTGGATGTGCATGCTCATATGCCCATGTGTGCTCTTACGCGTCTATTGTGCATGTGTGCTTGTGTGTTCCTGTGTGCCCATGGACGCATGTGTGTCCGCTGTGTGCCCATGTGCCCATGTGCCCATGTATGTATGTCGGGCGCTGTGCCATGTGTGTATACATGTGATTATGTGTGATCCCGTGTGCCTATACATGTATGCATGAGCATGTGTGTCCTGTGTGCACATGTGCTCAGGTGTGTTCCTGTGTGTCCATGTATGCATACACACGACCGTGTGCATTCCTGTGTGCCCATGTGCATATGTGTGACCATCTTTATTCCTGTGTATAGGTGGATCCATGTCCATGTGTCATGTGCCATGCACGCACATGTGCATTCATGCGTGTACCATGTGTGCCCATGTGCCCATGTATGCTCCTGTGTGCGTATGTATGTTGTGCGTGTCTGTGTATATGCATGTTGGTCCAGGTGTGCTTGTGTTCCTATGTGTGTCTGTGTTCACGTGTGTGTGCCCCTTCCTCTTTTACACAGATTAGAGCACAGTGCACACACTTGGGATCTGAGGGTTCAGTCCCGTCCAGGAGGCTGGGGACCATCCGACCGGTCACTGAAGGCGGGCGCACCAACACCAACAGTGTGGTGTCAGAACTTGCATCCCTCCCCGGGGGCAGGAGCTCCCACCACTGTGAGCTACACTCTCCTTGGAATATTTGTCACAGATCCGTTTTTGGATAAAGCTTTCCTTGTTCTGTCGCAGAACAATAGCTCTGAGGGGCTGGAGTGCACGTCCTTAAGCCCATTTCCCAGGTGTTTCCGTCCGGCTGTGGCCAGGACCCGAGTCGTCCCTCCATGGCGGTCACTCCACTGGCCGTGCTGTTCACACCCTCCCAGCTCCTGGACACGAGGGCACCCAGCACAACACTGGCGGCCCCACAGCAAACCCCTCACTTGTCAGGTGAGGAGACTGAGGACAGAGGAGCACTCTGCCCACTGGGGCAGAGCCGGGGTCGGCACCCTGCGGTGAGAGGAGGCTGCTGGCCCCGGGACATTTGATTTCCCTCCACCAAACCACAGGTACAGCCACTTTTATTGGCTGAATTATGTCCCCCAAACCCCTGTGTTGAAGCCCGAACCCTCAGCCCCTCAGAACGTGGCCTCATTTGGAGATGGGCCTTTAAAGAGGGGATTAAGGTAAAATGAGGTCATTGATCCAATGCGACTGGGTCCTTATAGGACAAGGAGATGAGGACACAGACACACAGAGGGACACGCAGGGAGGGGACAGGGGCCTACACGCCGAGGAGAGAGGCCTCGCGAGGAACCAGCCCTGCCCACACCTGGGTCTCGACTTCCAGCCTCCAGGACGGGGAGACCATCTGCAGTTAAAGCCACTGGGTCTGTGGTGCCTGGTGATAGCGCCCAGGCCACCGACACAGTCGCAGCCGCGAAGTCCCCATCGGAATCCTCACCAGTGGCAGCCCACGCCGTCACACGGAACAGTGATCCAGGTGAGTGGGGCTGCTGGAGGGTTGGACGCCGAGGAGACCCGGCCGCTGAGCAGTGCCGGGCAGACCGGCCTGTGCTGGCCTGGGCTGGCAAAGAGGCGCTGCCCAGGGCCTCCAACCCCTGCGCCAGTTAGGCATCGCCTCCCACTGCTGTGGCCTCGCCATAACCCAGAGACCGTGCCTGTGAGACTGGGGCACAGTAACCTCTTGGCGACGGCTCCGGTCGGGAACGACAGAGCGCGCGTGGCTAGTGCGCCTCCTCTGCTGAAGGCTGCCCAGAGCCGGGCCTGCAGAGCGAAGCAAGAAGCAAGTGTAAGGACCAGAGACGGAGGCCTGCAGGAGGGAGGGAGATGGACAAGCCCTGCACCTGAGCGGGAAGAGAGCCTGGGCCCTCCATCCTGTGCCCTGAGGAGCGCGCCTGGGCCGTGGTCACTCCAGGCGGCCGGACCCGCGGCTCTGGCTCCCTCAGCGCGGCCCAGCCAGGCCTGTGCCCAACTCTGCATGCTGGCAAGTCTGCGCCAGCGGCTTCCATCCCGAAGAGGCGGTTGATTTTCAGCTGCTGTGCTCTACCCAGGAAGAGAGCGCCACAGGGGCAGGGGCACCGGGCACTGATCCCAGGGCTCGTCCTCAGAACACAACGGGCAAGGACTTGAAAAGGTGGCCCGTCTCAGGCCCAAACAGAGCGACAGCGCCTCTGGGAGAGCCCGGCACTCCCGGGACCTTGCCCGGTGCTGTGTGTGCGACACCCATGGCAGAAAACAGCTCCGCATTCCAGACACGCGGGGGACGGAGAGAAGCACGAGGGCCTCGGCTCCTGTCTTAAGAGAAGACCTCGTGTGTGACGGCCGGTGTGGCTCCTCCTCCCAGGCAGGCTTTTCCTCACTCCGTTTCTGATCTTCCCTGGCCCGTGGACCCGGACCAGGCTGGCGAGTAGAGCCGTCCGCCCTGGGTGCCTGGAAGCGTTTCTGGGCCCGTGCCTTCTGCTCCGGCCGCAGGCCTGGCGCCGGCTCGGTGAGAAGCATCGTCAGAGGGGCAGTGGGTGGGCTTATCTCTGCTGCTCCACATCCAGGTCCCACCCACACGGTGCACTGGGCACAAGACGCCCCTCTCCTCCTGGCTCTGAGGTTTCTTTGTCCAGAAACACCCAGTTTTGACCAGTCAGCTTCAGGGTGGTGACCAGGCCTGTTAGAGCTGCTTCAGGGGCAAGGGGAGCGGGCGGGGGTGGAGGGGGGGGGACTGCTCACTTCCATGTGGAGGAGACCCTGTGCCCTCGGGGCCAGAGGAGAAGGCGCGTCTGTGTTTTGGTTTTCTAATGCCTCTTGGGTTCCACACACCATCTCTGCTGGCCCCCAAAGAATGGGTGCAAAGTGTAAGGACCGATCGAGACCAAACCCAACCTGTATCTGTAGCAAAGAAGCCGTGACTATTAATGCATCAGCTTGGCTCTGGTTGAAGAGAGCACGTGCGGGTTTAGCTGACCTCCCCGGGCCACTGGCGAGCATTCTCCCGACGTGGGCATGCCCACGAGCGGCGCATTCAGTACACGCTGCTCCTACTCAGCGGGGTCACAGCATGAGGGAGAGCTCCCCGTAGTCTTGGCATCCTGACGACCGGACTCTCCCTTCCCCACTCTGCCCGAACTCCAGCTGGTGTCCTCCGGGCCCTGAGCCCTTCTCTGGATCACAGACCCCGTGTCCGTGCTCAGCGGGGGGCCCCGGACGTACAGCCGCCTCACAGCCCCTTGACTTTGGGACATTTAGGGAACTGCCAGCGTTTTCAAAGGCACTTGTGTACGTGTGACCTTTTCCTCCTGTTGCATTGTTTTCACAGGTGTGTTTCTAAGTGTGAGTCATTCGGATACACACGTCCCCGTATTTTATATGCTGATATTTCAGGCCAGCCAAGACTCCACGGACCGGGCCCTGTGAATTTCTTCCATGGGTTCCCTACAGAGACACGGCCGCCACAAGGCCGCCCCGGGGTACGGGGATCACTCAGAGACCCCGAGCTGTGGCTTCCGGTTTGTTCCAAGCTGAGCAGCCTCTGGGAGAACCACAAGTCCAGACTCGGTGCATCGGGGCAGGGACCACACGCTGTCTGGCGGGAACACCGGTCTCTCTCTCATCCTTCACATCACTTTTACTACTTTGGCCCTTAAGAATGTTTCTTAAAGTAGATCAATGTGAGGTCATTTTGCTTCATTTGAACTGAATTAGTTCTCACTATTTCAAAACAAATAATCCAAAAGATAACATCAGCTCCCTGTACTTGGAAAGAGATTGGGAAGAAATACTACAGGCCCTGCAGAGAAGAAATCTTAGATCACTGTTCTTCTGTGCCCCAGACAGGGGGCGGGGGGGGGGGGCAGCAGGGACAATGCCAGCTGGGCACTATGAGCAGAGGCCCATCACTGAGCCCAGTGCTGGCCCTGACAGGCATGGGACACCCTCTGTTCTCGGGGGCAAGGCTCCTCACAGTCAGGAGACCCGAGAGTGGAGGGCAAAGGGGCCGCTACAGTCAAGAGTCAGGTACGAGTCACTAACCTAAAAGCTGAAGTTCAGCCAGAGGAAGAGAAGATGGCTGCCGATGGGAAGGCAGACTGCAAGACAGTGTGAGAGTGAGAGAACGAAAGGAGAGTGTGTGGATGTACCGAGAGTGTAAATTTGTGGGTGAGCGATAGCTATACTCCAGGGGACTGTTGGAGACTGCGGGATTGGGCTCCCCTAACCGGGCAGCCTCCACTGCTGCTAAAATCTCTCCTGGAGCTGCCGGCTCAGCCTCGGAGACTGCGCCATCTTGAGTGGCTGTTATCAGAAGCGTATACATCCAGAGACTCTGCAACCATGGCACCCAGGGACCAGCTACGAATCCAGGAACACCGGATCTCAAGCAGCGCAAATACGTGGACTCAGACGAGCCCTGCTCCTCCTCACAGAAAGGTCAGATTTTGCCTAGATAAAGGTGTGGTTTGTAATTCAGGTTGGAGAGAGGAATGCGCACGGGGGAAGTCTTCGCCCCACAAAGTCTGTGGCCATTGGGGTAAGCGTGATCCGCGAGTGTGGAAGGGGTCCCACAGGGCTGCTGGCAGAAGGGAACTCTGAAAATCAGCCCATAGCTGGACTGGGTGCAAAAAAGGCAGCCTAGGATTTTGCCAGTGTGCCGGCTGCTTAGTGCCAGGGGAGAGATGACTTGCAGAAGAGACTTTGGGAGAATTGCGTACAGAGCTGGATGGTGGAGGGTTGCGAGCTCGCGCACTTACTCTGGCTCTTTTTTTTTTCTCCTTAAATCTTTGCGTTTGATTATTAAACCCAATACATAGGATCGCTCAATTGGGGTCACTCACAGAGACTGCAGGGGAAAGTTGTTTTTGTGGAACCTGGGAATCAGAGCGGGGAGTAACGATCAAGGAACCAGCTCTGGGGCAGTCGACTCTCCCAAACCAGTATTAAGTGCGATAGGGAAAACAAAACCTAACTACTGGCTAGAGAGGACTTATAGCCTCAGAGGTCAATCCAGAAACACTGCCACCCAGGGGCTGAACCACAAACTGACTCTTCTGTAAACACAAATAAAGGCAGTCTGAGAAACAAAGAAATACTGCCTGCTTTAAAATCAGGACTGTGGTCTACAACACGGAGGAACAGTGTATCGCAGGGAACTTCACCACTCTCCTGAATACCTGACAGGACTAAGGCATGCCAAACAGAAGAGTAGAGGAAGTGAAGGACCTTCACTACTGCACATTTTTATTTTTTCCACCTTTTACTTAAGAAACTAAATTTTTTTTCCCTCACCTGATTTTACCTTTTTAATTACTACATTTTTATTTTTAACCAGTATTATTACTACTACCATTTTACCATTTTTTAAAGTGTCATTTTATTTTCTCTTTATTTTATTTTGGGATTAGTGTTCTACATTCTATTTTCATCTTTCCT
>NW_005371540.1:1082399-1082849 GCF_000412655.1 Myotis brandtii
CTGCTTTAGATTTTCCCTATTCCTTCTTTTTACCCGCTGTGAAAATTTCACCCTGCTTATATATCTAATTTCCAATCCCCTGCTCTAAGCCCATATACACCTCTCTCTTCTCTTTCTTCACTATCCAAATTTTTTTTTCTCTCTGTCGTTTTGTTGTTGTTTGCTTGATTGTTGATTTATTGGGGTTTTTTTTAATGCTTTTTTGTGAGAATGTTTCGCTTTTTCTTTTTATGTTTTTGTTGGGTGTTTTTTTTTCCAGTTATTTTTTGCTTCTGTTTGCCCTCACCTCGCTTGATATTAGTTGTTGTTTATAGTTTGCATTTATCTCTAGGTTTCTGTCGCTGGCATTTGTTGGGATTAGTGGCTGTTCTATTGGAGTTTTCTCCCCATATAAATAGTTTCTTCCCCTCTTCTATTTTATTCTCTTTCTTTTCTCTCTTACTTTTTTTT
>NW_005371540.1:1088532-1090011 GCF_000412655.1 Myotis brandtii
AAAAAGAAAAAAAAAAAAGGGAACAGGGGGGGGGGGGGGGGGGGGGGGGGGGGGGGGTCAAGGGGGGGGGGGAAAGGAGACAAATGTACTACTCTTTGTAATATTTTAAGCAATAAAAATTAATTAATAAGTTAATTAATTTTAAAAAATAGCTGAAGTTCAGTCACTCGACCACTGTTTGGTGAGCACCCACTATGAGCACCCACTATGAGCACAAGGACGCAGAATGAACAAAACCAAGGCGGTCCTGTCCTCCCCGAGCTCAGGGTCTGGGCCCCCACCTGAAACCTTAGGAGGAGCATGCTGACCACGGAGGAGTCCCCTGGTGCCCCAGGGCCCCCTTGTGTATGTGTAGCCCGTGAGCAAGACTGGTTTTCACATTTATAAATGGCTGGAAAAAATCGTAAGAACATTTTGTGAATGTGAAAACAATATGAAATTCAAGTGTCGGCGTCCACCGTAAGGTTTTCTGGGACTCAGCCACGCCTGTGCCCCAATGTGTCTTGTGCCACCTTCCGCCCTCCATGGCGAAGCGGAGCAGCAGTGGCCGGGCCTGACTGTCCGGCTCTTTCCAGAGACACTTGCCGCCCGCTCTGGGGCACCAGCCTTTGCCCAGGGGGTCTCGAACCCGCTATCCCACCCTGGGTGCCCCCAGGCCCAGCTGCGGGGTGACACGGTGCTGTCTCCACATCCCTGCCCCGCCGGCTTCGGTCTCCCTTCTCCAGAGGCCAGCAGCACCTCTCTCCGGAGGACATGACAGTCGTTCAGCGCGTATGCATACACACGTGCGCACACGTGCACACACACAGTGTGGAGTAGCCAGGCTCGGCCCAGGCTGTCTCAGTGGTGACCAAGGTGGCAATGACTGAAGACCCCTCTGCGCGCCCCAGGAGAGGGCTTCACACGGGACTTGGCCCTGCCCTCCCCGAACCCGGGGCCATGGGTGCTGCTCCCTCGTGTCGCAGGGAAAGGGAGGCCTCGAGAGGCCACACAGGGACCGGGAGGCCCCAGCCTGCATCTGCCTCGGTGCCAGTGGCCGCTCCGTGCTGGACCCTGGCGAGTGCCTGTACATGGAGATCCTCGTGGCTGGACTCCCTGCCCCCCGCCAGGGGCCTCTCACATGCAAAGCCCACTGCTCCCCCGGCGGCCACTCCCCGGCACAGCCAGCCCGGCCCGGCGCCTGGCCCGCTCCTCGTCCCAGGTCCCAGCACCTCTGAGCTGCAGCCAGGGGACAGTCAGGCCCATCTGATGCTGAGGCCCTTCTCAGGGTGTCGGTCAGAGGGAGCCCCCCCTGAGGCTGGGGGCTTCCTCCCGAGAGTGAGGCCCACCCAGCAGCATGCCCGGCACCCCCAAAGCCACTGTTTCTGGAACAGGGCATGTCAGGGGGGCCGTCTCTCCTCCTGGTGCTCTTTCTCCAAGAAAATCAATGCGTCCCTCTCCCTCCCGAGAGTCCACAGAAAGAAGCCGCCGACTCAGCGG
>NW_005371540.1:1090553-1105981 GCF_000412655.1 Myotis brandtii
GGCACCAGGTACTGGAGCCGGTGGGCGTCTCCTGGGAACCCGTGCCCGCCTCTCACAGCTGCCCACCATCCCCGCTCTCACCCGACTGTGGACTCGAACAAGCCTTAGTCTGTGGGGAAGGAGCAATGACCCAGAGGGGATTGACAGGATAAGTCATGACACGGTTCTGACATCTCGTTTCGAGTGTGACAATCACCAGATGCTTCTGTACTGAGACTGTGGGCCACGTCTATTCCAGGCTCGCGGGATTGTCCTCGCCAAATGGTCAGCACCAGCCTGGAGGAGGATGGTCTCACAGCCGGACATGAACTTGGAGAGCAGACACAAAGGTCAGCATTGGGCCAGCACTGGGGGCTTCCCCAGCCCTTTCCCAGGGTCTGCAGGGAGAGGGCAGAGCCATGAGCCCTGGAGGGGGACTGCAGCCATGTGGCAGCTGTAAACATGGGGAGTGCAAAGGGCTGGTCACCTCACCCTGCAGGACCCCGTCACAGAGGGCCCTGGCCGGAAGGGGAGGTGGGAAGATGGACCCACTCAGTCTCATGGAACCAGAAAGATAGAGCTGGGGATCATCAACTCTAGAGCCTGTCATGGGCTAAACTGTGTCCCCCAAAAGAGGGGGGACTGTGTCCCCTACTTCCCAACCCTGGCACCTGGAAATGAGACCTTAACTGGCACCTGGGTGTTGGCAGACGTAATTAGCTAAGAGGAGTCACCGTTGGTTAGGATGGGTTCTGATCCACGATGACCCAATAGGGACTGGACACGAGGTGGAGACGCCCAGAGTGAGGCTGTGCGGGTGCACAGGCAGAGGCGGGGGTCCATCTCCAAGCCAGGGAGCGCCAAGGATCGCCAGCCCCTCCCGAGGCTGCGGGGAGAGAGGCGACCCTGCCCACACCTGCTTCTGGGCCTGTGACCTCCTGAGCCAGAGAATCCGTTTCTATGGGAGCTACCGGCGTGTGTTACGGAGCCTTAGGAGACGCACATGCCTGGGCTCAGAGATAAAGAGCCCCCGGGGAATCCAGGCCCAGGCTCAGGCTGGAGGCAGGCCGTGAGTGTGGGCGCTCCGGCCACACTGCGGGGGCCAGACCCACGTCCCTCCAGGGTCCCAGTGACGCAGGAGGGGTTTCCACCCTCCACGGGGCCGTGGGAAGACTTCAGAGACTTGGAGCAGCCAGCGGGCCTCGGAGCCTGCTCACCGTCCCTTCTTTGTGCTGATAGGATGGCTCACCCACGTGGCCAGCCCGTGGTCACTAACCCTAATTCTTTGCTAAGCGACTCTACCCTTTCAGTCCTCCCATCACTTACTGGTCTGTGATCATTGTTATTTTTGCCTGTTCAGGGGTTTTGAATCACCTGTTTTCCTTCTTCTCCCGGGGAATAAGATAGCATTTCATCTTTCTAGGCACCCAAATGCCAAAGTCGCCGCTTTCTCTCTCAGCCAGCATGTTGGATTGATCAGTACCTCATGCCTCGGTCCCTGTTGCAGACACTGTTATTGGTTGTCAGGTTCGTCCCAGCCGACACCGGTACAGCGGGGTGAGCTTGGGAGCCCAGGGAGGAGGCGAAGCTGGGGGCAGAGGTCCGAGGCAGGCTCAGCCTCTGGACCAGGGACGGGACTGCACTTGAGGCTGCTTGCTGGGAAAACGGGCAACGCGAGCACAAAGCCACGCGGCCCAGTCTCGTCTGGAAACAGTGGCTCTGACCCCACAGACTTTCCTACCTTGTGAGGCTGAGTCCGCGCACGCCCAATACACAGACATCATGACATCCCCCAAGGAAACACCAGGAAGGCAGTGAGCAGGTGACTGACCCCTGTCTTTCTCAACATCCCTAAGGTGTTCACAGACAAGGGCACACCTATGGAGCAGACATTCATTTATTTTTAGCCTTTTGTTTCACAGAAATTGAGAAGGACAGCTTCTCCAATGAAGGCCCCACCCTCATGACCACATTTAACCTGAGTCAATTTCTTAAAGGCCCAGCTCCAAAGGCAGCATGCTTTGTGTAACGACTGCTGCCAGCACGCGTGACTTGCCTCCCCCTGCGCAAGAAGCTGACCACACGTCACACCATATTCAAAAGTCACATTCCGTACAGAGTCAATGTTTAAACATAAAAGCACAAATTGTCGGCAGAGAATTCAGACAACTATTAGTAAACCAGGAGGGGACGCCCACAGCCATTGCAAAAAGAGACCGTCTGTCTGTCCGTGTGGCACAAGGGGCAGGCCCCAGACTCCCTACCCAGGAGCACCCATGTGCAGCATGTAGGTCAGACCACAGCTCCTGTCCCCACACACGGGCTTGTGAAGCAGTGAGAGCATGCAGACCAGCCAGCAGAAAACGGTGAAGCATCCATTGCCGCAGGAAATCTAAGTGAGCACGTGCTTGTGAAGATGTGCCTGATGTCCTAGGGGCCAGTGAAGGGCAAGTATGACGAGAAAGACAGACCGCTTCTCATTCATGCGCTTTCCAGGAGGCCAAGAGCAACGTGTGCAGCCCTGCAGAGGATGCAAGGAGCTTTTGCCCGTCACCGGCAGCCTCTGGAGTAAGTAACCTGGTGGCGTGGATTTAAGTGTGAACATCCATGCCCCTGACCCCTGCCCTCAGGGAAACTGTCCTATAGAAATCAAACTAGCAATCCATGAGGCGTGTGATCAAGGAGGCTTGCTGCAACATCTCCCTGCAGAGTCAGCAAACTGAAAAACTGGCCCGCCATGGTATATTTTCAGTAAATAAGATGTCTTAGTCAGCTCAGGCTGCCATAACAGAGCACCACAGACACCACAGACACAGAACCACAGACACAGAACCACAGACACCACAGACACAAAACCACAGGCGCAGAACCACAGACACAGAACCACAGACAGAACCACAGACAACAGACAGAGAACCACAGACACCACAGACAGAGAACCACAGACAGAGAACCACATACACCACAGACAGAGAACCACAGACACAGAACCACAGACAGAGAACCCACAGAACCACAGACAGAGAACCACAGACACCACAGACAGAGAACCACAGACAGAGAACCACATACACCACAGACAGAGAACCACAGACACAGAACCACAGACACCATAGACACAGAACCACAGACACCACAGACAGAGAACCACAGGCACAGAACCACAGACACCACAGACACAGAACCACTGACACCACAGACAGAGAACCACAGACACAGAACCACAGACACAGAATCGCAGACAGAGAACCACAGACACCACAGACACAGAACCACAGATAGAGAACCACAGACAGACAGCACAGACTGATCGGCTTAAACATTAGACATGCATTTCTCGAAGCTCCAGGGCTGGCAGACTTAGTTCCTGGTGAGAACTATCTTCTTGCTGTGACCTCACATGGCTAGAAAGAGGGCTCTAGTGTCTCTCCCTCTTCTTATAGGGACACAGTCCTATAGGATGAAGGCCCCACCCTCATGACCTCATTTAATGGGGATCAGATCCTTAAATGCCCAGCTCCAATAGTCACGTGGGGTTAGGGCTTCAACCTATGAATGGGGGTGTGGGCACACAACTCAGCCTGTAGCCTGAAGAAAGCATTTGAACGCGGCATTTAAGTTTGCTTGACATTCTCAGGTCCTTCAGAGGAACCATATAGCATGATTTTACTATGATTTTTAAAAGTAGATACTTTTTTACTTATTGACTGATTTGAGAGAGAGAGAGAGAGAGAGAGAGAGAAGGGGGGGAGAGGAGAGAGAGGTTTGCTGTTCCACTTATTGAGGCACTCATTGGTTGATTCTTGTATGTGCCCTGACCAAGGACTGAACCTGCAGCCTTGGCATATCAGGCTCTAACCAACTGAGCTACCCAGTCAGGGTCATTTTACTATGATTTTAAGTGACAAAAATCCAGAAACTAAAAAAAAATTAGGAGAGCGTGTGTTTACACAAGTCAGAGCAGCCTGGAGGGAGCTGGGGAAGATGTGCTCTGATCACCTTCTGAGGGGCTGGCAATGGAGCAGGGTGAGGGGAAGAATGGATGCAAACTTTTCTCAGTATGTTTATAGTTAAAATCACCATATTACTTTGGTAATTCAAAGTTTTTGACAAAGGGAAATTTTGAAAACGCAAAGTAGAGCCATCAACCACATGTGTGTCCCTTAGCCTACCCTACATCCCCCTCCCCGGGCTCTGCTTAAAGCCCACTGGGGCTCCGGACCCCTGTGAGCCCACAGTCTGGGGATCCCAGGGGCCCCGGGGGCCAGCCTCTGGGCCACAGCACCCAACTGGTTTCATCAAGAACTCGGCTCCTTCCTTGAAGCGTCGGGGACACCTGAGAGCTGTCTGGCAAGTAGACGTTCTTCCTGAGGGAACCCAGTCGGCCTCTCACACCTGAGCGACACCCCTGAGCCTGCATTTCACCTGGGAAGGAGGGCAGGGCACCCAGACGGCCCAACTCGGACACTGGAGTGGCCGGAGCGGCCGCTTCCCTCCAATAGCTCCAGGAGGCTCTGGAGGAAGGCGAGGGAAGGGCCCCACGAGTCTAGTTACCCTTCCAGTGGGCAGGAGGGCAAGGCCTCCTTCGTGTCAACATCTCCATGAGCGAACAGGAGTCTCCTGCGGGGAGCTTCGTCCTCGCCAATGTTTCCTTGCATTGCTTTGGGCTCCTCTTGGCCTGTGGCCCCCGGGGGGCCAGGGGTGGGGCCACCAGGCGGTTCTCAGCCAGTGGCACTCGCGGCTCTGACGGGCGCTCTGTCAGGCGTGTCTCCGTGGCACACTAAGCTCCACTGGTGGGGAGTCCGCTGCTGTCACCAGCCTGGAGGTCACGGAATCCAAATGAAGGGAGGGTCAAGTCCAGCACTCGGCCATCATGAATCAGACCCCCCCCCTCCCCCCGCACCTACAGCCAAACCCTGAAGAAGGTGACATTCCTTCCTTCCACCGAGGACTATGCGATGGCCACATTTCTCAAAGCACGTGCCGCCTGGTCCTTTAAAATGTCAAAGGTTGTCTGAGGAGGACACCTGTGCCCAGAGGTGAGTCCCAGGCCCCCTGGGAGACCCGAGGAGGGGCTGTCACAGCTCAGAGGCGACGGCCGGAGCACGGGGTGGGCCCAGAGTGGCCAGTCTCTGGATCTTCAAGAAAAACCAGAAACACAACCCTTTGTAGGAAATCTGATGCCTAATTTTGGCTCCTGGTTTTGCTCGGTTTGGTTTTTCCTTCTGTGGGCGGAATTGCCGGGACCTCCCATCTGCCACCTGCAGGACCCTCATGGGCCCCGTGCTCCGCCCTGCTTCCCGGGCGGCCACAGCAGGTACTGCACATGGCGGCTTCAAACCACAGACACGCGTGGTCTCACAGGTCAGGAGCCCAGACTCGGACCCCGAGGTGTCGGCAGGCACGCTCTCTCTGAAGGCTCATGGGAGGGTCCTTCCTGGCCTGGCTCTGGGCATCTGGTGGCTCCTGGCCATCCCTGTGTCCTGGCTTGTCATGGCCCATCTCCCTGTTGTGTCCCTGAGTCTGTGGGCCTGTGTGTGGGCGACAGTCACTGGATTAGGGCCACCTTCGTCTAAGATGACCTCATCTTAATTAAAACATCTGCAAAGATCCTATTTCCAAAGGACACATACTCTGACATGAGTTTTGGGGGCACCATTCAACCCAGTGCACCACCTCCCCAGATTTCATGTCCTGGGGCCTGGCAGATCTGACGTCAGTCCAGGTCCAAAACTGGCAGCGACGACTTTCAGTCTGAAGATAGCAACTCTGGCACATGATTCTCTGTAGACCTCCAGCCACAGCTGTCTCCACACGCTGCCACTCGGGTCTGAGCGAACGAGAGCCCTGATTTCCAAAAAACTGCCTCCCGACCTCTCCCGAGCTATGTCCAGGTCAAGTGCAGCAGGTCTCAGTGTCCTGGCTGATAAGCCCTGTGCAGACCCCCCACGGCCCTCAGCTGCACATGCCCGCCTGCAGGTCTCTGATTGCAGGGGCTGCAAACCTGTGAGCAGTGAGGGTCTATTCGTTAATGGGCTTTTCACTTTCAAAAAGAAAAAATGGGGTTATACTGTGCCAAAGCTCTTGACCTTTAATCTTCTGCCTTCTGCGTTCAATGTTTCCTATTATTTTTATTGATTTGAGGGAGAGAGGGAGTGAGAGAGAGAGAAAAGGGAGACAGAGAGAGAAACATGGATTTGTTGTTCCGTCTCTTGATGCATCATTGATTGGTACTTGCATGTGCTCTGACCTGGGATCAAACCGGAAACCTGCGTATCAGGACGATGCTCTAACAAACCGAGCTACTGGGCCAGGGCCAGTGTTTATTTTTTAAAGTAGAAATTCAAGGACTCTTGCCCATAGGTGGCCTTAGTGCTTCCTAATAAACTAAACTAAATTCCAATAACTTCTTTCCCTCAAAATCGTGTGAACTCACCGTGTAGGTAATTAGCCAGTCATGACATTTACATTTGAGAGGTTTAGATAACATTTAGGAGGTTAAAAAGGTGTTTGGACCCTACAGGGGGCCTCAGATCTTGGGCCTCACTTGGCCGAGCACACAGCCCGATGTGGGTGTGCTGGTGCCTCCCCACGGGCCGCACTGTCAGGCTGCCTCCACCCGCCTCCTCATCTGGCCTCTGTGCTTTAGACTGGGCCAGTTCCTTGTCCGAGGAAGGGGTGGACTCATTCAGAGACGGGAAGGTTCCTTATTTGTGTTTCTGTGTCCTGAGAGCTGCTACGGAGCCTTGAGGATCTGGGCCAGTGAGCAGATGGCAGCAGAGAGTCCAGGCGGACGGCAGGCGGAGGGGTGACGGCTGCAGGGACGGGGTTCCAGGAGACACCTCGAAAGCGGGGAAAGAGGGTCCTGCCTACTCGCTCCCTGGGGGTCACAGCCTAGGCTGTCCGGGGCCTCGCTGTCGGGGTGTGTTTTGCACGAGAATCGGGTGGGCATGGAGTCCGAGGACAGCTTGAGCAAACCGAATGGGCCACGTGTCAACGCCTGCTCAGAAGGACACACAGGCCTTCGCTCAGATCAACACCGCAGGGGCCGCCTCAGGAAAATGAGACCGAAATTTGGAGAAGGACAAAAACTTGGTCCTGAAAGTTCTGCCTGGTTATTTTTCTTAGAGCTGATTTGTAACAAAGAAAGTTTCACCTGTTCAGTTGCAGAAGCAAGTTATCTTCATGGACAGGCCTGAGGGCTGGTTCTCTCTCTGGTCGTTTCCTTTTTATTTTACTTATTTTGTATTTTTAATCCTTACCCGAGGATATTTTTTCATGGATTTTTAGAGAGAGTGGAAGAGAGAGGGAAAGACAGAGAGAAACACATCAATTGGTTGCCTCTTGCACGTGCCCCAACCAGGGCCTGGGCTGGGGAGGAGCCTGCAATGAAGGTACATGCCCTTGACTGGAATCAAACCTGGGACCATTCGGTCTGCAGGCCAATGCTCCATCCACTGAGCCACACCAGCCAGGGCTCTTCCTCTTTAAATTGTTCTTTGAAAGTACGTCCTCCCTGTTGGAACCAGGCCTTTGTGTGCCGTTGCTGTATTGTATCACTTACCTTCTCCTCCTAAAAGTGCTGCTGGGAATTTTTCTTAAATCCAGCTGAAGAGGATTTGCATTTTAAAAAACCCACAGTATCTCTACAGAATGACTCCTTCCCACAAAATGGGGCGTTTGCCAGCCCTGCGGTGTCTCTGGGTCTGACACAGGCGTTGCCGGGCCCTCTGGCGCCTGGAGGCCTTGGAGCAGCTTAAAAACAAAGTTCACCTCAGGAATCAGAGGGAAAATTCATTTCCTCCCATAGTGCCCGCCTCTGTCTACAGTCAGAAAACAAAACACACTAGTATCTCCTTTATATCTCAATAACCGCCCCAAATCCTCAACTGGCTCTCCGTTCCCGCTCGCTCACTTCCAGATAAAGGACAGCGGGACCCCTCTGGGGACCTGGTGCTGCCCTTAGAGGGACTAAGAATAAACCGCACAGAATCGCACGGCACACACCACGCACAGTGACTGCAGAAACAGGGGTCCAGGTCCTGCCTGGCAGCAGACACCCCCACACCCGCTAAGCCCCAGGCAGCCTCCCGTCCGCCCCCCAGAACCTTACATGCTTTTATTCAGCACATAAATGAGCTGCTCTCTGGTCGATCCTGGGACATGCCTCAGTCAGGGAGGGAGGGAAGTGCTGGCACTGTTTCCAAACGGGTTCGCTTCATTTTTAAGTGTCTGCCGGGTGAGGGGTGGTGAGGCTGCAGACCACCCCACTCACAGCTGGGTGGAGAGAGGTCCAGGCATGCGAACCGGACGAGGACGGGGACCCTCACCCGTGTCTTCAGGACCCACAGCTCGCTCCTTGTCAGGGAGGTGAGAGTCTCCATGTCAATCGTTAAGGAAACCTGAGCACCTCTGACCACAGCCGCCTTTCCTGGGGCATCGGGGAATCGTCCAAGCAGCGACCTACTCCCAGGCAGTCTGTCCTTCAGGCCTCCAGCCAATGGACACACTTTCAGGCTTTGCTCTTTCTCCATTGTTGCACCACCACCAGGAGGATTAAGAATAATCTTCCCTTTTAATTTTGCTCACCACTCCACCCACATCCCCTGGGGACCACATGAATGTTTAATCCCTGTGGTTTGGGGTGTGGGAGGGGTTTAACCCCTTGTGGAGGCACCCCACCAGGGCTGGAGCCCTGAGGGAAAGGTCCCCCTGCTGGCCCCGCCCGGGACAGCACTGGGCCTCACGTGGACCTTCCATGTGAGGGCCACCAGGGCCGCAGGCAGCCAGTGGCAACAGTTAGCAGGAGAAGCACCTGTCCCTGGGGTCACAAACAGTTCCCTGATCACCTGTGTGCTCACATACACACATGCATGAACACGCACGCACGCACACACAGCATGCAAACTCTTGCTTCTGTCCCCAGCTTTGCGTTTTCACCCTGGCTTCTCTGGAGCCTCTCCGGCTGAGAAGGAAGAGGAGTTGGCTGCAGGGGCCGCTCAGCTTGGCCTGTGACCCCTCACCAGCCCTGGCCAGGCCCTGGCATTCAGAGTCATCCCCTGGGGCGAGGGGCTGGCCCAGGACTGGAGAGGGGTGGGTGGGGCCCAGCCTCAGGTGAAGGAGAGCCCAGCAGTCCTGCATCCGTTTGCGACTCTGCCAGCCCCTGGGGGTCTCTGAGTGCCCGCGGGCCTCCCCCGGCTTCCTGACCTGCCCTGGGCCCCACGGCCAGGATGCACAGGAGAGACACGTGGAGGGGATCTGGGCCAGCGATTTCTCAGCAGGCTATAGTGCTGCTGACGGCAGAGTATGTCGAGGAGAGAAAATGAGAGAGAGAGAGAGAGAGAGAGAGAGAGAGAGAGAGAGAGGAGACGGCAGTGGACACAGCCTGTGTCAGGGCAGGAGGGCCGTGCAGAAGCCTGTAGGCCCAGGGTGCTTCTGGGAGCAGAACAACGGAATCCACGTGCTGATTGGAGGACACATGGGCCCCTTGGATGTCTGTCCCCACACCCACTGGTGTCCTACCGAGCCCACGTGCCTGGGGGCCCAGCAGCCGGAGCAGCTGCCGCTGCACAGGGCGGCTTTCTCCCTGCTGGTCCTCTGGCCCCTCCAATCTTCTCACCAGGCAAGACCTGGCCCAGAGCAGCGGGCCACATGTCCCTTCTGTCCACCCTGCCCTCCTGGACCTGCCACAGCACACGACCATCACAAGTAAATGGCCCCGCACGGACACAGGAGGGCAGCTCTGAGGGCCTGCTGTGTGGATGAGTGTTCCTCCATCCCCAAGAACACAAGCAGAAATGGGCGGGAAGATGTGTTGTCCCCTCTGGCCGGCTGTGTCCCTGGGTCACAGGAAATGCCCCTGGCCTCGAAGGCCTCTCCCGCAGCTGGGCAGCTGTCCAAAGCCTGCGTTTCTTTGTCTTGTGACCACCACGTGGAGCACACACATCGGGAGCTCACAGCAGAAGGACAGAGATGCCTCAAGATCAACTCCACAGGCGCCCGCCGGCCCCCGGCCAAGACAGGCAGTGGACGGCCCTGCCTGCTCGCTGCCACCCCTGCGTCTCCAGTTTGGCCGAGCACCTGCTGGCCCACAAACACAAGGCCACAGGGTTTGAATCACAGCAGGGCAGGGTTTCTGAGTCGGCAGAAGCCAGACATCCCAGTCCTTTCCTGGGGAAGATCCTGGGTCCTTTAAAGAATAGGGGTCATGGAGGCCACTCTGCTGTGACTTAGCCAGAGGCAGCCTAACCCCAAAGCCACACAGAGGATGGAGGGCCCAGGCCCACACCAGTCCAGCCTCCACGTGGCTGTCCATTTAACCTGCTCTGCATGTTCTCATCGGAAAATAGGCATCATATTCTCTTGGCCAGTCCCCAGCAGGACTGGAAGCTATCTATATACTAGTGTATAAAAGGCTAATATGCTAAGTGTCCGACCATCCAACCGGTCCCTAAGATGCACACTGACCAGCAGGGCCAGATGCTCAGTGCAGGAGCTGCTGAGCTGCAGTGACTTAGCAGCGGTGGTTCTTGGCTGACACACCCCGAAACCAGAGAGGAGGGAGCCCGATTCTTTGCTGGGCTGTGCGATTCCACCTTCGGCCGTGGGTTATGTTGTTGCTGGGACACTGTTGGCCCCAAATCTAGTTTACTGCACACTTGCATTTGCATTCCACACCCTGTGCCACAGCAACTTTGCAGCATGCCCTCTCACACTCCAGGACCCCTCGGGAGATTTTGGAGATCCGGTTTCAGCCTGATCCCCGCAGACCAAGCTAAGGGACCCCACCTGCCAGAGGGACCCTGCTTACTCCACAGACACCGGGGAGGGACTGCAGGAGGTTGGCTCCACAGCGTATCCGGCCTATCTCACCCAGTCCGGCCCCACAGGTCACCTTCTAATTAATTTCCTTTCAATGTGCATGAATCCATGCACCAGGTCACTAGTTTAAAATTTAAAAACAAAACAAAACATTTTTATTGATTTCAGAGAGGAAGGGAAAGGGAGAGATAATCGTTGATTGGCTGCCTCCTGCACACCCCCTACTGGGAATCAAACCCACAACCCAGGCATGTGCCCTGACTGGGAACTGAACCGTGACCTTCTTGTTCATAGGTCGATGCTCAACCACTGAGCCACGCCAGCCAGATAGAACTGACAGTTATTTAAAGGC
This sequence comes from Myotis brandtii, assembly GCF_000412655.1. Taxonomy (NCBI): domain Eukaryota; kingdom Metazoa; phylum Chordata; class Mammalia; order Chiroptera; family Vespertilionidae; genus Myotis; species Myotis brandtii. The sequence continues at coordinate 1,101,706 of NW_005371540.1, forward strand.
TCCCTGTCCTATAGCAGGTTCTTAAGAAAGGACTGCCAGCTTCCCCTTGGGCCTTCCTCAGGAACCTGCATCCCATCCCTCCATCTATGCCTTCCAGTTCCTCTCTTTCGCCCTAATACCCTCTAGAGAGAGACATCTTCCTTCCTCCTGGTCCAGGTGCACGAACATTTGATAGCCCACATTTGAACCTATTATAATAGCAACACTCCATTCACTTCTGAAGCCGCGTTGGCCCTGCCTGACCCCGGGGATCCACGGCCCAGCCTGACCACAGGGATCCACGGCCCTGCCTGACCACGGGGATCCACAGCCCTGCCTGACCATGGGGTACTCCTTCCCTCCCGGTTGCCATTGATATGTGGAGTTCGAGGAGGGTTCTTGCCTCATGAAGGTTGAAGAATAAGCTCTCAGACTAAAAGCCTTCTTTAAAAAATGTGGAAGTTTATTGGAAGCATTAACAAATTTTCCCCAAATGGGAAAAACATGCGCTCGCTCTCTCTCACTCTCTCTCTAATGGGAAAACTCAATCTAAAAAAAATCATCTGTGTCTCTTCGTCTCCGGGTTTATAAAGGCTGCACCTCCTTGTCTGAACATGATCTCTTCTGATTGGACCTTTCCTTCATTTAGGACTCCCGTGCTTTCCCCATGGGTCCTCTGCCGCATAGCATCAGTCTCAAAGTCCAAAGCCCATGTGGTGCCCCCTCCTTCCGCTCCCTATCTTGTAACATCCCTCTATCCTCTGTGAATGTATACCTTCCCCTTGTAACGTCCCTCCATCCTCTGTGAATGTAGACCTTCCCCTTGCAACATCCCTCTATCCTCTGTGAATGTATACCTTCCCCTTGTAACGTCCCTCCATCCTCTGTGAATGTAGACCTTCCCCTTGTAACATCCCTCCATCCTCTGTGAATGTAGACCTTCCCCTTGTAACATCCCTCCTTCCTCTGTGAATGTAGACCTTCCCCTTGTAACATCCCTCCATCCTCTGTGAATGTAAGATAAGCATTCTGGTGACTTGGAGCTATCTCCTTCCCTTCACAGACGCATTCTTCTCCCATGGACCCCCCTTTTCCCTAAAACCGCCTGTCCTATCTCTAAAATTCCTTTCACTGTGACCATGTGAACCTGGTGATCCCTGGATGCAGGAAATGAGGTCTGCAAGGAGCCCATTGGATCTGTACAGCTGTCAGGAGCATCAGCAGCAGTCCGTCCTTGTGTAGAACGTTGGGGACAGTGAGCCCCAGAGAGACCCCTGAGCTCCAGCCTCTTCTGACATGGAGAGGAACACCCTCAAACCCTCCTAACTCAGACAAATTAAGACAGCACGTCATCGCGCCCGGGCCAGTGCAGCTCAGTTGGTGAGAGCATTGTTCTCATACGCCAAGGTTGTGGGGTTTTTTATTTTATTTTATTGATTTTTTACAGAGAGGAAGGGAGAGGGATAGAGAGAGTCAGAAACATCGATGAGAGAGAAACATCGATCAGCTGCCTCCTGCACACTCCACACTGGGTATGTGCCCGCAACCAAGGTATATGCTCTTGACTGGAATCGAACCTGGGACCCTTCAGTCCGCAGGCCGACGCTCTATCTAACCAGTCAGGGCAAGGTTGTGGGTTTAATCCCTGGTCAGGGCACATACAAGAGTCAACCCATGGGTGCATGGGTGGGTGGAACAACAAATCAATGTTTCTCTCTCTGCCTTTTTCTCTCTCTCTAAACCAGGGGTCCTCAAACTTTTTAAACAGGGGGGCCAGTTCACTGTCCCTCAGACCGTTGGAGGGCCAGACTATAGTTTAAAAAAAACTGTGAACAAATCCTTATGCACACTGCACATATCTTATTTTGAAGTAAAAAAACAAAATGGGAACAAATACAATATTTGTATTTGCATGTGGCCCGCGGGCCGTAGTTTGAGGACCCCTGCTCTAAACTCAATTGAAACAAAAATTTAAAAAATTTTAAGTGAATCATCAGTCTCCTGTAAGGGGCCGACCCTCACTCCCGTCCTGTCCGACAGGCAAGATCCCAGAAAGAGTGGAGAAGTAGACAGCCCACCCGAGTGTTTGCTCTCAGACAGGGGCACCGTGCTGGACAGAACAGGCAGAAATCACAGCCACTTCCCACTTGGCTCTGAGCGAGGCAGCTGACATTGTGGGACGCTTTCCCAATGACTGTTGCTCACGGATGACATGGGAATTGGCTTACCGGCTCTGAGTGCTTACCACCTGGGTGCAGAGCAGAGGGATGGGACGGGAGCTGAATTCTCAGTGACCCCTCCCGTTCCTCCTCATTCTCAGACCCCTCCCCCAAGCCTCCTGCCGTCACATGCTGGGTGTGTGTGTAGGGGGGCGGGGGTGTCTCTGAATTATCCCCATAGAGGAAGAATAAGCGCCCGAGTCTGTCCCGGACATGCATCTTTCATCCTGACCCCATAAGAAATCCCTGCAGATCTTGGGGGGAGCCTGAGGGTGGGTGCTCAGCCTCTAAGCATCTCTAGTCAGCCCCTGGGCTGCTCTGGGCACCCTGCTGGCCTCGCCCAGGAACCGCGGAAGCCTATTTTCATCCTGATGAACAATAGTGCTGGAATGTCTTCCGACTAGACGAGGCACAAAATTTAGGTGCTGGGAGAGATACTTCAATTTCAAGCCTAAAGATTACTTTGGGTCCCCCAGGACTCAGAAGCAATTTAGAGCTGATACCCTGAACAAGAGAAAGGTTAGAAGATTAAGACCAACTGCTGTTTGGATAAATGGTTGGTAATTGCCCATATCCGCAATTATACACTGACACAGCCTTCCTCCTGCACCTTTCCCTCTCCTGCACGTGCGGCTGTATTTGGAAGGAGCCCACCTTGATCTTGTGTGGCGCCTTGGTGGCACCGCACCCCGGCTCGCCCAAGGCCCTGTGTGCTGAACAGGGGCAGAGCCTGTTACCTCCAGACACGGTTCTCGGCCACAGCATCCAGCCAGCGTCCCTGGGAATCTGACAGCTCTGCACCAGCAAAAAGCATGCACACGCAGTGTTCAAAGACAGCCAGACGGGACTAGTCTTCTCTGTACACCCCTCGTACCCTTTGTGTTTCTTTACACCACATATGTCTTACTTTTTCATTTTAAATCTGCTTTTCCAGGCCCTGGCTGGGTAGCTCAGTTGGCTAGAGCGTCGTACAGATACGCCAGCGTTGTGGGTTTGATCCCCAGTCAGGGCACATACAAGAACTAACCAATGAATGCAGAAATAAGTGGAATAACAAATCTCTCTCTCAAAAGACATTAAAATCCTCTTTTTTAAAAGAATCAAGAGTCCCATGCTCTGTGTCCTTGGAGACCCTGACACCCACTGGGCTGCATCAATTACACCTGCGGAGGCCCTGCCCCCAAAGAGACACTTGTGCTAGAATGGCCGGGCCCTCAGAGCTCAGCTCTGTGAGCCACATGGCAGACCCTGCCCCTTCGCCCAGGCCCCCCAGTAAGAAGAGAAGCGATGCCTGTTTGCTCAGCGGGAAGCTGACCTGGGACTTGCTGCCTCTGCCCGGACTGTGGGTGAGGACCGTGGGTGTGGCAGGCGTGCACTCGGCCTGTCTCCCCAGCGCGGCGCTGCAGACCCCTTTGTTAGAACAGCAAAGCCCTGAAGTGCCCAGAATCTGAACTCAGAACTGCTGACCGACCCTGGCGTCAGTGCTGCTTCTTCATTATACACAGAACGGCCAGCTGGTGGCTCACCAAAACCCAGGTTGGGGGTACGCTGTGGCCGCCTCCGCCTGCCAGGGGTGTGTGCACCCACAGTGTGTCCACAGAGGTCTGTGGCCTGAACCACCTTTTAGCACCTGGACCAGGGCCTGGGGCCGGACAAGCCCGGCGCTGTCCAGATTCCGCCCCCTAATGGCTGGGTGACACCGGTCAGTGTGCGCTGTCCTTGGTCACTGTGATTACCCACCCGCGATGGAACCAGGTCCCCGGGCCCCCAGGAAAGCAGCCTGTCTCTCTACTGTCACCGCCAGCAGGAAGGTGTGTCTGCCCAGGCATCGAGGTCCGGGCCCTTCCTGGGACAGCTGTGAGCCGGCCGAGCGGCCGCCGGGGCATGAGCAGGGACAGGAGGGGGCTGCGCTGGTCACCTGGCTGCAGGTGCTGCGGCCGCGGGTCATTTCTTCCAGCCGCTCGATGGGACTTCTGTCCTCATTCAGGGAGGGTGAGTGTGAAGCCCCCAGAACCTGCCGCAGCCGCTTAGCCGGTTCCTTCCGGCCCCGCTGGACCAGTGCAGGGCCTCGGGGTCCC
>NW_005371540.1:1106027-1109927 GCF_000412655.1 Myotis brandtii
TGGTGGCCTCCGGGGAGCCTGCCCCGGCAGACCCTGGCCAGACTGGGTGCCCTGGGCCCTCTGAGGCTGCTCCGGGGCTCCCAGCAGCGCAGTCCCCAGTTCCAGCAGCACCAAGACAGGCCGAGGAAAGGCGGGCTCCTTGAGGAGGCTCCCCTGCAGTGCCTGCACTGAGGGCGGCGCCCCCCAGGTCTCCCACCTCCGCTGGTGGGTGCAGTGGTGTCGGGGGCTTCTGTCCTCTGGGCCAGCTGCCCCGGGTCCCAGCCCCCAGGGCAGAGAGGGGCCACACTCCCTGGCCCAGCAAAGCATTGCAGGTAAGAAGGTGGCCCCACCCACAGGAAGGCGGCTTCCAGGACAGGCTGGGAGGGGCTGGGCCTGCTGCACCCTGACCTCCCCATAGAGAGGGAGGGTGGGGGTGCATCTTGATGAGAAAAGATCATTTTAAATTTCCGCCCCAGGTCACAGAACAAGTTAACGGAGTCACATCAGCGACCCGGGCCTCCAGATTTCCAGTCCGGCATTAATTTAAATGTTAATCTGAAATCTTCAGTCACAGGAGTTTCGAGTTTATTAGAGGAGGCAGAGGAGTGGAGCCTCCTGAGGGATTGGGGGGGCGGGGGCGGGTCATGTTGCCTGCCAGAGGGCGAGCCCTCCTCCCCGCTGGGCCGCCAACCTCTGCCGCCTGCCTCCTCCCTTACCTCTCTGTCTCGCTCTGCCTTGCTCTGTCTCTCTCTAACTCTGTGTGTGTGTGTGTGTGTGTGTGTGTGTGTGTGTGTGTGTGTGTGTGTGTGTGTGTGAGGGTTTGAAATGGGAAGGAGATGACAGTGAGATCACAGAAGACTGGGTGGTCCCTGGGGGCTGTCTCAAAGTGGCTCACAAAGGAGGCTGTGTGTCTCTTCCCAGCCCCGCCCTTAGCGACATCACACAGGTGCCCAAACCCAGCACGGTGTATGGATTTGCACAAATACTTCGAATCAGGCATCCCCCCACCACCCCTGCTCTGCACCTGCCCGAGAGGCTGGTGAAGGAGCCAGGGTGTGACCACCTGCTGTCCTCAAGGGGACGATGAGCAGGGACAGGGAGTCACGGAGGGAGAAGTCACAGGCCAGACCCTCAGGGAGGCATCAGCTGGCCGGGGGTCAGTGTGCTCATTGATGTGAACGGGAACCGTGTGGTGTAGAAATCTCACGCACTGGCAGCCCTCCGGCCACAAGCACAGGTGACTGTCCACCAGACTCACATGGCATCTGCTAAGACACAGAGCCGGGCCCCAGCCTTGGAGCTCTTGAGCAGAGGTCCAGGGCTTGGAGGAGCACCTGCAGAGAAGTCAGTGAATTCAAGAGCCCCTGGGAGATAAATCCACAGGAGTGGTGATGACTGGGTCACAGGTGGGGGCAGACCCTGCAGCCCAACCACCATTTCTGTCCCACTTTCTTGGCTGCATTGGCAGCGACCTGTGCCTGAACACTGGCTCCTTCCCAGCTCATCCGACCACAGTCACTGGACACAAGGGCATGGGTTGTAGTTCTGGCCAATGAGACATGAGGCTTTCTCCCCTTACACAAAACTGACCTGTAGGGCCATTCCTGCTGCACAGTGCCACCTGCAGGAGGCATCTGGGAGTGTGGCAGCCACCCTGGCACCACCAGGAGTCAGCCTGAGGCTCAGCCAGCAAGGGCGGGCAGGGGATGGAGGACCTGGGTCTCTGAGGGCAGTGTCTTCTCATAGTGGTTTATCCGTTTTCTCCTCATTGTTGGAGCCACTCTGAGTCAGAGATGGTGCCACTGGCTTCCTGAGGGTGTATCGGCTCCAGCGATGGATTCGTTTCCCGGGGCTGCATAAGGCAAGACCACGGAGGGGCGGCTTCGACAGCCGAGAGTGACTTCCTCACAATTCTTGAGGCTGAAGTCCAAGATCAAGGCCTTGGCCGGGTTGGCTTCATCCTGAGGCCTCTCCCTGCCATGGTGTGTTGTCTCTCCTCCCTGCGTCCTTGCATGGTCGTCCCTCTGTGTGTGCACATGTCTGGGTCTAAATGTCCTCTTATATGAAGAGCAGTCATATTGGATTGTGCATTATTGATTATAATTCATTGGTTATTGATGACAGCCCTAATCCTCATTAGGGTTAGGGTCCCTAAAGCCCCTTTTTAACTTAATTCTCTGTTTAAAGACCTTATCCCCAAATGTAATTACATTCTGAGGTCTGACGGGGCAGGGCTTCAGCGTGTGACTCTGGGGGAGTACAGTTCATTTCCACATGGCAGCACGCCCACAGCCGGCAGCCTCGGGTGGGAAGGGCAGCACCTAGGGCCTCGGCCCCGGGTGTCCTTCGCAAGCTCTTGGCTCTCCCCACACAGTTGTGAGATGTCGGCTGTGGTTCTCAGCTTCAGCTCCTCAGACTCCCACACCCACAGCCACGATGAGCGTCCCCTCACCGCCCACCTCTGTTGGTAGGGGGCAGGGCCTCAGGTGCCCCGGGCAGACTTCCTCCCACTCTTATTGGCCAGAACTGTCTGATGGCCTGGCCAACCAGTCACCGGCAAGGAAATGAAATTACTATGTTTAGCTTAGACCCTTTGAGACCCCCCTCTAGGGCTAGAAAGGGCACAACCTGTCGTAGAAAGCACGCGGCCACTCTATGGTTGGGCAAAATCAGGGTTCTGTTAGCAAGGACGTGCTGGCGACACCCCAGGAAATGCCCTGCTCCAAGCTAATCTCCACATTCAGGGAGGCGGCAGGGGGGGTGGGGAGGCTGGGAAGAGGAGGCCCACCAGCTGGTGCTGAGACAAAGCCCAGCCCGGAGGCTCTGCAAATACCCAAATCCCGCCGACCATGCATCCCCTCCCTAGCCCATCACCACGGCAACTCATCGCGCCAGCGACTCCCCATCGAGTTTTAACCCAAATTACATTTTCCAGGTCTAAATTCAGAGTCACTGTGAGAAGAAGAACTCATTTTAACAACCTGGAGATGCTCCGGATGGGAGGCAAGGCGGAGAAATGGATGGCAGGAAGAGAAAGCTTATAAACAATCGTTTTTAATTGAACAGGCAAACCCTGGTTGCTCAGCACCTGGACGCCAGGCGTTTTCCTTCTGTGCCCTTTTAGCAAGGAGAAGCGGCCTGTTTTCCAAGAATATTCTATTCATCTCCAGTCCACTCAGCCATCCTTGGTGTTCAAGATAATAATGGCCTCTCGTCTCCAACGGAGGAGATAATGAGTCCCAGCAAGTGCCGTTGGCTCTCGGAGAAGTGTGGGCGCACACGCAGTGGAAGGTTTCTGGTACCAACAACAAAAGGCCTGGGGTGGGCCTCCAGGTAACCGGGAATCCAACGCACCCTTTAAACCTCACTGGGCGTCTCTGTGCACTCAGGTAATTCTCATCTGACCATTCTGAATGTTTTTATTCTGTTTCTTAAATATTAACTTTCTCTTTGGTAAGACTTGGTAATGTTAGGAAAATCCTGGGAAAAGCATAAAACCGTCTACACATCACTTACCTGTTCTCACAGGCACAGGGCAGACCTTTTTAGTGAGTCCCTGACAGTTCAAACCACGGTAATTTTTTAAAACATTTATTAGAGAGAGAGGGAGGGAGGGAGAAGGAGAGAGATATTTGTTGTTCCACTTATTAATGCATTCTTTGGTTGATTCTTTTATCTGACCAGGGATGGAACCTCCAACCTTTGGCATATCAGGATGACACTCTAACCAACTGAGCCACCCAATTTGATTAATGTTAAGGAGAAACCCACGAGGCCGAAAGTGGTAAAGAATTATAAATGTACTAGAGGCCCAGTGCACAAAAATTTGTGCACTCGGGGAGGTCCCTCAGCCCGGCCTGTGCCCTCTTGCAGTCTGGGACCCCTCAGGGGATGACCACCTGCTGGCTTAGGCCCACTCCC
>NW_005371540.1:1110593-1113293 GCF_000412655.1 Myotis brandtii
TTGTTTGGCTTCTATAATTGAAACACTGTTGCAGCTCCAGCTCTGAGGCCCGGCTGGCTGAAAGCAGGTTTCTGGGGTTTGTTTAGCTTCTATAATTGCAACATTGTTTCTTAGAGTGCAGCTCAGAGGCCGGCAGCAGCAGGCGGGGAACCTTGGCTTCCTCCATCACTGGAGCAAGCAAGCCTCCTGTTCGCTTCAGTTGCCTGGCTGCCGGCCGCCATCTTGGTTGTCAGTTAATTTGCATATCGCCCTGATTAGCCAATGGGAAGCATGTTGGAGGTACGGTTAATTACAATGTTTGTCTATTATTAGATAGGATTAGGAAATTTGGAAACCAGATGGGCTGAGCCCCAAAATGGCGCCAGCGCCCAGGGACTGGGGAGTCAGAGCTTTTAAAGGACTCTAGGTGGGCTTTTTTGGCGGGGAATTCTCTGGGCAGATCCGAATCCTGGGCCAGTCCAGAGGGGAAAGTTACTGGTCTTAGCAAGTGGAATGTGGTCTAAGTGAAAGGGAATGTCGGTTTCAAAATGATCTAAAGGTCAGTTTTCCAGGGGAGGGAGTATCAATTCAATTATTTGAACAGACCTAACATTCCAGCCTGTTTGTTTTATGGAATAGGGAGGGAGGTCATTTCTTCCATAGTTACTTCCTGCTGAGAGGGGACATGGAGATCACAGGGGGATGGACTTTGGTTGTACTGGCTGGAACACTATGGCTTCCTCCTGGTTGGAGCAAGGGGTTACAGCAGCATGATTTCCTGAGAGACTGGTAGGTGAAGGCTCGAGAGTGGTTCTGAAAGAAAGATGAAAAATGATGCAGAATACCTGGGCCAAAAACGAGGATGAGGAATAGGAATGTTAATAGTCCTATCAAGGGAAGTAGATACCAATTTATCTTTTTTATACAGTAGTCCCATAAATTTGATTGACATTTCTAATCTCTGCATCCCTTTCTGTTAATTTTTGGGTGGCATCCCTGACCAGGCCAGACTGATTGACATAAAAACAACATTCTTCCTCTAGAAAGAAGCATAGGCCCCCCCCCCCCCCCCCGCCTTCTTCTTATTTAGGAGGTCTAGTCCTCTCCAATTTTGGAGGGTGAAGCCACTAGTGAGTCTATCTGATCCTGAATTTGAACTAAACTTTTGGCAATGTCATCTAGGCTCTCTTGTAGGTCCTGAGACAGGATTTCAAAGTATGATAGAGCAGTAGTTAAGGCCCCAATGCCTGCTGGGATACTGAGGGTCTGAAGAGAGGAGTTATCTGGACTGCCCTTTTGTGTTGGATGTGATGGGTTATGGGGATAGGTAATGACTGGTTATTGGGGGTCTATGTCTACATTGGGTAAGAGATAGACTAGAGCAGTGGTCGGCAAACTGCAGCTCATGAGCCACATGCGGCTCTTTGGCCCCTTGAGTGTGGCCACGAAATTTCAATCGCACTGTACATGTGCGCCCGCACGTGGTATTTTGTGGAAGAGCCACATTCAAGGGGCCGCAGTTTGCTGACCACTGGACTAGAGTACAGGTTCCTGTCCAGTTGATAGTTCCTGTTTTGAGTAGAACTGGACAGGAACCTGTTTTGAGTAGAACTCCGTCTTTTATATAAAACTAGGGGCCCAGTGCACAAATTCGTGCACCTTGAAAGGAACTGTGGGTCACAAGGCTGCGGTAGGCACAGGAGTGGGTCTTGGCTCATCCTCCGGGCCCCCGTCAAGCCCCTCACATCACCGCCCCTGGTCCCCTGTCTGCTGGCAGCCCCGCTCCCGCTGCTGACACTCCCACGCACTGATGGCTCCGGCCCCACTCCACCTGCTGAAAGCACAGAGCAATTGGGGCCGGAACCAGCAGTGAGGTGAGGAGGGCTGGTGCCGGCAGTGGGTGCGAGTGCCGGGCGGGACCACAGTGCACAGGAGCAAAGAATTTTCAGTAACCACCAGAGGCTCACCCTGATGACAGCAACTGGCGCCCACCTTGGTCTGGTGCCCCCGCTCACCTGCTCCACCATCCCGCCCCAGCCAACACCCACCGTGTTTCGCACACCCCCCACCCTGGTGGTCAGCGCATGTCATAACAACCGGTTGTTCTGGTTGTTCTGCCGTTCGGTCTATTTGCATATTAGCCTTTTATTATATAGGACTAGAGGCCCGGTGCACAAAAATTTGTGCACTCAGGGGGGTCCCTCAGCCCAGCCTATGCCCTCTTGCAGTCTCGGACCCCTCGGAGGATGTCCACCTGCTGGCTTAGGCCCGCTCCCTGGGGGATCAGGCCCAAGCTGGCAGTCAGATATCCCTCTGGCAGCCCAGCAGCCCTCGGGGGATGTCCATTTATCAGCAGGGAGCAGACCTAAGCTGCAGTCGGACATCCTTAGTGCTGCTGAGGAGGCAGGAGAGGCTCCCGCCACCACCTCTGTGCTGGCAGCCATCAGCCTGGCTTGTGGCTGAGCAGAGCTCCCCCTGTGGGAGCGCACTGACCACCAGGGGACAGCTCCTGCATTGAGCATCTGCCCCCTGGTGGTCAGTGTGTGTCATAGTAACCAGTCATTCCCAGTCATTCTGCTGTTAGGGTCAATTTGCATATTACCCTTTTATTATATAGGATAGAGGCCTGGTGCACGGGTGGGGCTGGCTGGTTTGCCCTGAAGTGTGTCCCAGATCAGGGTGGGGGTCCCGCTGGGGTGCCTGGCCAGCCTGGGTGAGGGG
>NW_005371540.1:1113734-1118214 GCF_000412655.1 Myotis brandtii
CCGGCCACCACTTGGTTGGGTTAATTTGCATATAGTCGCTCTGATTGGCTGGTGGGCATGGCTTAAGGCATAGCGAAGGTACGGTCAATTTGCATCTTTGTCTTTTATTAGTGTAGATGGATGTTCAGATAAAGGTCATGGGGGTCATCAAATGTAGAGTTCTCTGTGGGCAACTGGAGAACCACAAGCAAGAACAATGGTGATGGAGGGAAAGGAAGGTCTATGCCATCAGCTCACCACTGCCCCCACGTCTCACACACATCTCAGGGGTCATGTTTGGAAAACCTTACCTTTGAAGTGTGTAAGTGTGTGTCCAAACCAACTAAGAATTGAGAACTTAGAGGCTGGGGTGGATGGTAGAAGCTGGTTTGCTTGTTTGGTGTTATTGTGTTTGGGTCCAGCAGCCTGGATAGCAACCCGGGGAGGGTGGGCACGCAGGAAGCCCCCAAGGGATTTCATTTTCTGTCAGTGGAGAAGGGTGATCTACGCTGATGTCACAGCGATGGCACTGATCTCATGGGCACCGGGACTGTGCTGAGGGAGGCCTGGGCACCTCTTTAGAGATGTGTTGGTCACAGTGCCAGTTCTTTAGTTCGTCATTGCCCAGAGGTGTGCCTTCTCTGACCATGAGCAGAAGTGTGGCTGTCACACCTGCGTCCAGCCCTCCGCGTGCGTGCCATCCCTCCGCACGCCAGCCAGCCCTCCACAGCTCTCTGCCTCTGCCCAGGGCACCTCCCAAGGGCCGGCTTCTCCGCCCTCTGCTGTCACTGTTTTGAAATTCTTACTGATTGTGACCAGAGACCCTGCATTTCCATTTTGCACTGGGACTCCCTGTTGTGGGAACCAAAGTGACCAGCTGACCACCACCTCAGGACTGGCCAAAGCCAAAGGCTGGCCCTGGGCACCAGGCTAGGCCAGGGCTCTGGCTTAGGCGAGGAGGGCACTGTGGCTGGTGAGGTGGGCATCATGGCTCTTCAAGGCCCAGTGGCAGTCAGACCAGCAACTAGAGAGCTGGTGGGGCCAGGCCAGGCGCCCTCCGATGGGTGCTCTAGCATCCACGGTTACACAGGGGCCGGCCTCTAACCAGGTGCACACGCTGGAAAAGCCGGCAGGAAGGAGGGGACAGCAGGTGGAAAAGCAGAGCACCCAGGTCAGACCAGACAGCAGCTAAGCCTGAAGGCCGGAAGCAGAGGCTTCTGAGGACCATCTCAGGCCCACTTGCTGGGGGAGGGGCTGAAGGGGCCTGCCCTGTGGACAGGACAGTGGGACTGGGGGAGCCTCAGTTCCAGCAGCCACACTTTGAATTTCTAAGCAGAAAGGCCTGGGGGAAGGGGTGGTCTCTAGTCTCTTTAGGGAGGGCAGCAATGGAATGCCCTTATCCCAGAAGGTCCCCTGCAAGTCACCCTCCTTCAGGGAATGTGACCAGAACCCGGTGGACCTGTACCTTGGCCCAATTCCGAATGAACTTGTTAAAGCATTTTTAGTGTAATGAAAACACTAGATCGATTCCTCGTGGTAATAGTTGTCATTAAATCAATAGCCTGTGAGCCCGCATGCTGACGGCTGACCTGCACGCGTGAAGGTCTTCAGACAACTGGGAGTCGCACAGAGCGCCCTCCACAGAGTGAGGCAGCGGCAGGGCCGGAGACCGATGGCAGGGCCGGAGGTGGAGATAAAACCTGTGCTGAATGCCCATCTGAGGCCCATGCGTGGAGGGAAGAGGCACTCTCTCCAGGTGACAGGTGACAGGTGACATGGGGATGCTTCACTGAGAGGCGTCTGCACAGAGGAGCACGCAGTGGGACAAGAGCGGGGCTTTATCATGTTTGCACTCAGTAGGATTCTCACCTCTTTTTTTAAATCCTCACCCGAGGATATTTTTTCCATTTATTTTTTTAGAGAGAGTGGAGGTGAGAGAGAAGGGAGGGGGGAGAGAGAAAGACAGAGACGGAGAGAGAGAAATATCAATGTGAGAGAGACATATTGACTGGTTGCATCCTGCATGCGCCTGGACCCCTGGGCCTGGGGATCAAGTCTGCAACCAAGGTACCTGCTTTGACTGGGAATCGAACCCGCCACCCTTGGGTCCACGGACCGACATTCTAACCACTGAGGCAAACTGGCCAGGACGGATTCCCAGCTCTTACTCCACCTGTAGCTCTTCTGCAAATGAGTGGATGGAGGACAGGGACAGTGAGAGTAGGGGCAGGAGGGGAGCCTGGATGTGTTGATGCAAAGCCCGGGGTGTGGGCTCTGCTCCCCAAGGTCAGGCCCCTGCACCAGCGAATGCAGCCCCCGGAGGGTGGGTTTCCGAAATGCTCACACCGGGTCTGGAAGCCACACATCTGTCAGCTTTCTAAGAGGGTCTGTAAGGAAGTGATGGCAGGAAGGGCAGGTAGTGGGGAGGGGTTCTAGGCAGTAGTGGGCTCAGAGGGAGAGAGCGGGGAACGGGGGGGAGTAAGCGCCGGTCCACTGGGCCCGACTCGGGCAGGGCCACGTTCTCCGAGGCCGGAGGCAGAGGCTTCCTCCGTGATCCTCGGTGGCCTGTGGCTCCCTCCCAAGGAGGACACCTCCTCTCAGAGAGCAGGGACCCGGAGCGCAGCGGGACCTTCATCTCCATTCCCTTCTCTGTGATGCTCAGCCTGTCAGCACAAGGCAGGCGCAAAGCCCCAGCCAGGAGACCGTCCTGCTCCCGGAGGGTGCCCCGCTGGCAGGGGCAGCACAGGGGGTCATCACAGGCCACAGCGAGGAGCTGGTTGTCGTCCAGGAGCAGCAGTGAGATAGGAAGTCGCTCTGGCGTTGGGTGGGGAAGGAGGCGGGGCCAGTGAGCCGGTGGGTGCGGTGGGTGCGCTGGATGAGGAGCACCCAGGGTTGTGGTGACAGGGGAGGAGCAGGTGGCCGCAGACCTGCTTGGAGGGCCGACCCTGGGAGGGAGGCAGAGGAGGGAACGGAGCTGGCGTCCGCGGACAGGTGATGGCTGAGACATAGACCCCGGGGCAGCTGTGTACAGGGGACTCTGCACTGGAGAGGGACCCCAGCCACTGGCTTGTTAAGTGACAAGTAAGGCGAGGACCTGGCTGGGCCCGCCTCACCGACTGTGTAGGTGGATCCGTCTAAGAGAAAGCCTGTTTCCTAGTTCCAGGCGGAGCCGGAGTTCCTCCCGGGCGGGTGAGGGCCTTTACCCGCAGACACGGAGACGAGAAGTCATCCGCGCTGGGCTCTGTGTGAAGGAAGGGGCCGGTCCCTTGGGAAGAAGGGAATGGAGACTCCAGTTTCTGACTGCTGCGGGGCGCCCTGCTGGCGAGGAGGGGGGCCAGAGAGAGCCCGAGAGCCTGGGGACGCCAGTCCTGGTGAGAGGAGAGATGGTGCCTTCCCCCAGGTGAGCTCAGCACCGCTGACCATGAGGCCCGTGGCCGCAGGCTGCCCCGACAGAGGCATGGACACCACTGTCCCCACCTCCTGAGGCGGCTGGACATGATCTGCTAGCAGCCCAGTCACATCCCGGGGCCAGGGGTTTCGGGTCAGGCCACCCAAGCCCATCAATGGTGGCCTGACACACAGAGGCTGGGGCACTGAAGCCCAAAACCAGGCTCCAAATATTTAAAATGCGCTCTCCTGACTCATCCTGCCACGTCGCAGCACACCGGCGCCAGCCAGTGGGATGTAAATGCGGGGGCCAAGTCAGACCGGATCCGGCCCTCTCCCTCTTAGCCGCTCCCTGGGCACCCAGAGCAGCCCGCTGCACGGAGGGCCCAGAATTCCAGGAGAGAAGCCAGGGCCAGAGCAGGCCACTGTGAGGCCTCTCTCTCAGCAAGAAGGACAGGCTGTGTGGGAGAGCGGTAAGAATGCCCACTTCCAGCCTTTTATGGCTAATATTACTCCTGAAGTGAGGACGGGCGGGCAGTTCCCACCCCACCTTAGCCCCCAGTAAACTTTTCTGAATTCTACTTCTTTTTTAAAAAAAATATTTTTTTATTGATTTCAGAGAGGAAGGGGGAGGGAGAGAGAGATAGAAACATCAATGATGAGAGAGAATCATTGATTGGCTGCCTCTTGCACGCCCCCTACTGGGGATGGAGCCTACATCCCAGGTTTGTGCCCTTTATCAGGATCAAACCGGGGACCCTTCAGTCCATAGGCAGATGCTCTAGCCACTGAGCCAAACCAGCCAGGGCAATTCTACTTCTTTAAAGACAGAATTAGACTTTCCTTAGGGCACAGAGACCTGGATTCAACCACATGGAAGGGTGTCCCCTCCCAGGCGTCCCTAAGTGAGACCCAGCTGCCCCAGGAGAGTTTGCTGCCAACACAGAAACACAGGAGAGACTGTTCAGGAAAGGGCGACGTGTGCGGGAGGGGCCTCCCAGTGGCGCTGGTGGGTGAAGCAGTCCCAGGCCTGCCTCACCCCCTCTGTGCCTCACCCCCTCTGTGCCTCACCCCCTTGTGCCTCACCCCCTCTGTGCCTCACCCCCCCCCCGTG
>NW_005371540.1:1118632-1130044 GCF_000412655.1 Myotis brandtii
CCACCCTCTGCCTCACCCCCTCGGTGCCCTCCAGCTCCCACAGCTACACTCAGACCTGAGATCAGCCTCCTGACTCCCTCCCACTCCTCGGTGACCCTGGAACTCACCCGGCTGCCAGGCCCTGCACCTGCTGCTCTAACTCACCCATAAGTAAGAGGTCTGAGGAGCCCCCATATACGTCTACTTAAAACTTCACACACACACCTCCAGCTCTCGCTCCGTGGCTCCAGCTCAGTGCCCCCTCGGCCCCTGGCTCGCCCCTTCTTCATGGGCTCCCGGCCCGCCTTCCCTTCCCAGCCCTCTGCCCCACACAGGACCCCTCCCCCAGTCCCAGGCCAGGAGGAGGGGTCAGAGGGTGGTCTCTAACTGCCCCGGGGGCAGGGCGGGGGCTGAACAAGCACCTGGAGACCCAAGGGCGGAAGGGTGCAGATGCAGATGCAGAGCTGGAGTGGCTCTGAGTGCAGAGCCCCCGGGGCTTCTGCCTGGATTGGGGCCTCTTCACTGCCTGCACCTGCTCCCACCGCCGCGGGCAGTCCCCACTCAGTGCCCACTGCCGGGCCATTCAGCACACCCTCACCCAGGAAGACCGGCAACGCCCCTCTGCCCGGGTCCTCTAACTGCGAAGCCCACCTGTGGCGTCTACAGGCGAATTGACAGCCAGGAAACCTGGGGGTGCATTTATTCAGGTCAGTTGTGACTGGGACCCAGTAACAAGCAGCCCAAGATGTCACCAAAGTGCTCAGGGGCAGATGAACCAGCCTGCCCCACAGCCAGCACCCCAAAATGAGGCTGAGGTGAAATAAGACAGAGGGGGGGAGGGGGGCAGGGAGCAGACAGGACGCTGCTCCCCAAGCCTCCGGGGCCTGGCCTGGTGGGAACTGAGCTGGACCCCAGAGAGCTTGCCTTAGCATGCCCCGGAGCTGGGGGCCTGCCCACACTGTGCCCGTGGTGAAGAGGCTGCCCCACACTGTGCCTGCGTACATGCATCACCTCCACAGAACACGGTGGGGTCCTGGGCAGCAGTAGCATTGGCCTCCTCCCTCCAGCAGGCCTCCTCCCTCCAGCGGGCCTCCTCCCTCCAGCAGGCCGCCTCCCTCCAGCGGGCCTCCTCCCTCCAGCGGGCCTCCTCCCTCCAGCAGGCCTCCTCCCTCCAGCAGGCCTCCTCCCTCCAGCGGGCCTCCTCCCTCCAGTGGCCACCTCCAGGCCACCAGGCCCTGAGGGGGAGGATCTTCCTCTGCCAGGAGTGTCAGCCAAGGGCCTGGCTGCCACCCACATTGCCCCAGAGACCTGTGCCCACCCTAGACAGGCTGCACCCGTGCCAGTCCAGGTGCACAAAGCTGCCTCCTCCCGCCGGCACTGCCCTGCCCTCGCCCTGCCCCATCCCCTGCCCCAGCCTAGTCCCCTGACCCAAGCCGGTCCTGCTCTCCAACTTCCATCTCGTCCATGGCCCCCAGGTCCGCAGCCCCCACCCCATCCAGGTCTCCAGCCTTTATCCCTGTCCTGGCCCCTGGCCCCTCACTCCGGCCTGGCCTGCCCCCTCTGCTGTGACAGGTGGGCCTTAGGTGGCCACACCCATGTGAGCCCTGTGTGCAGACCCTTGCTCATGGGTCTTGTCTTCCTCCTGGTCCTGGGCGGGCTACACAAGCCAGGAATGGCCTCTGAGGAGCTCCTCTTACTCCCCTCCCCCCACTCCCCCACCCCCGCTGGCCTCCTTCCAGGCGGCCTGCCCCCCAACCCACTCTCCATGGTGCCCTGTACCCTTCTATTAGCCAGTCTCTGCCCACCTGACCCCCCCACCCCGTAAGCTAAGTACAGTGAACTGGGCTGATGAACGAATGAGCACATTTACATTTTGACAGGACACCAGCTTAAAAAGTCAGCAGGGCGCCATTTTTCCCCAAATGAGTCTCCTGGAGATCCCAATATGAAAGGTGGCTCAGCAACCCCCCCCTCGGGGTTCTGACCTCCACCCAGGCCATTCCCCTCAGGGCTCATGCTCCCCACCCCGCTGCAGCGTGTGAGCACAGACGGGGTGAGCATTTCAGTGCAGCGGGAAAGTGCTCTTTACATTTCCTCCAAATAATCAGCATCGTTCCTCCCAACGCCCTTATGCCCATTGCCTGTGAGTGCCACCGAGGCTCAGTGCCTGCACCCTAAAACACGGCTGGCCCCTTGGAGATGAAAGTGGGGAGACTTTAGAAGGAAATGGGGGGAGGGAGAGGGGAGAGGGATGGGAAGGAGAGGGGAGAGAGAGAGAGGAGGGAGGGAGGGAGGGATGTCCCAGAACCACCTGGGAACCACGGTGCCTGGAGTTAGCTGTCCTCTGAGGAGCCTGGCCCTCGTAGTGGAGAAGGGAATGGGAAGCCAAGTGTGGGTGCCGCTATTGACTGCTCCCGGGCGTCGCGTCGCTGTTCCAGGGCCTCGCAGCGGACCCTTGAGGAAACATACAAATTGTTACCAGACAAAAAGCCCAGCAAGGGACCAACAGGAGCGCTCCCCAGAGGAAGTGAGGGTTATTTTCCAAAAGTGACCCCCGCCTCGAGCCACACGGGAGCTACTGCTCAGAGACCTGCTCCCAGTGGCTCCCAGGGGGCGTTACACATGGTGGGGAAGGGAGTTAGGCCGCGGTCAGGGTCCTGACCTCCACTCTTGCTCGGCGCCGTGCTAGGGTCCACGTCGTTGATCAGTGCATCTGGTCCCCATGCAGCCAGGGCTTCGCTTCCTCTGGTTTCTCTGCTTTCTGGGCCTGGAGCTGAAACACAACCGAGGCCTCCTGGGCTGAGAGAGGGCTGAGGAGGGCGTGGGGGGCAGAGGCGTGCAGCACAGAGGCCTGGGGGTGCAGCCACACCTCCCCGCCCCTCTAGGCCACCCACTGAGACTCTGGGTGTCCCGGCTCCTCTCTGCCCCATGTCCTCCATCCTCCTCAGATCCCCTGAGCCTCATCCTGGCTCCTGCCCCAGAGTGGCCCAGTCTGCCTCCAGGGGCTCCAGCCTGCTCTCCCTAAAGACACCAGTTTACGGAGACTCAAGGCCAAACGCCCAAACTCCACCAGCGGCGCCCATGTTCTCTGGGGATAACTCCCAGTCTCCACGTGACGAGACCGCTCGCCTCTCTGCCATTTCATCTACATGCCTTACTTTGAGTAAATATGTTGCTTCTGCCCTGGTTGGTTTGCTCAGTGGTTAGAGTGTCGGCCTACGGACAGAAGGGGTTGTGGGTTCAATTCCTGGTCAAGGGCACATACCTTGGTTGCAGGTTCAATCCCTAGTCCCGGTCCGGGCGTGTGCAGGAGACAAACAGTCCATGTTTCTCTCTCACATTGATCTCTCCCTCTCTCCCCCTCCTCCCTCCCTTCCCCTCTTTCTCTAAAGATCAATGGAAAAAATATCCTCGGGTGAGGATTAAATAAACAAACAAATAAGTAAACACACACAGATGTCAAGCTTCCTCAGACCTATGTACTTCTTTGCACAGGTTGTCCCCTCGATCTGAGGGGCTGATCCTCCCTTCCCAGACCTTTCCGTGTCCTCCCAACTGCTCCTGGTCTTTCCAGACTTGATGCAAGCATCACCTCCAGGAAGCCCTCCTGAGCGCTCGCGCCTGCCCGCAGGTCAGAGTCTGAGCCCAGCTTTGATGCCCCCAGCAGCACCCCTCCCCCCGTGCTGTGAGGGCCGTGACTGTTGCTCCACTGTGGCCTCAGAGAGGTGCCACTGGGGCTGGGACGGTCCCACGGCTCCCTGTGCCTGGGTACAGAGAAGATGCTCAGGAAAGAGGCTCAAGCAGTTCACAGTGTCTGCAGGACACACCTTTCCAACTATAAAACAGGGGTCATTATTACGTGAACGCCATAAGCATTTCCAGCTCTAGCATTTCATCGCTCGATAGTCCTTGACTGGAAGGACACTTGACACAAAAGGGCCCTTTGATGGAACATTAGCCGCTTTCATCATTGGCCACACCTTGTGGGCCATTGCACCACAGTGACTGTGACCTTGGGAGCCACCAGGCATCTCTAGCTCTCATCAAGCCCCCTCCCCCCTTCCCAAGCAGGCCATGATCTCGGGCCCTCACCTCTGACCTCAGCACAACGGGAGTTCACACCAGGGAAATGGTGTGCAAATGGATCAAAACAATGTCACATTTGCCTTCTGCATGTTTTCCTGGTTTGCTCTGGAAATAAAGCCCAACACGATGGGATTGTCTTTCCCAGAAACACATCCTGCCTGGTGTTGCTGGGAGCTCGTGGGGAAGAAAACCTGTCCCGCGTGATGGGGAGGTTAATCCATGAGCCCCTGAGACTATGCTGGGCTCCGGAGAAAGGACTCGGAGCTGCACGTGGGCCACGAGGGGCCGCGGGCGGGGGAGCAGCCTCTCCGCCTCAGCAGGACCCATCAGTGTCCCAGGTGGGGGCTCGCCTTCTCTCGGTTGATTCTTTCCCTTTCCAGGCTGCACCCCTGGGTGTGTCACCCACATGCATGTTTTTATGGGGGGATGTTATACAGTCTTTAACATTGGCCACCGTAGCACACGGAGACAGCTGTTTCTCTGCCTTCAAACCACTGGAACGATCACACGGCTTGCCCCTAAACAAGAACGCTCCTTCCACAGCTACTTCTGCGTCATCAGGCTAACACTAATTTCGGGATGACCTCCAATGGGGTCGCCCAGAGGCCAGAGGGGTGGGAGGAGGCGGGGGCAGCTGAATTTGCCTGGTCACCATGTGCATCAGCTCCTGGTTGCTACTGGCAGCCGGTCCGTCCTCTGTGCTCAGCCATCCCCTGCCCCCTCTGCCCTCGTCACTCACACCCTCTGAGCCCATTTCTTGGATGGCCAGGAAGTGGGGACCCTGGCAGCAACTGCTGCCTGGACCCGGTTGCAAGGAACCCAGAAGGAGAAACAGGAGACGGTTCCAGAAATAAGTTACGTGCATTAATTAAATTGCACCAATGGTTACAAGAGGGCAGGGAAGGGAAAATTAGTCAAGAATTCAGGTTTGAGGTTTGCAACCTCCGATGTCTTACTCTGATGTCTTACTCTCGAACGGGAGTTCTCGGAACTGAGAACCTCGGGGATCCGTGGAGGTTTTCCCGTGGGATGGCCACGTCCAGGGCTGCCGTTACACGGAAAGCGATTGTATTGGTTCCAGCGTGTTTCAATCAGACTTTAAAGGGACTGTGCTGCCTGAAGATGAGAGGGGTGCTTGTTGCAGTAGTTTTCATAGCTGTCTTTGTCCGCTAGATCACAGATCAATAAACTCCGGGTGCCTGGGAGAGCCGCTATGTTTGTGTCCCTGGCAGCTTCCAGGAGCAGGGAGATGCACTGCCTGCCATCACTCAGGCACGTTTTGCAAGTGGGAGTACGGGCATCCTTATTCGCCTCCCAGGCGGAAGGAACGCGTCTGCAGAGATAAAGCTGTTCTCCCTGTTGAAGGTGCCAGTCAAACCCTCTCTCCAAAAGCTGGAGGTGCGGTTCGTCGCCACAGGAAGCAGGCGGGTCCCCAGCTCGCTGTGCTGACTGCTCCTGAATTGCAAACACGCTTCTTAAAGGCGACTGTGTCCCGGAGTCTCTCAGTCAGAGAGGAGGTGCCAGGCACTGAGCTGCTTCACTCCACCTGGGCGACCCCGCAAGTGCTCGCCAGCACCAGCAGCTGGGGTCTGTCTTTGCTGACCACCATGGGTCTCAGGGTCCCGCCAACTTCTCCGGTGGCCCGGCGGGCCCTAGAGCAGGGCCGCTGTGCACTGAAAACACCAGTGTCGCAATGCCAGGCTTCTGTGGCTCTTCAGTCCCCAAAGCTCATTTCTGTGTTGTTGTATTGTCGTTTTTTAATCCTCACCCGAGGATATTTTTCCATGGCTTTTTAGAAAGAGTGGAAGAGAGAGGGAAAGACAGACAGAAATATCAGTGTGAGAGAAACACATTGATTGCTTGCCTCCTGCACGCACCCTGACCAGGGCCCAGGCCAGGGAGGATCCTGCAACCGAAGTAGGTGCCCTTGACCGGAATCAAACCTGGGACCTTCGATCCGCAGGCCGACTCTCTATCCACTGAGCCACCGCGGCTGGGGCTCTGTTGTTCTGAACACCCCTTTGGTGCACTGGGAGCTCCTAATGAGAATGACAGCCTTCGACAGAATAAACCATTAAGCTGAGAACATGGCCATCCAAATAAGCACATCTTTTAAAATTGCAAATTGTTAGGCCCTGGCCAGATAGCTCAGTTGATTAGAGCATTGTCGCAATAAGCCAAGGTTGCAGGTTCAATCCTCAGTCAGGGCACATACAAGAATCAACCAGTGAATGCAGAAATAAGTGGAACAACAAATCGACGTCTCCCCCCTCCCATTCCTCTATCTCTTTAAAAATCAATAAATAAAAATTAATAAAAAAATAAAATTACTAGCAGGCTGGCAGATGTCAGCTGTGACAAGCACGTTGTGCTAAGTGGTCTAAACGGGTCTGCTGGGCTCGAGCACAGCGCCTGCTCCTCTCCCAGCGGAACAATTATTGTGAAAACATCGTTCCGAATGAGGAGGAAAGGGAAGGTGGCGCTTTCACCAAACACTAGAAGAGAAGCAACTGACGAGTCACATTCCAGCTAGGAAGTGATTGCAGGGATTGTCCCGTTCGCTGTGTGTGAGAATAAAAGAGAATCCGGGGTTAATGAGATTGTGCATTTCAGACAAGTTTTGAGATACTGGTGTTGACCCTGGCTGGGGGCTCAGTTAGTTGGACCCTCATTCCGGTCAGGATACATACCTAGGTTTCAAGTTCAGTCTCAGTTGGGGCGCATGCGGGAGGCAATCCATCGATGTTTCTCCCTCACCCCCTTTCTAAAATCAGTAAACACATCTGCGGAGGCTGACCGGCAGGCCCTGAGCGGCGGGTGAATGATTGCTCTGACACACGTTTCTGTGAGAGAGAGGCTAAGGGGCTGTTTTACTTTAGAAGTAAAAAGAAGTTCGCCTGCCTCCTTAGGCTTTTATTGTCACAACAGCTTGAACTAAAATTAGCCTCTGGATGCAATCAGCAGGGTGCGCATCCTTGAGAAAGCTCCTGCTTCTACAAGGTCGGGTCTTTAAAGACTAAACAGAGAGATTCTAGCAAATACCCGGGGGCTCGGACTTGTTTGGAAAAGTCAAGGCAGGGGATTCCGCCTTCGCCTTCGGCAAGGCCCCCCAGAGGCCCCAGACCTTTCAGAGAATCCTCCTCACAGACCTTCCAACCAAGGCCCATGCTTCCCCACACATATCCTTGGGTGAGGATAAAAAAAAAAAGATATTGGCATTGGTGGACTGGAAAAAAAAAAGAATGATCTTATGACAACTGTGTCAACTCAGTTATTTTAAATGAACAAAAAGAGCTGCTATTTAGAACAAATATATTTTTCCAAATGATAACATTCCTTTGCAATGCAGGCCAGGCCAAGGGACCCCACCCTTGCACTGATCCACCTCATGAATGCACAGTTTGGAAATCTTGTTTTCCTAGAGAGTGGCCTGCACAGCGTGGTTAAACTCAGCCACTGCCCACCCTGCTTCCCTTTGAATTAGTAGAACAAAGAGAATGTAGGCAACACTCAATATGACGACTGTTTTAGGGGCTCAGATTTCCCGCCATTCTTCAAAGGACTACAGTAGCATTGCTATTTAAGGGCCCTTCTTATGACATTAACAAGCTCTCTAGATGTCCTTCCTCCTCCACCTCCTCCTCATCACCAAAGTGGCTGGCAATGTTTAGAAGGAAGATTAGAGAATCAAATGGTGGCCTGGCTGGTTTGGGAGCTTGTATTCAATTATTAATCCAATGAACAGCTTATGTTCATAAAATGTGTCATATATTACTCCAAAACATGAAACAGACTCAAATTCTCAAACATAATTTCAGCCCATGTTCCAAAACGGGTCCCTACCTGGGGAGCTGTCCACACGCAGTGCTGACGGCCGCCTGTGGGTGCCACCCCAAGGCTCCCATGTGACAGCCACCGAGAGGAGACCCAGGGGTGCTGGTGCCCACCACAGTCTTGTTAGGACACCTGAGAAAGGCAAATTATGTTCTCTCTTTGTTGTTTTCTTTCTGGACGTATTTGACAACCCATCTTTTATTAACACTTGCTTTTTTAAAGAAGATTCTTTTGTACATCACCATGCTCCTTCAGCACAAGGTATCAATCATGGACAAAGAAGGACAAGATCCCATATGAAGAATATTTATGTCTTAATTGTCTTGAGAGCTTGGCCTGGTAATTGAGAATTCAAAGGTCAAAAATTCTACTTTGTTTTTCTTATCTTTCAAGAAATCAAGAGGCCAACAACACAGAGATTGATAGAAATACATTTCCTTCTCTCTTCTGCATGTTAGACTAAGCAGGAGACGATGTCAGGCTGACAGGGCATTGTGATGTTTTCTTTCTAAAGGTGAGGACGCCTTAGGATGCCAGCTAATAGAGATACTACCTTGCAGGTAAGAGAAATCACAGACAAATCACAAAAGAGGTCATGACCAAGGAGAATCACCTTGGAAAACATGTTTGACCTCAATAACAATCAGATACAAATGAAAGCCTAGACTGAGATGTCGTGATTCCCCAATCAAATTATCACACATAAAAAAAATGTACTAATCACAAATTCTGTGTGGGAGAAGATAAGTCAATTCAACCTTTCTGAGGGAGGGGTTGTAGCAGTGACTCAAGAGCAATGAACATGCCCATAGCCTTTGACTTATGAGTGACCCTCTTGGGACTCCGATCCAAGAAAAAATCCCAAGTCCAAGGATACATGGGTGAGGTTGCTTATTCCAGCAATATACAGAACAGAAAAACACAGGACACGTTTTTTTAAATATATTTTTATTTATTTCAGAGAGGAATAGAGAGGGAGAGAGAGAGAAACATCAGTGATGAGGATCATTGATCAGATGCCTCCTGCACTCCCCACTGGGGATCGAGCCTGCAACCTGGGCATGTGTCCTGACAGGGAATCGAACCTCAACCTCCTGGTTCATAGGTCGACACTCCATCACTGAGCCATACCCTGGGCCATAGGACACATTTTATTGATTTTTTACAGAGAGGAAGGGAGAGGAATAGAGAGTTAGAAACATCGATGAAAGAGAAACATCAATCAGCTGCCTCCTGCACACCCCCTACTGGGGATGTGCCCGCAACCAAGGTACATGCCCTTGACCGGAATCGAACCTAGGACCCTTCAGTCCGCAGGCTGACACTCTATCCACTGAGCCAAACCGGTTAGGGCAGGACACATTTTAAATATCACCATCAGAATAGTTAACTACATTATAAAATTGTCATAGAGTTATATATAATCTATATATATAAAAGCTTAAGCTACCAAACGACCGAACAACCGATCACTATGACACGCACTGACCACCAGGGGGCAGACGCTCAATGCAGGAGCTGCCCCGTGGTGGTCAGTGTGCTCCCACAGCCAACCTCCCGCAGCCCTGATCAGCCCTGATTGCCGGCCAGGCCGAGGGACCCCACCCATGCACGAATTCGTGTACCAGGCCTCTAGTTAGTCAATAAAATAATGCCTAGACATGCCTTTAAGATAAGCACCTGAAAGGAGACAGGTGTATTGTCTCTAAATAGTGTGATTAAGGACATTTTTCGTGGGATTCTTTTGCTGCCTTATATTTGTTAGTTTTATGCACTAAGCAGTTGTGGGGGCTCTCACAGGAGTATGCCGGATGTTAAAGCCCATTTGCCATCCTCACTCACAAAGGCAGTGACACTGCAGTTTTACTGTACACACTGCAGCGCACCTTTATATAATAACCCAGTTAGGTAACTAGTTTATGTCACACTGATGTCACTACCGGGCAAGAAGCCTCTTTTGTTTGAGTCAGTATAAAATGCACTGCTGAACAGCTGGTGGCTGGCTGCTTTGTCTGCAATAAAACATGTCCCATCTACCTGTGGCTGCTCATGTTTTTTTTTCCAGTTTTCAGTGTCCAAAGAGGTCCCATCCCTAGTGGAGGAGCTCGGACCCAATGCATGTTTATTTCAGTAATAATGAAAATTCTTAAAAGAGACTTTTTAAAAAAAGGAATATATTAACTAAGCGTGTACAAATAAGTGCTTACAATGAAATGGTATGTGAGTATGTGAAACACAGCATTTATTCTTATAATATTACTAGAGGCCTGGTGCACGAAATTCGTGCACTCAGTGGGGGCGTTCCCTCAGCCTGGATTGCGAGAGGGTCCAGGCCAGGCCAAGGGACCCCACTGGTGCAGGATTGGGGCCGGGGAGGGATGCGAGAGGTTGGCCAGCCGGGGAGGGACCACAGGAGGGCTCCAGGGCATGTCCAGCCTGTCTCAGTCCCAATCGGCTGGACCCAGCAACAAGCTAACCTATCGGTTGGAGCGTCTGCCCCCTGGTGGTCCGTGTACATCATAGCGAGTGGTTGAGCAGCCTTAGCATATCATTAGCATATTACACTTTGATTGGTTGAATGGCTGACTGAACTCCCACACACTTAGCATATTAGGCTTTTTTTTTTTCTAAAATATATTTTATTGATTTTTTACAGAGAGGAAGGGAGAGAGATAGAGAGTCAGAAACATCGATGAGAGAGAAACATCGATTAGCTGCCTCCTGCACATCTCCTACTGGGGATGTGCCCGCAACCCAGGTACATGCCCTTGACCGGAATCGAACCCGGGACCTTTCAGTCCGCAGGCCAACACTCTATCCACTGAGCCAAACCGGTTTCGGCATTAGGCTTTTATTATATAGAATTTACTAGAGGCCTGGTGCATGGGTTCATGCACCGGTGGGGTCCTTCGGCCTGGCCTGCAGGGATCAGTCCGAAACTGGCTCTCCAACATCCCCCTAGGGGTCCTGGATTGTGAGAGGATGGTTCTCAGATGACGCACCCTGGAATTGGGCTCCCTCCTCTCTGGTTCTGGGTGCGTCACCCAAGAACCGCAGCTGCCAAATCACCGGAGCTCGGCAGCTCCTGCATTGAGCATCTGCTCCCTGGTGGTTATTGCACGTCATAGCTACTTTGGACAGTCAAAAGGTCAGTCGGTCGCTTAGGCTTTTGTATATATAGATTGTATTAGGTGATTACAACTGTAAACCTACTTTTGCCCACCCCTCTTCATGAAGGAAATACATTAAGTTGAAAGTGACTATGTCTGCGTTGCAGGCAATCTTATTCTTTTCTCTATTTCAAGTTTCCTACATGAGTATGCATTACTTCTCGTATCAGAAAAATATTTTAATCAAAAAATGAACCTTGCTCTCGCCAGGCATCCTCGTGGGAGTGACATCGTCTTTAAACCCTGCGTGGCAATCCCTGACGCTCTGCCGTGATGCCCAGGGAAGACAGGGCGACCTGGAAGTCCAACTACTTCCTTAAGATCATCCAACTTCTGGATGATT
>NW_005371540.1:1130423-1139384 GCF_000412655.1 Myotis brandtii
CCATTGAAATCCTGAGTGATGTACAGCTGATTAAGACTGGAGACAAAGTGGGAGCCAGCGAAGCCACACTGCTGAACATGCTGAACATCTCCCCCTTCTCCTTTGGGCTGATCATCCAGCAGGTGTTTGACAATGGCAGCATCTACAACCCGGAAGTGCTTGACATCACAGAGGAAACTCTGCATTCCCGCTTCCTGGAGGGTGTCCGCAGTGGCCAGCCTATGCCTTCACATTGGTTACCCAACTATTGCATCAGTACCCCATTCTATCATCAATGGGTACAAGCGAGTTCTGGCTTTGTCTGTGGAGACTGATTACACCTTCCCACTTGCTGAAAAGGTCAAGGCCTTCTTGGCTGATCCATCTGCTTTTGTGGCTGCTGCCCCTGTGGCCGCTGCCACCACTGCTGCTCCTGCTGCTCCTGCGGCCCCAGCCAAGGTTGAAGCAAAGGAAGAGTCAGAGGAGTCGGACGAGGATATGGGATTTGGTCTCTTTGATTAATTACCAAAAAGCAACCAGCTCAGCCAACTCTATTTGAGAAACAAGGAAATAAAGCTTACTTCTCTTTAAAAAAAAAATGAACCTTGACCCATAAATTGCACCATAAAAAATATCAACTCAATGTGGATAATACACTTAAATGTAAAACCTGAAATCAGAAAACATCTAGAAGAAAACAGAAGAAAATCTGTGACTTTAGGTTAGGCCAAGATTACTTAGGATACCAAAACCACAACCTACCAAACAAAAAATGGTAAACCAGACTTCATCAGAATTAGAAACTGCTCTTTGAAAGGTACTGATGACTAGGAAAGGACAAGAGTGGGAGAAAATATTCGCAAACACACAGGTACTAAGAACTAAGAAACAAACAGCCCAAATTAAAAATAGACAAAAGGTTTGCACCAAGATATATGGGTGGCAGATCACCACATGAAGCAATGCTCACCGTCCTCAGTCATGTTCGGGAAATGCAACGCGTCCATAGGAAATGCCACTACAGGTCTGTTAGATGGGGAAACATTCTGAAGGTCCTGCCAGGCGGTTCAACTGGTTAGAGCGTCGTCCTGATGATCCAAGGTTGCAGGTTTGATCCCCGGTCAGGGCACATACAAGAATCAACCAATGAATGCATAATAAGTGGAACAACAAACCTCTCTCTCTCTCTCTCTCTCTCTCTCTCATCAATAATTTTTTTAAAAATGTCTTTAATACCACAACACCGAGCGCCGGTGAGGACCCAGAGCACCGGCCTCTCTCACTCGGCTGTTGCAGATGAGAAGTGGCCAGTCCTTCAGGGAGCCAGTGTGGCGGTGCCTGCAGTTACACATATGCTCCCCCATCACCCAGCTATTTCTCTACTGACCCAAGGGAGACGAACATATATGTTCACCCCAGACCATGTATGTGATTGTGCATCACAATTTACTCCTAATCTTCAACAACTGGACACAGCCCAACTTGGCCTGAGTGCAAAACGAAACTGGGGTTCATCTCTATCGTGAAATCCACTGTGCACGGAGCCACCCAGCCACGCAACTGAGCCTCAAACGCACTGCGCTGTGCAGAAAAGCCCGACGTAGGAGACGCCACAGTGCATGAGTCCACTGCTGTGATTCCGTTCACACGACACCCTAGAAAAGGCAGAATAAAGGCAGGACAGCGCATCAGTGGGTGCCAGGGCTGGGCCTGGGGGAGGAACTGGGAGGGATTTGGAATGATTCCACATTGTGGTTGACATGCTGAGGATATAACTATGTGTTTGTCAGAACTCAAGAGTCATACACTAAAAACCATGAATTATGCCTTTTCATTTCATGGACCAGGTTTCGTGATTGTTGGGAAGATGAAAAGGTTCTGGAGGTGGGTGGTGATGATGGTTGCACAACAATGTGAATGCTGCTGGATCCTACATTTCAAAATGGTTGAGCCCGGCCGGCGTGGCTCCGTGGTTGAGCGTCGACCTATGAACCAAGAGGTCATGGTTCGATTTCCAGTCAGCACACATGCCCGGGTTGCAACTCAATCCCCAGGATGGGGCGTGCAGGAGGCAGCCGATCAATGATTCTTTCTTATCATTAATGTTTCTCTCTCTCTCTCTCCCTTCCTCTCTGAAATCAATAAAAATATATATTTTTAAAAATAGTTGAAATGGAAATTTTATGGTTTGTATATTTTACCACTATAAAAACAAAGTTTCATACTTCCTAGGCATTAATTTTTTAACATAGCCTATTTTCCATTTGGGTAGCAATTGTTTTAAGGTCCATTTATTTTTGTCACATTATGGATCCTTATACCACCCAATGAAGCCCACCCGGCTTCAAATGACAGAAAAATAAACAACAATTAACTAAATAGCACATTCGGTGCTGAAAGTGCCACAAGTGGGAGAAAAAGGGAAGGAAGGGTGGCTTGTCAGAAAACAGTCGGGGTGGCCCGGTGACCTAAGCCAGGCAGCCTGCAGGTGGCACCCTTCCCCTCCGTGTCATCAGCACCAATGGGCCTCTCACCTCCAGCAGGGATAGGCTTCCTGTCCCTTTGTTGAGTGCCTGCCGCCCAGGTGATGCCTGAAGCTGCCTGTGGAGTTTTGGACACAGAGCCATTTCAGTCACTAATTAATTTCATTCAGTAGCCTGAGCAGAGGTTTGAGTCAAGATTCGAAGCTCACTTTTGACTGAGGCCTTTGTTCCATTCATTTTCTGTTACACATGGGAAGCAACAGTTTCCATGAAACAGCACCTGAGAGGGTGCAATGCGCTCCAATAGATTTTACTCTGTTCTGCACTTTCATTGTTTTAAATGCTGGTCATGACCCACTGAGCTGACTTTATCACCCACTTACACGCAGTGAGTGACCCACAACTGAAAACAACTCTGGTGAGCGTGGCCACCCAATACTTTAGTGCAGGAAACATTCAACGGTACGAAAAGAGTCTGTTCAACTATTTGGGAAATATATTTTTGTATATAAATACAAATTAAAAGAATCCTTACCTCCCAGGCCTCCTTTCCCACTCTGTGGTCCACAGCACAGCTGCTCCAACCACGTAGATGACGCTGCTGCTCCTCCCACCTGCAGGCACCGTCCTGCCTCTGGGCCTTTGCACCAACTCTCCCTTCTGCCTGAGTGTCTTCCCACGGACATCCGTGACCAGGCCCTCCCCTCCTGGGAGTCTCTGCTGCAGCCACTCTCTCTGCCACCCTTCCCTCCCTTTTTCTCCCACTCGTGGCACTTTCAGCACCGAATGTGCTATTTAGTTAATTTTTCGGTTTCTCCCAGCTAGACTATAACTCCTTAAGGGCAAGGATCTTCACCTTTTCCTCCTTTCTTTCTTTTATTAATCCTCACCCAAGAGTATGTTTCATTGATTTTAGAGGGAGAGGAAGGGAGAGAGAGAGAGAGAGAAAGAGAGAGAGAGAGAGAGAGAGAGAGAGAGAAACATCAATGTGAGAAAGAAATATCGATGGGTTGCCTCCAGAATGTGCCCTGACCAGGGATTGAACTCGAAACCTAGAAATGTGCCCTGATTAGGAATCAAACCTGCAACCTTTTGGTGCACAGGATGACGCTCCAACCAACTGAGCCACCTGGCCAGGGCAGATCTTCACCTTTTCTCCACTAAACTCATAACTGGAATAGCAGCCACTGGCAGGTATGAGCAGGTACTTATGGAATGTTGGGTAAATGAATGGTGGATGAGTTCATTTCTTATCTATTTTCTACGAATTAGAATGACAGGCTTTATGTTGCATCTGGTCTAGGGGAGCTGGGCACAAGGTTCTGGGTCTTACCCGTGCCCTCCACCTCCAGGTCCAGGCTGGTACAATAGTTTTGAAAATGTAAGCTGAAGGAATGCCTGTGGTATAATCACTCATCATGCTTCTAAAGCTGAGATTCCTGGGCTCCCCCGGAAACCTACTGAAATAGACTAACAGGAGGACCCACGAGTGTGAATTTTCAATAAGCCCAGCCCAAGTGAATCACTGGTACCATGGAAAGAGCATGTGAGTTAGGAGCTGGATTCTGATCATCGCCTGGTACTAACCAGCTGTTTGGACTTTACTGTTATTGGCTGTCAGACTAATTCAGAGTGTGCACATTCTGCTAGGAATAGCTGGAAGGTTGAGGTGGTGGTAGTGTTGATGGTGGTGGTGGTGATGGTGGTGATGGTGGTGGTGGTGTGGTGATGCTAATGGTGGTGGTCGTGATGATGGTGATGTGGTAGAGTTGCTGATGGAAGTGATGCTGATGCTGATGGTGGTGGTGGAGATGATGATGCTGGTGATGGTGGTGGTGATGAAGGTGGTGATGGTGGTGTGGTGATGGTGGTGATGGTGGTGGTGATGGTGATGATGGTGGTGGTGATGGTGGTGGTGGTGGTGGTGGTTATGATGGTGATGTGGTAGAGTTGCTGATGGAAGTGATGATGCTGATGCTGATGCTGATGGTGGTTGTGGTGATGATGATGCTGGTGATGGTGGTGGTGGCGGTGGAGATGATGATGCTGGTCATAGTGGTGGTGGTGGTGACTGTGGTAGTAATGTGAGTAATCAAGCTGCTGGCACTGATCAACCCTTACCCAACGCAAGCACATCTAAAAGCATGAATCCCTTTAATACTCTCCACAGTCCCAGAGAATAGACCTGCTACCACCCACCTAACCTGAGGACAGGAGGCAGAGAGGAAGGACACCCGAAGGCTGGTCACAGGAAGGGCAAGTGCACCTGGCTACTTCATAGCCTTCCGTGTGTTTCCAACGTCCATTTCTTTAAAACAAAAATAAAGAGATCTTATTTTCTCATCTTAGACCAAAAAAAAATCTATAATTAGGTCCAATAAAAACAAGTAGGACTTATTTAAAGAGGATTAGTTTTTATACATTGTTACTTACCCCACAGCGGAGGCCTGAGGCCTGCTGATCCTCCCTCCCTCTCTGCTGCGATGCTCGATGCTCGGGGCAGGCAGGGAGGCTGACCCCCCTCTCCAGCCTGTGGGCTGGGCCTTTCCAGGGAGACTGCAGGTTGCACCGCTCCCTGCGCTAGGTGAGCTGGCAGCTGGCTTCCTTCAAGCCAGGGAGCAGACCCTGGGGCTCCCCTGCTCATCTTTGCACCCTAATATCACCATGGAGCCCAGACACCAGCCCCGACCTTCAGGTGGGGCTGTTTAAGCTCCGTAAGCATCCAGGTGCCAGGAGTGTCTCCCTATACTGAGCCCGCTGCCTGCCTCCCTCTGCTCTCAGCGCCACCCCAGGGCATGGGCATCGCTGAGGGACACCCTGAAGTGCCTGCTGCAATCCCAGTAGCCTCTCCCTCTGCCCTCCGCAGAAGACTTCATCTCCAGCTACTGGTTTCATAAGTAGGGCCCGTGGCCTGTCGCCAAGTGCTACGTGCACAGCGTGGGACCCTGCGACCGTGTGTCCAGATCGGGCTGAGGGTGAGGGCATCCCCGCCTCATAACCATCTGTTCCCTCATTCTGTGGGAGGGCTCCTGAGCTGACAGGACTCGTTCTGGAGTCCTTCCTCTGCGCTGTGGAGAATGAGGGTGGAAAGGCCCAGCCAGGGACAAGCCTGCGACAGCGTCTGAGGCTGGAAGGGCTCTCTGTGCTCCTGACATGAGCCCTGAGCCCACAACACCCACGGCGGAGGGAGTGTCCAAGGTCAAGAGCAGGAGAAGGGGCAGACCCACGGCAACCACCTTCCCGAGGGGGGGAGAATGCGCATCCACAGCTCCAGATGCAACACGGCACGGGGCCCTGCAAGCTAGAGAACGAGCAACCGTGTGCGCGCACATTGGAGTCCTTTCACTCAGGAAACAGGAGAAAAAGAAAACATGCGAGTGACCTGCTCATGTGTGCAAAGACCCCAACAAACAAAAAGGAAACTCGGGAGGGAGAAATGAAACCGGATGCGATGGTCACCTGTGGGTGGAGCGGTGGGAGGTAGGGCAGTGAGGGCGGGGTCCCGGAGCGGAGGACCCACCCTCGTTTGGCTCTGACTTTAGAACCAAGTTAGTGTTTCACGTCAGTCAATCAGTAAACATGGGGGGAGAACCCCAATGAACCACACACACACAGCGGAGTGGCTGTATCACAAACAGACAACAGGAAGCCATGCCGGTGGCAGGAAGAGCACGTGCCCAGTGGTTCTGGAACAGTGTTTGCCTGCCGTGGGCCAGGTGGCTCACACAGCAGGCACTGCCTGCTCACAGGCCTGCAACTTCGGTGCAGGCAGAATCGGTTCTTCTTTGTTTTTTAAATATGTTTTTATTGGTTTGAGAGAGAGAGAGAAAGTGAGAGAGAGAGAGAGAGAGAAAGGGAGAGAGGGAGGGAAGGAGGGAACGAGAAACATCAGGCTGCCTCCTCCACGTCCCCCATGGGAACCAAGCCCTCATGTGCCCTGACCGGCAATCGAATCCGTGAACTCTGGGTGCATGGGGCTCCGTTCAAGGAACTGAGCCACACTGGCCAGGGACAGATGGGTTCTGGGTGAGGACACTCTGGCCTGCGGACGGCTCCCTTCCTGTTTCACACGCCTGAGAGCGCTGGTGCCTCGCCTGTAGAGCATCAATCCCACTGGGCGACTCTGCGCTCAGGGCCTCCCATAGCCTCCGCACCTCCTAAGGCCTCTTCTCTCATAGCATCCCATGGGGGAGGGTGTCCACATATGGGTTGGGGGGGGGGGACACAAACATTAGCTCCACAACATACATCAACGCTAAAGGCAGATGGATACCATATCCCACTGGAAATGCTTTCCAATTGTTAGAAATAAGGCGAGCCCCCGAGTCAGGGGTCCTGGTGGAACACGACACATACTTGGGAGCCCGGCAGCAAGCAGACATCTTTCCTTCTTGGTCTGGAAGGCATGCACCTTTATAAGCCCTGACACACGGGACCTGTCCTTTGCTCTTGATTGGCGCTCAGGCGCACAGTCTTTCGCGATTGGCTAGTTCAAAGGGAGGGGTTGGCCTTTGCTGCTTCAAGATGGCTGCCAACGGGGTGGCTGCCAAGTCACGCAGTCCAACATGGCGGCTGTCCACACTTTCTCTGACAGAAAAGATGACTAGTTTCTTCTCACAATTCCCCCCTTTTCTTTATTCAAACTCTGTCTTCAAATTCGCTGACATCCATTGACTTTCCTGCTCTGCAGTGTCCAGGAGGAGACTAACTGCGGTTGGGTCAATGCGGTTCCAATTAGCCCTTTGATAAGACCCCCCCACACAAGGGATGATGCGACACCCATCACTGCAGCTCCCAATCAAAGGGGTGAGGGTGGACACCATCGCTCCCTTTCCCTTCCCAATCATCGCTCCAGGGAATTGGAGAAGGAGCCTCGGCCCCAGGCTCCCGCTCACTCGTCACTAAAGCTGCCGGTGCCTTAGGCTCAGCGACGGTCCGTGTGCCGTGTTGTCGGGGACGAATGAGCAGCACTGGCTCCAACATGACACACCTTCCTCCTCCTCCTGCCAGAATCAGATCCAAGGCCAACCTGTTCTCCCAGGCAGCCTGCTGCTGGCACCTAGCTGCTCACTCTCCCTTTAGCTGCGTCTCTAGTGTAGTTAACAAGCCTTTGCTGGTGATAGTAAATACAATCCACCACATTCTTGTTCACAGTGGCCACCAGCACAGGACAGACTCAAACCCTGCGGCAATCTGACTTCTAGCCTTAAACTCCTTGGCGCCCCTCCTGGAACCCCAATGGGATCTGTGTGTATATGGGGATCAAAGGAGCCCCCTGGACCCTCTCTCCTCTTCCTAGACTGTCTGTCCATTGAAAAAGGTTTAGGATGTGCCAATGTGAAAGGGATAGCCATTGTATCAGAGCGCACGGTCCACTCCAACTTCTGGGCAAGGCCCAAGTCAGGGTCCCCATGACACCACCAGACATCAGCACGGGTACCGACAGTGCAGCACGATGGGCTTCTGAGGATATTCGGCCATTTATGCATCGGATAAATTTCTCATAAACTCCGAGCACTGTTCCCCCCCTTGAGAGGCAGGAGGTATAGTTTACGTCGGGGGACGGGGACGGATCATTTTGGGGGGTCCTTGCTCTTTACCTCTGTTGAATGGGAACAACAGGGCAAGAGTCTTACAAGAAGCATTTCCCCAGGCTGTTTCCTCCTGGGACAAGGCAAGCACACATTCCATCCCGTTACTGTCTGAGGTCCCTCCGAGTGGAAATGGGACCACTTGGGCCTCTAGCCTTCCTGCTGTGCAAGTGTAGCAGTCACTTTTATTTAGGCCGCGTACAGGATAGTTAAACCATTCCACCCATGCATTTGTTCCCTTATATCCTACTTCTATTTGCATGGTGGTGGCAGTGGCCTAGGGCAGTGGTCAGCAAACTGCAGCTCACTAGCCACATGCGGCTCTTTGGCCCCTTGAGTGGGGCTCTTCCACAAAATACCAGGTGCAGACGCGCATGTACAGTGTGACTGAAACTTCGTGGCCCATGCGCAGAAGTCAGTTTTTGGCCTGGGTGAGTCTATTTTGAAGAAGTGGCATTAGAAGAAGTGGGGGGTGTCAGTCAGTCGGGCGACAGGAGATGCGGGGCAGGCGGGCCGCGGATACACAGCGCGGGGGAGGCACGCGTGGTTCATGCAGAGTTGAGTGAGCCAGTCAGTCAGCAGTCTCATGTGCAGTGGTTAGTGCTAGTCGCGTCCGCAAATCACGTGCAGGTGACAAAAGTACCTACTCGAAGCATAAAGTTACCTGTATTTTTCCAACCAGATGCAAATCCTACAGGTATTTTTGTCATCAATTTAAGAATTGTAATTCTTTTGTGTTGGTGGCTTTATTATTATAAAATGAAACATTTTTTTAGGTGCCCTGTTTGAGATGGCTATAAAGAAGAAGCAAAGAAAAATGGAAGATGAAAACCGTGAATTTAAAGTTGAATGTACCTACCTATATAGTTTAAGTTTAAAAAATTTGGCTCTCAAAAGAAATTTCAATC
>NW_005371540.1:1140475-1142464 GCF_000412655.1 Myotis brandtii
TTTTTTTTATTGCTAAAAGTATTACAAAGGGTATTGCATATGTGTCCTTTTTTTTCCCCCTGCCCTTGACAATCCCCTGCCCTCCCTTACCCCCCAGTGTCTTATGTCCATTGGTTTTGCTTATATGCATGCATACAAGTCCTTCGGTTGATCTCTTACTCCCCTCCCTTCTGCCCCCCAACCCTCTCTGGCCTTCCCACTGCAGTTTGACAATCAGTTTGAGGCAGCTCTGCCTCTGTATCTATTATTGTTCAAAAGTTTATAATGGTCTCTATTATCCATGAATGTGTGAGATCATGTGGTATTTTTCCTTCATTGACTGGCTTATTTCACTTAGCATAATGCTCTCCAGTTCCATCCATGCTGTTGCAAATGGTAAGAGTTCCTTCTTTTTTACAGCAGCATAGTATTCCATCGTGTAGATGTACCACAGTTTTCTAATCCATTCATCTACTGATGGGCACTTAGGCTGTTTCCAAATCTTAGCTATGGTGAATTGTGCTGCTATGAACATAGGGGTGCATATATCCTTTCTGATTGGTGTTTTTGGTTTCTTGGGATATATTCCTAGAAGTGGGATCACAGGGTCAAATGGGAGTTCCATGTTTTGTTTTTTGAGGAAACTCCATACTGTCTTCCATAGTGGCTGCACCAGTCTGCATTCCCACCAGCAGTGCACGAGTGTTCCTTTTTCTCCACATCCTCTCCAGCACTTGTCGTTTGTTGATTTGTTGATGATAGCCATTCTGACAGGTGTGAGATGGTACCTCATTGTTGTTTTGATTTGCATCTCTCGGATGATTAGTGACTTTGAGCATGTTTTCATATGTCTCTTGGCTTTCTGAATGTCCTCTTTTGAAAGGTGTCTATTTAGGTCCTTTGCCCATTTTTTGATTGGATTGTTTATCTTCCTTTTGTTAAGTTGTATGAGTTCCCTATAAATGTTGGAGATTAAACCCTTATCGGTGATAACATTGGCAAATATGTTCTCCCGTGCAGTGGGCTTTCTTGTTGTTTTGTTGATGGTTTCTTTCGCTGTGCAGAAGCTTTTTATTTTGATGTAATCCCATTTGTTTATTCTGTCCCTTGCTCTTGATTGGAGCTCAGGTGTGCAGTCTTTCGAGATTGGCTAGTTCAAGGGCGGGGTTGGCCTTTGTTGTTTCAAGATGGCAGCCAACATGGCAGCTGCAAGTCACGCAGTCCAACATGGCAGCTGTCTAAACCTTTCATTGACAGAAAGGATGACTTGCTTATTCTCACACAATGGCCAAATCTGTGACAATCTACACTAATAATAGACAAACATGGTAATTGACCGTACCTTCGCTATGCCCACCATTGGCTGATCAGAGTGATATGCAAATTAACTGCCAACAAAGATGGCGGCTAATTTGCATACTGCAGGCAGGGTGGGACAGTGCGAGCTGCCATCTAGGCTCCCGTGTGCGACCCGGGGGCGGGCAGGGGCTCAGGCGAAGGCAAGTGATGCTGATTGCCTTGCCTGAGGCCCCGCCCACCCACCAGAGACACGGGGCCCACTCCCGTGTGCAACCCAGGGGTGGGCGGGGGCTCAGGTGAGGCAATTGGCATTGCTTGCCTTTGCCTGAGCCCCCGCTCACCCGCCAGGGACATAGGCCCTCTTCAAGAGAGAGAGAGAGAGAGAGAGAGAGAGAGAGGCGGAATTTGGCACCCCGCATCCCTCCCTGATCGACCACTGAATTTCCAAGCCAGCAAGGGCTGCCTTCAGGCCGTAGCTCCAGGTCCCTCACCCCCACCCCAAGCCCGAGAGCACAGTGCTGGGCAGGGGCACCCAGGGGTTCGGGAATGCAGCACCAGGGGCCGGCGCAACATGGGGGGGGCTGTGTTTACACCGCCAAGTTCCCCACTTCTGCCCTGGGCCACGCATCCCTCCTCCTTCCCCTCAGAGGCCCAGCTCCTGCCTACATGCTTGCTGGGCAGGCCCAACTGCACCGGGGAGTGAGCCATGGC
>NW_005371540.1:1143948-1144819 GCF_000412655.1 Myotis brandtii
TTGTTTACAGCATTCTCGTGAGTTTCAACCTCACTTAACTACATGCACCCGAACTCTATCACAAGGCACATGGGGCTATGTGTTCAGATCATAGGTTCAAGCTTACAACCACAGCCATTGGCTATGATTGTGCTGGGAGGGCCCTGCCCTTCCAGCTGGGACTTGCAGATGGCAATGAGAGTACCCTGTCCTTCCATTAGTCCGAGGTTTGAACCAGGCCAAAACACTGTACCCGTGCCCCACACGTAGGTGCCCAGTGGCGATCGGAGCCTGCAATCAGAGCTGAGAGATCCCCTGCCCAGGCCTAACGCCTTGAGGAGTTAGGCCTGGGCAGGGGTGGAGCCGGCGATGGCGGGGAGCAGGGGAGGAGCCGGTGATGGCAGGGAGCAGGAGCAGAGTCTGTGATTGAGGGGAGCTGGGGGTCCCCTGCCCAGGCCTAACGCCTCAGCCAGAGGCGTTAGGCCTGGGCAGGGGCAGAGCCAGGGATGGCGGGGAGCAGGGAGGGAGCCGGTGATGGCGGGGAGCAGGGAGGGATCCAGCAATCACGGGGAGCAGGGCGGAGCCGGCGATGACAGGGAGCTGGGGGTCCCCTGCCCAGGCCTAACAACTCAGCCACAGGCATTAGGCCTGGGCAGGGGCAGAGCTGGCGATGGCGTGGAGCAGGGAGGGAGCCAGCGATGGTGGGGAGCAGGGGCGGAGCTGGAGATTGCAGGAGCTGGGGGTCCCCTGTCCAGGCCTAATGCCTCGGCCACAAACCCCCAGAAACCTGCTTTAGTCAGCCAGGCTTCAGCCAGCAGGACTGCAACATTGTTTCAAATACAGAAGGTAAACAAAGGCCAGAAACCTGCTTTCAGCAGCCGAGGCCTCAGAG
>NW_005371540.1:1146534-1149004 GCF_000412655.1 Myotis brandtii
ATTGGCCCTGCTCTGAGCCCGACCAGGGGCTGCACCTAGGGATTGGGCCTGCCCTCTGCCACCCGGGAGCAGGCCTAAGCCAGCAGGTCATTATCTCCCGAGGGGTCCCAGACTGCGAGAGGGCACAGGCCGGACTGAGGGACCCCCCTCTCCCCCCCCCAAGTGCACAAATTTTTGTGCACCGGGCCTCTAGTTAGATTATAATAGATTATAACCCATAGAATAAAATAAGATTCTGTGAGTTCATACTGACATACAGAAATAATTGAATAAACACATGGGAACTAGTAAGCGCGCTCTCTTGCAAGTAGCATTACAAGTAATAAATGTGGACACTTGCGGAGTTACAAAAGCATGGCTTGGCACCCAACATAACCACCAGGCCAGGCAAGAGCCACCAGTGCATGACAAATTAGTGGGTGAGTGTTTGATTAGAAACAAATTACATGGTCTCGAAGCACCTGCCCACAATATACTTCGTAATTACAAAGGGAAATAACTGTGCCCAGAAAAGCTGGGGCACACTGAGCACCGCCTCTAGGGTGGGCCAGCTGGGCAGTGCCCCGAGGTGCCCACCAGCCTGACACACAAAACCCCGGTAGAAACGTAGAGGGAGGCAAACAACATGAACGCCAGGATCCCACTCGAGAAGAGAACTATCTCTGGATACAAATATACTCCAGCCACTCCCTCCCAGCCCAGAAGACTGCCTGCTCTCGTTTACCTGGCTGTGTGCACACCTGGGGGTGGGGCATTGCCCCAACACAGGAGCAGAGGCTGAGTGGTTGCCTTCACACCTCCACCATGCAGATCTCAGTTCCTCCTTTAAATAAATTAGTATTATTTTTGTTAATCCTCACCTGAGGATATTTTCTCCATTGATCCTCCAGAGACAGTGAAAGGGAGGGAGAGAGGGAGGGAGGGAGGGAGGGAAGGAGGGAGGGAAAGGAAGAGAGAGAGAGAGAGAGAGAGAGAGAAACATTGATGTGAAAGACACATGCATTGGTCGCCTCCCAAATGCACCCTGACTGGGGCCAGGGATCCAACCTGCAACCCAGGTACGTGCCCTTGATTAGGAATCTAACCTGCAACACTTCTGTGTGTGGGCTAACACTCTAACCACTGAGCAACTCTGGCCAGGGCAAAAGTAAATTATCTTTAAGTATTAAGAAATATTGGGTCACGGGTGAGAAATGATAGCTGCCTTTCACGCCTGCAGCCCTGCACTGGACTGCCCTTCCCTCCCTCTGGGGCTCACACTTGCCTGCAGAGCTCAGTGCCTGGCTGTCGCCCAGCAGGGGGTGGTGCCTCCCTCGGCCTCCTGTCCCCCTCATACTCTGACGTTTCCACCAGCATGAGCTCTCACCTGACTGCCCGTTTCCCACCTACCCAGGTGCTGGCACACATGCCTCGCTCAGCAGATGTGCAGTTGCACAAGCCATTTTTTTTATGGACAAAATTTAGATCCCAATTTTTTTTTGATCATCAACTTGAGAAGACCCTCAATGCCCTTTTTGGGGTAATGTTAGAGTTTGAAGATCTCACAGATCCTCCGGCTGTGCTGTTACCCGCAAGACCCTCCTTCGCAGCTCCAGCACCGGCTCTGGCTCCCTCTCTCCTCGCCTGTCAGCCACGTGGAGGACTCCGGGGCCAGAGACGCCTAGAACGCTGTTGTCGCCAGCACTGCGCGCACTGGGACCAGCGGCTGGAGGCAAGTGGAACGCTGAGCGAACACCTGGTGAACGCCTTTGGACCGGGCTGTTTAGACTCTGCTCAGAAGCCAGCGATCCGCCTCCCCTTCCTGCTGGTGGAAATGCCATCCTTGGGTTGCACAACATATTGGCCGACGTTCTCTCTGGGCCCTGTGTCCTCCCTGCCTGCAGTTCCATGGAAAGCACAGCCCATGGCCCTCTTTCAGGGCCAGCCCTCCTGGCCTCGACGTAGGACAGGAAGGGACCCCACCCCGGCTGCAGTGCATATCTGAGGGGCCCCTCGCCCACCAGCCTGCTACATGCTCATCCCTAAGGGACATCTCACAGGATGATGGTGGCAGAGGGTAAGGCTGGCGGTGCCTTCTGTCCCACAATCCTATTGTTCTAGAACAGTGATGGCGAACCTATGACATGCATGTCAGAGGTGACATGCGAACGCATTTTGGGTGACACGCATTGACAGAGACAAAAAATTGCATAATTCAAATATTTGTCTCTTGCAATGGCCAGAGTTGGGCATCACTCGAGTAATATTATTACTCACGTTACTCATGACCAATAATGCAATTCTAAAACCGGATGTAAACATGTACATCAGTGTTGAGTAGCAAAGATACATAGTGAAAACATCCAAGATACATTGTTCCAATATTGACATTAATATAAAAAGGTTAAGAATTGCACTATAAAGAGATTAATCTTTACTCATGACATTTTATTTTTACTCGAGTGACAAAATGCCCAATTCTGGAAACGGC
>NW_005371540.1:1149429-1150207 GCF_000412655.1 Myotis brandtii
CAGTAGCCAACCCTTTCAAGACATATGGACTGAGATGTACGGGATTGTCGACAGAAACAACAGATCATTGTGCATACTGTGTAATTAAACGGTAGTAAGCAGAACGTGGAATGTAAAGAGACATTTGAAACTAATCATTGTCAGCTCTTGAAAGAAAGTATCAATGAAAGTAAGGAATACATTTCTAGGCAGCTACACCTCTATAAAAGTCAATCAAATTCCATCATTAAATTTGTAAGATGCTCTACAAATTTAACATCAGCAAGTTACTGTATTGCTCACTCCATAGCTCAGCATGGAAAAGCCCTCAGTGACGGAGAATTTATTAAGAGGAAACATTTAAGATGTGCACCAGCTCTATTTCACGATATGAAAAATAAAGATGATATTATCAAAAGAATTTCTGAGTTACCACTCAGTAGAAATACTATCAAAGTCAGAATAATAGATCTTAACAAAAACGTACAACATTAATCTAAAAAAGACTTAAATAGTTGTAAATATTTTTCGATTTCTCTTGATGAAACTACTGATGTCACATCAAATGCTCGGTTGGCCATTATTGCTAGATATTCTGATGTTCTCACAATGACAGAAGAGTTGATAAAGCTAGAATCAGTGCCAATAAGTACATCAGGAAACGAAATATGTAAGTTTGTTATAAAAACATTCAGTGACCTAAACATTGATATCTCTAAAATTGTGTCAGTCACAGCAGATGGGGCACCAAATATGGTAGGAAAAAATGTGGGATTCCTGAAATTGTTTATGGAAGCTA
>NW_005371540.1:1151111-1155948 GCF_000412655.1 Myotis brandtii
CTTGGCCTTGAAGTGCACCAAGTATGAACCTGCAGTCGAAGAATTAGCAGACAAACTTCAGCACCAAAAAAGTCACTAATTTCTAGTTTTCATACCATTTGATTATCATTGTTTGTATTATTATTTTTTCCTAAATGTACATTGTTTTTCTGTTTTTGTTCATTTTATACATATTTTTTGGTTGATTTTTCTTTGTTAAATGGCATTTAAATACATAAAATAAATATCAAAAATATAAATCTTTTTTTTAGTATGGTTGCAAATATCAAAAAAGAAATTATGAATATTTCTATATGTGACACGGCACCAGAGTTAAGTTAGGGTTTTTCAAAATTTTGACACGCCGAGCTCAAAAGGTTCGCCATCACTGTTCTAGAAGGAATGGGACAATAAGTTTCTCTCTTTTTAAAAAGCTCAGCAGGACTTGAAATCTTCCTCAAGTTCTTAAAGCTCCGGGAGCTGTGTAGTGTCTGCAGGTGCCCTGGTCCACGCCAGCGCCTCAGAAACAATAGTGTCTCCCCTTCACGTGCAAATGAGGAAACTAAGGCCCATAAAATGCACCCCCAAATGCTTGGGGCAACCATGTGGCTTCCTGAGATTTTGGATTAGCCACAATGATAAACAAAAGCGTAATATTTCAGTTGCAATAACGCATGGCCCGATTTCTCCGCCCGATCAACAGTCAATACTTGAGGAATAAAATGCATGGGTGTTGTTGGAACCACAGTGCCAGCTTGGAGTGTGGCATATTCAGGGCGGGGGGGAGGCTGGCTCTGGAACTTCTTTCAATAGAATGTGTTTTCAGGGCCTGGTCTTGCAGACTCATTCTGGGGCTGGGCTGTTCTCACGTGATCACGCAGAGCTGCTGGCTGAGGCCAGAGCAGGGTTCCCTGGGCTGGAGTGGCACCTCAGTCACATTTGCACCTCCACTGCCCAGATGCCCACAGTCGGGGCTTGAATCCCGTGTTGCTGTCTACCTTCCCAATACCATGCCTATAAGCAGGAGACATCGACCTTACTCCCTTCCTCTCCTTCTCCCTCAACCCCACTCCTGCCATCGGCACAAATATAGCGCCTGGGACCATGTCCTCCTAACCCACTCCATTTGTGCTCCCCGAGCTGGACTGTACCCCCCCCCCCCCCCCTCCTCCCTCTGCCCAGGTGCCCCTTGCCCTAGCTGCCAGCCCACAGCCCCCCTTGTTCGGCTGACACCCCCCGGGGGCAGCTGTCTTGCAGGGCGTGGGTCTATGCCTCTGGTCTGGGCCAGCATGGCCCCGCCACCTCCCCACCTGTCCTGTCACCACCGGTACCTCCCAATGGCTTGAAGACCAGATTATGAAACAAAGTTTGGAAGAAAGGGAAGCTAGAGGGCTTCCTGGTCACTGTGTGATCTCTTCTTGATTT
Source organism: Myotis brandtii (assembly GCF_000412655.1). Classification (NCBI taxonomy): domain Eukaryota; kingdom Metazoa; phylum Chordata; class Mammalia; order Chiroptera; family Vespertilionidae; genus Myotis; species Myotis brandtii. The sequence goes on from NW_005371540.1 coordinate 1,152,516, forward strand.
CTCACTCCCATCTCTTATTTCCTAAAATATTTCGTATATTGTTGAATAATTCCCGTATCTGAGGTCCTTGGGAGGCCAATGTAGAGTTTGTACTTTTTGACTCAATTATCACGGTTTCTTCCCTTGCGTATGAAAAACGTGGGAGCATCATTTGAGGAAGTTCTTCCAGAATCTCGGGCTTAATCTGTGAGCCCATGTTCATCTTCTCTCTCCCCAATAGGGGCCAAGAATGCACTTCCTATCAACACTGCTAATGGGTACCTTGCCTTAGGGAAACCCTGCCTCTCTTATATGCTCACTGCTTATTGCTCAGGGTCTTGCTTTTTTTTTTTTTCTTGCTCCCTTGAAATTTTAATGTCTAAAACCCAGTAATACAACCACCACAAGTGTTTTCTGCAGAATCTGTTTTGTAGCAGGAGGGAGGGGCCCTAGAATTTCCAGTTCATCATATTGACAGAAGAGGAAAGCTTCTGTCTTCACTTTTAACTAAAAACAAAGCTGAGCTGTTACATTTTCACTAGGATCTGTATGAGATCCTAAGTGCTCACTTGGAGGTCTACTCAGGTCTAGCATTTACACTCATATAATGTCACACATGGCACAGCTTCATTTAGGAAGATGGAGAAAGTCCCTCAGTGCAGTATCAGGCGCTCTTTGCTGCAGTCCATACACATGTGCATGAGCTCCCCACATATGAACTGTTACTTGGCACCCAAAGTGGAACTCAGGTGTGAACTGTGTCCAGCACGGCCAGGGGTGAACCTGAGGAGGGTCGGTGAAGGATTAAAGAAAACACACAAGAGAATACAGCTGGGGCCAGGTGGGTCACTGTGCCTGGATGAGGAAACAGTGACACAGCCTGTAAGCAGAAGCTTTATTTTATAGTCAGATCACACAAAGCAAAACAAGGGCAGATGTTTACAATGTTCTTGCAAGTTTCAAATCTGCTTCTTTCCTGTTGTTGCCATTCTCTGAACACTATCAAGCCTTGTTTTGGCAGCACTTGCTGCACCCGCAGCAGCCCACATCCCTTAGCTACCTGAGGACTGCAGGGTCGGACTCTAAGGTCAACCTTACAACCATAGCCTTTTGGCTATACTTGTGCTGGGAGGACTTTGTCCTCCAAGCTGGGACTTGTATGTGGCTTTGCCACAAGTCGGTCTGAGGCTTGAACCTGTCCAAACGCTGTAGCCGCTCTCCACAAGGTGCAAGATGATTAGGGTGTGGGAGCTGCTCTGGCTTAGAAACCCTTCACCCCTGGGGACCAATATCTCTTGTAATAGTTACCTGTGTTTATTAGCTCTCCACACTCAGGTAAAGAGAGCCTAGGTTATGGCTTCCTGACAGATGTCTAGAGATTATTCATTCCTCTGCAGCCAGCTGCAGTTAACCAGCCAGAGGGCACCTGTGACACCGTGTTACTGAATAACACAGTTGACATCCCACCTTTCTCAGGTTTCTAGAACAAGGCAGAAAGTCTACTCAAAGTGGTATTTGTCTGTAGAGAAGATAGACGGGTTCATTAAACCTTTACTCACAGTAATTTATCAAGATCTTCAAATATTTGGTGTCCAGGCTTAAACATTTTCCCAATGGGTGTTGGATCAAAAAAGTTTAGAGACTTTAGTCTTAGAGAAATTTAGTTTCAGGTGGTTCGTAACTGAGATACATGTCTTTCCAGAAGTATAATATGGCTACAAAGTATCTATGAGATTGTTGCAGCTTTGTGAATTTATTTTTTTTGAAGCATCCTTCTCAAAACCACCAGTGGAACTATATTGGAAAATATCTTGAGGTAGAAATTCCATCCTGGATGAAAAAAAAAAGTGATTAGGTATGTAAGCCATTTTAAATCTGGGTGTGTTAGCCCTGGCCAGTGGGAATCAGTTGGTTGGGCATTGTCCAGTGCACCAAAAGGTCGCCCATTCGATTCCCAGTTAGGGCACATACCCAGGTTTTGGGTTAGATACCCTGCCAGAGGCATCACTCTCAATCTGATGTTTGTTTTTTTCTCTCTCCCCCTTCCTTTCTCTCTCAAAAAATCAATAATGATAAAAACCTAGATGTGTTCATGTGCTTTGTGATGGAGACAGTTATTTGACTTTGCTTGCCAAGCATATTGTTTATTTTTTTGCATCAATTACATGCAGTTGAGTCCAAGTTGTTTGTAAACTTTTGTTTTTTAGGTATTACATTAGTTATAAAACAAGGAATGTTTATTTTGTTCAAGCATTGTATTATGACAAATTTCAAACATATATAAAAGTTGAAAAAGTTTTAAAGTAAACATTGTTTTGGCCATCAAGATTCTACCATTAACTTTTTTTTTGGGGGGGGGCACTGTACTCTATTTTCTGAAATTCCTTTAAATGTATCTGCTACCCAACACGAACGGGATGTATTGGATTTGGAACTGCTTGCCCATGATATAGTCCTTCTTAATTGAATGTTTGAAAAAGATTGATTTTAAAAAGTTTAAACATTTAAACTTCTTTAAAATTTTTTAATTTGTTGGAGTGACATTGGTTAATAAAATTGCCTAGGTTCCAAGTATACAATTCTATAATACATCATCTGCATATTGGTGCCCACCACCCACATTTTCTTCCTTCATCATATATTTGATTCCCTCATCCCGCACTACCTCCCCCACCATCTTTCCCTCTGGTAACCACCGTACTGTTGGCTGTGTCTGAGTTTTCATTTGTTCAGTTGTTGCTACCATTCACCTCTGATTACACTGCTTCCTCACCTGCCCATCTCTATACATCCAGGAACCTTTCTCCTGCAGGGACTGCTGCAATTGTTACTAACTGGGATGAATACCTCCCGTTCATGCCTACCCACGCTGCCTATTCTCTCTCGTGTTGTCAGAACCATCTTTCTAAAACACAAATCCTACAAGTAACTTCTGCTGTTAGAACCGTTCTGTACGCCACAGCTTCAGACAATGCCTTCTGGCCCTTCCAGGCCTTCCCAGCTTATCCCAACACTCAGCCGCCGCGGGGTCCGCTTCCAGTTCTCAGCCACACAAGCCACTCGACAGCTGAGCCTCGGTTCAGTATTCTCTCTACGTAAGATTACCCTTTCCTTTCCCCATCTCCCCGACCATGACTGTTTTGGAATCAATGTTTGCAGTCTGTATTTGAAGATCCCATGACATCCTCCCCTCCTCGCCCCAAATGCTAACCACCAGGCAGCCTTCTTTGGACGCCTGATCCCAGTAGCTTTCAGCCTTCCCTGGTCACTGCCTTGGACCCCAATACCCTTTACTCCAGGCCACTTAGGACTGACTCGTTTTATGAGCTTTTCGCTGCTCAGAAATGCAGACTCCGGCTCTTCTTTAAACCCCGGTACCTAAACGAGTCTCAGGGCAGCACCCAGAGCTGGGCTCGGTGCACCGGGTCCGCGCACCTGCCCCAACGCAGACCCC
>NW_005371540.1:1156067-1156345 GCF_000412655.1 Myotis brandtii
TTACTCCCGCCCCAGCTCCCCGCCTCCCCGTTCAAACACTGACACTAAACTCGGGCCCCACCGAGGCGCGCGCGGCCTACTCGCTCCCGCTGTCGACGGGAGATCCGCCTGCCGTAAAGCACGGCGCAGCACCTGCTGCAAAGCGCTTACGACAGAACCTGGGACCAAAGTACGACCGGCAGCCGCTCCCGCCCCCGCGTCAAACGTTTGGGTTTGTGGAGCCGAGCGGGGTGGCCGCCAGCCCGTTCTTGTTCCGCATTCGGCCTCGGCCTCTCGGA
>NW_005371540.1:1157158-1158872 GCF_000412655.1 Myotis brandtii
GAGCGGGACCCGTGCGCATTACCGGGCCGCGGGTCTCGCTCGGAGGCGGAAGTGCCTGACGGGCCTCACACCTCAAAGCCACTTTCTGGCGAAATTACATTGTGTTGATTGAGGGGTTTAGTGTTTGCTTTTTAATACGGAACTAGTCTGTGGTGAGACTTTTAGGGCTGATGGGAAGTTTGACAGACGCGGAGAGCCGCGCTCGGGAGGCGCGGTCGTCATGGAAACAGTGACACCCACTCGTGTCGAGGCCAGAGCCTTCTTCGGCCGTGTCACTGCCACCCGCCTGGAGTTTTGGCCGAAATGTCAAAACCTTTGGCGATGTGATCTGCAGTTTGCCACTTTGATGCTAGGTCTTTCTTTTTCTTTTTTCTTTTTCCGTGTTTGATCTTTCGAGTTGAACTTTGAAATACATGGTTTACCTTCTTGGCGACCTTCTGGGGCTCAGAATGGTGTATTTGCTGTCATTTTCGGGGTGCGGTTGGGGAACATCCCGGTCAGTACGTCTTGTTGGGGTGTCCTCCTCACGTTTCTCGTTTTTAGCTGGCGCGTTCGTGAATGACAATGACTGTAATCCACAGATGGAAGGCTGTCGGAAGCCCGACCCCAGAAAGTTAGTTTCCGCACATCCCGCCCCACCCCCGCCCGGCTGGAGCTTTCGTTCTGTGTCAAGTATGTCCACCTCCTGCTCCTGTGCCTCCCTCCCCACTGTTCTCTGGCTCCTGGGGTTTCTTCGGACATTTACTCCGTTTTATAATGTTACTTAGTTATCTTTTTCTTTATAATCTTCCTTTCCTGGTAGTCTGTGAGCCCCACGAGGACCCGAGTGCAGCCTATCTGTTAGGAGCCCTGTGTTTCACCGTCCCTGTGGGGACTGTTGAGCAAGTATTTGCCACGTGGATGAATTGGAGAATGAATGTTTTCTTTACGAGCCCCTTTGCTCTTTTCTGTGTACATTTACAGCTCTGTGGTCTAACAGTAAGACTGGAACCAGGTAGCATTCTGCTGTCCCTTTGTCCATTTAAGGGTTAGGCCCTGCGAGCTTCGTGAGTCTACAGTAGGTGAGCACTGAGTAGGTGGGCACCATTTGGACCCACTATTGTTTAACCGTTTCAGTTTTATACTTTTTCACTGCTTTAGAAAACATTGCACCAAACATCTCTAGACACGTCTTGGTGTGCTTAAACCAATATTTCTGGAGGATAGATACTGCTTCAAGTGGAAATTACATATGTTTACAATTTTGATAGCTATTGCCAAGTTGTCCTCAAAAACGCTGGTACCGTTAGTAATGTATGAGAGTACCCCATTTCCCATACACTTTCTAAGAGTTTATTACTATATTTTTTATAATCTTGAGACAGAAAAATAGCTTCAACGTTGTAACTTATATTTCCTTTTGTGTCTAGTGAAATTATGTTTTCATACATTGTATTTATTTTTCTGCTTGCTTGTATCATTTGTATTTTTTTTGCGTGGTTGATCTCTCTCATTGTTTTAAAGAATTTTTTGTATATTTTTAATGTGTTTTTTTTTTCCGTAATAGTGTTGCCATGCCAAGAGTTCCTGTATGCTTTACTATTTTATGCTCCTTTGCTTTATTATTATTTTTTAAATTTTAACTTTAATTCCATACTAGAGGCCCGGTGCACGAAATTTGTGCACTGGGGGGGGGGGGGTGTTTCCCCCCCCCCACCCTCCCCCCTCTCAACTC
>NW_005371540.1:1159362-1167905 GCF_000412655.1 Myotis brandtii
GTCACCCCCAACTGCCCTCCCCTGCAGGCCCGGTCCCCCCCAACTGCTCTCCCCTGCAGGCCTGGTCGCCCCCAATTGCCTTCCCCTGCAGGCCTGACCACCCTGCTGGCCTGGTCACACCTAACTGCCCTCCCCTGCTGGCCTGGTTGCCCGTAACTGCCCTCCCCTGCTGGTCTGATCGCCCACAACTGCCCTCCCCTGCTGGCCATCTTGTGACCACATGGAGGTGGCCATCTTTGACCACATGGGGGTGGCTATCTTATGTGAGGGTGTGATGGTCAATTTGCATATTACCTCTTTATTATATAGGATGAGACTTTATTTTGGGTATGGTGTGAATTTGGGGCTTCTCACAGTTCTAATATGATTTATTGAATTCTCCATCTTATCCATCTTTTTTACATGTTAAAGTACTATTTATAATAAATTTTAAAAAATTATTGCTTCATTTTGTGTGTATTAAATAGCATGTTCTTTTAAAGAAATTTCTTTAAAATTGCTCTTTTTTTTTTTTAAATATATTTTATTGATTTTTTACAGAGGAAAGGAGAGAGATAGAGTTAGAAACATCGATGAGAGAGAAACATCGATCCGCCGCCTCCTGCACATCTCCTACTGGGGATGTGCCCGCAGCCCAGGTACATGCCCTTGACCGGAATCGAACCTGGGACCTTTCAGTCCGCAGGCTGACGCTCTATCCACTGAGCCAAACCGGTTTCGGCAAAATTGTTCTTACAATATAAAAAAATGAACTTCTGAATCTTCATGTTCTGTAAATCTGAAATTTTTATTAGGATCTCATTGTATTTATCAACATAACTTGGGAACGATTGGTATTTTTACCATATGGGTTCTTTCATCCAGCAATGAGAATGCCTTTGTTAAGTTCTTTTATGCCCGTCAGTCATCTATCACATGCTTATTGAATGTGCCAGGCACTTACCTAAGAGATTGGATGCATACTGAACGGACCACACAGAGATTCCTGCCCCAGTGGAACTTATAGTAGTACAATTTTCTTTTTATAGTTCTTCTACTTTATTTGTTTAATTCCTAGATATGTTATATTTGTTTTCATTGTGGATGGTATAGTTTTGTTTGTCCTATTACATTCTCAAATTTGTTACTGATCTATAGAAAAGTGTTTTTGTAATTGAATTATATACAACTGGCTTATTAGAATCTTGTTTTAATAGTTTGATGCTTTAGATTTTCTAGTTAGACAGTCGTATTTGCAATCTCTTCTCTTCTAATATTTATATCTCATTTCTTTTTCTTATACTTCTTCTAGAAACCTTCATTGTCAAGCCCTCCAATATAATGTTGAATAATATGGGTGATGGCAGGTGTCTTTGTCTTGTCATCTTTTTCGACTTAAATGAGCATTCTTTTAATATTGAGTATGGTGTTTGCTGTAGGTTTCTGATATTTTTGTTTAGCTAAGAACATTTGTTTTTTGAGTTGGGTTTTAATTTTATCAGTTGCTTTGTCTGTATTTCTTGAGGTGATTGATGAGACCCCTTCTTTTATCTTGCAATATAGAGTAACTAGGGGCCCGGTGCACGAAATTCGTGCACTGGAGGGGGGGGGGGGCCTCAGCCCAGCCTGCCCCCTCTTACAGACTGGGAGCCCTCAGAGGATGTCCTACTGACGGCTCCCCTTGGGGGAGCGGGCCTAAGCCACAGTCTGGCTTCCCTCTGTGGGAGGTTACCAGGCTGACCAGGGGAAGGCGCCAGCCCCATCACCCCGCTACTGCAGCCACTGCCAGCCACCACAGCCGCCAAGGTGTTTTCATCAACACGGACTCCAGTCCCTTCACCATGAAAAAATGACAACTTTCTTTAGGCATTTTCAAGATGTGTCTTTCATAGGATATGACATTTTTTCTTTCCTCCCCTCCCCTCCCCTCCCCTCCCCTCCCTCACCTGAGGGTATGTTTCCATTGATTTTTAGAGAATGTGGAAGAGAGAGGGACAGACAGAGAGAAACATCAATGTGAGAGGGACACTTTGATTGGTTGCCTCCCGAATGAGCCCTGACCTGGGCCCAGGCCAGGGAGGAGCCTGTAACCTAGGTATATGCCCTTGATCAGAATCGAATCCGGACCCTGCGGTTGGTAGGCTGAGGCTCTATCCACTGAGCCAAACCGGCTAGGGCAGGATATGACATTTCTTAGCCCCTCCAGCAGCAGATCTTCGTTTTTTCCTTCAGGAGTGTGGTGGAAAAACCCTAGATCACCTTCTTGGATTCTTATAACCCAAGTTACCAAGAACACTGCAAGTGGCGGCGTATAGGGAGCTTAGCCAATGCGCGGTCAGAAAAGGTGTTTACGCTTGAACTGGTTTGGCGCAGTGGATAGAGCATCTGCCTGCAGACTGAAGGGTCCCAGGTTTGATTCCTGTTAAGGGCATGTACCTTGGTTGGGAGCACATCCCCAGTGGCGAGTGTGCAGGAGGCAGCTGATCAATGTTTCTCTCTCATCGATGTTTCTGACAGTCTATCCCTCTCCCCTCTTCTCTGTAAAAAAATCAATAAAATATATTTTTTAAAGAAAAGAAAAGGTGTTTCCTCTGCAGCCCATGAGTAGAGGATCCCCTGCGTTGTGTCCACTGGGCTAGGGGCGTGTCCCTGGCCACCAGGGACATACTCCCAAGCCGGGTGGCCCCGCGTTGGCTGTGTCCAGGGGCTGAGGGGCATGGATCCCGTGGACATGGCGACGGCAGCTGCCGGGGGCATACCCCCAAGCCCAGTGGCCCACGTTTGCTGTGTCCACTGGACTGAGGGGCGTGAACCCGGCCCACTTTCAGAAAGAGAGATTATAAAAACAATCCCATTTACCATCGCACCAAAAAAATTAAGCTATCTAGGAAGAAACTTAACTAAAGAGGCAAAAGACCTCTACTCAAAAAACTACAGGACGTTGAAAAAAGAGATAGAGGAAGACATAAACAGATGGAAGAACATACCATGTTCATGGATTGGTAGAATCAACATCATTAAAATGTCCATACTACCCAAAGCAATCTATAAATTCAACGCACTTCCCATTAAAATACCAACGGCATACTTCACAGATCTAGAACGAACTCTCCAAAAATTCATCTGGAATAACCCGTAGGCCACTCCTGGCCGGGGCGTTCTGTGACACCGGCCGCTCAAGGCCTACACGCGGGCCTACAGGCTCGGAGCGGCCTGGGTCCCGAGGATGTTCCCAGGACCCAGGCTGCTTGGCGCCCGCATATACAAATTAACCCGCCATCTTTGTTGGGTTAATTTGCATACTCAAGCCTGATTGGCTGGTAGGCGTCATGGAGGGATGGTCAGTTTACATCTTTCTCTTTTATTATATAGGATGTATTGATTTTCAATGTTGAACCAGCCCTGTATTCTTGGATTCAAAACCTTGTTCTGCATATTTTATTCTTTTACTGTATTGTTGATTTTACTTTAGGATTCTTTTATGATTGTAAAAGATCGTTATAGTTGTCTTCCTTTGTATTTGTGCACGTGTGCTATCCTGTTTTTTACAAGATAAGTGGCTTCCTAGAATGAGTTGTGAAGCTTTCTACATTCACTGGTCATTCTGATAAATTTTTCTGGAAAAATTATCCTTTGTTATATATTTTCAAATTAATTAACATAAAGTAAAACGCTCAACTTTCTAAGAATGGGTGGGTGAAGGTAAATTTTTTGAGACCCATGTATTATGAACAGATTCTAACCTTTTCAGTCGAATGATGATTTGTTAGATCTAGAATTGTAGATTTGAATGCATTTTCCTTAGATTTTTGGTTGTATTACCATACATGTTCTGTCTTCCAGTTCTGCTCTTGAGAATTTCTGATGACAGTTCTTTATTTCTGGTGATTTTCCTTTCCTCTCGTGTTCCAAAATGTCATTGGCATAGGTCTTTTGTCTTTATTGTGCCATGCATTTAGTTAACACTTTAGCCTGGAAATATGCATCCTTCAATTCAGTTCTGTGGAATTTTCTTATTGTTTTTCTGCTTTTCATCTCCTCTGTTCTTACCTTCTGAAACTCTTACTATTGGATTTTGACTTTGTTTATTTAAAAAAAAACATAAGAATAGTGAGACAGTTCCTTGAGATTCTTTCGGAAGGATAGGTACCTTGGTAGTTGATAAAGTCAAGCAAAAGACTGGAGAAAGGAGGCACCCCCCGGTCTTTTCTTCCGGGCAGGCTCTGTGGTGCCACTCCCTCATGATTACTTTTCATATAAGTGCAGGAGCCTTCTTTCTGTTTGGCCAAATGCTGTACATCTTCAGTTGACTTAGCTGTGGTAAATTTGGGTCCACTATTCTAGATATTTTGATATTTTCTTTCTTTTTTGAGAGAAAATGGAACTCTATACTTACATATAGTTCTATTTTTAAAATATTGGCAACTAAGTTGATTAATTTAAAAAAACCCACATAATTTAAAGACACATGTGTCTTGTAGGCCACCAGATTGCAGCCTGTACGTTAGAATGATTCTGCCTGCGTGATTTAGTAGGTACCATGTGTGAGTGATCTTCCTACCTACACTCGAGGAAGACCTGGCTGCCCCGTAATATTTCGACATAGGAAATCAGAGGCTGTGTTCTAAGGTTGCTTGCTAAATAAGTTCAAGAGCTCTGTATTGGTAGACCTGAGTTGAAATCTGGGTTTGCTTGTTTACTAACTGGTTAGTCTTAGTTTTCACATCTGTAAAAGGAAGATTTGGGATGGATTAAGCAAATGTGAAAATGCTAGCTTGCTGGAGGAGAATGGACCTGTGTGCAGCTGTGCAGTAGTGCCGGCTTATTTGGGTTTTATCAGTCAGGTCAACAGAAGCTGTGCTATACATTCCAGGTATGGAGGGCTTTACTACAGGAATCAGAGCTTCTACAACTCTTGGCAGGGCTGGAGGTGCAGTGCTCAGGAAACCCTTCTCTGTTTCTGTCAGTCTGATACAAGGACCTTGCCTGGAAGCCCTGTGACTGAGGACAGGGGAGAGCTCCCAGGCCCGCTCAGTCTGCAGCACTGGAGGAGCTGACTTTGGATGCTATTGAGACTTGAGAAGCTACCCCTATCACAGCTCCTACAAGCCCAGATGCAGCACATGGTTTCCAAGAGCTCCCTGACCTCTGAGAACCTCTTGTCGCCTGTGTGTGTCCTGCCTCTGTCTCCTGAGAACAGCTGTGATGATTGTGACTCAAGCCTCCTAGGAGTGCCTTGCCTTGCAGACTGTAACTCAGAGGCAGCAGGGAAGGCTTCGAGGAAGTGCATTGCTGACATTCTCCTCTGCACCTGCGGAGAGCCCAGTGCCCACAGCATGCACCACAGTCACTCTATCTGTGGAAGGAAGAAAGATTGCTGGAAGGGCTTTGTCCTTTTCTTTGACATTTCTTAAACGTAGTGGCTGGTCCTTTAGAAGGATTCATTTTCTTATTATTATATATTTTTATTGATTTCAGAGAGGCAGGGAGAGGGAGAGCGATAGAAACATCAATGGTGAGAGAGAATCATTGATCAGCTTCCTCCTGCACGCCCCCTACTGGGGATTGAGCCCACAACCCGGGCATGTGCCCTTTACTGGAATCAAACCCAGGCTGACTGCTCTGTCCACTGAGCAAAACCAGCTAGGACTAGAAGGATTAATTTTTTTTAAATATATATTTTATTGATTTTTTTTTTTACAGAGGGGTAGGAAGAGAGAATTAGAAACATCGATGAGAGAGAAACATCCATCAGCTGCCTCTTGCACACCCCCTACTGGGGATGTGCTCGCAACCAAGGTACATGCCCTTGACCGGAATCGAACCTGGGACTCCTCAGTCCGCAGGCTGACGCTCTATCCACTGAGCCAAACCGTTTAGGGCTAGAAGGATTAATTTTTTAAAAACAGGGATGGGTGTCATTTCCTGTAGATTCTAAGTCATGATGGGAACACCCAGTTGGCCAAGCTCAGGCTACTCGTCCTTTTCCAGGCCGCCAAGGATGATTGAGAACTCAAGGGTCCGGGTTTGATAGCTTCCATGTTGGGAGGCAGAACCTTGCTATCTGTCAGGACTTGTCAGCTATTGATTTCCCAACACCGGAAGAGGAAAGTCAGTCGCAAGACAAACAAACGGCCGTGTGCACTACACTGTGTAAACAAAACACTAAGTTCATAGAGGAGAACCTGTCCAGGGGCCCTATAAGATTTTAAAACAATGAGGAGAAATTATTTTTCAAGCAACATGATATAGGTGTGGGCTCTTTCTGAACATTTTGCTTGGCTACTCAGAATTTCATGTAATACTGTAAGGCTAATATGCTCATTTTCAAAGTTCTCGAACATTACCCTGATCCTTTTTTCTAGTTACTGTTTAAATAAAGGGTCTGGATTTCCTTACCAGTAAAATACTGAGTTTTGACTTTGATAGTGATTCACAATACGTGAGAATGGCATTGAGGTAAAAGAAAAGAGGTTGAGAACTTTTAAGTATATTTTTTAATTTTCATAGAGGAAAAGGAGAGGGAGAGAGATAGAAACATCAGTGATGAGAGAGAATCATTGATTGGCTGCCTCCTGCACGCCTCCTACTGGGGATTGAGCCCACAACCCGGGCATGTGCCTTTGACCGGAATTGAATCCAGGACCCCTCAGTCCACAGGCCGATGGCTCTATCCACTGAGCCAGCTAGGGTAGGAGGTTGAGAACTTTTAGAGCAGTGATTTTTTTTAACTGGTGTGCTGCAACAATTTTTAAAACATGCGATGCCTATTTAGTCAGGGGCACTGACCTCTTTTCCCTGAGATTGTCAAATTAAAAAAAAAATGACAACAGGTAACACAACAATAGCTGTGTGGTGTGAATGCCCTGTCTTGAACCATAAATATGTAGGTCATATAACAGAGTTGCGTCTTAATTGATCACGATGCATAATAAGGTTGCATCTGATTGGTTAATTCTTGGCATCAGAAATTTTTATATACAAGTATAGGCGTCTGATTTTTTAAAAAGTCACCTTGGAGCAAAAAGGGTAGGTAATGATTTTTTTAAGTAAATCAACAGTATACCTATTTTTGTCAGATGGGCAAAAAATATTATTTTTTGGTGTGCCTCAGTATTTTAGTAATTAGTTTGTGTAACCTTCAGATGAAAAAGGTTGAAAATCACTGAACCAGAGCAGAGGTTGGCAAACTTTGTAAAGGCCCAAAGTGGGCTCTGTGGATCACATGGCTTCTATTGCAATTCCTCTGCCTGTGTAGCTTGAAAGCAGCTGTAGACAATGTGTAGTTTGAATTGGCACGCCGTGTTCCAGTAAACACTTATGTACATAAACAGACAGTAGCCAAATTTGGCCAAAAACAGGTGGCCAGGTCTGTAGTTAGCTGACCCTTGGACTAGGCAATTGCTAGAACTCTGTTCCAAGCTAATATTCCATAAGATTCTAATCTAAGTTCCAGTTTCCTGGAAAAGATGAGGAAATAGAATTCTAAGAAAGTTGTGTTAATTATAGATACACACCTAATTGACTCCCTTATTAAAACCATGTCTAGTGTAGGTTAAGCCTTAGGAGGAGAGTCTGCAGACAAGGGCACTGGCACTCCTGTCCTGCTCAGCACTCTTCCCCTGACGTCAGGAATGTGCTGCTCTCCCTTTCGAACAGTGGTTCTCAACCTTCCTAATGCTTCGACCCTTTAATACAGTTCCTCATGTTGTGGTGACCCCCAACCATAAAATTATTTTCGTTGCTCCTTCATAACTGTAATTTTGCTACTGTTATGAATCGTAATGTAAATATCTGATATGCAGGATGTATTTAGGCGACCCCTGTGAAAGGGTCGCTCGACCCCCAAAGGGGTCGCGACCCACCGGTTGAGAACCGCTGCTTTAGAACATTGAGCTAATGTGGACAGTTTGTTCTCATGCTTCTGCTCAGTGTGACAGACAGGAAAGAAGGACTTGTCTATATTCTAGAGGAGAACAGATGAGAAATGACTGCAGAAAATGTAATAAGAATAAAAAGGCACAGGATTCTTGTCTTAGTTTGTTAGGATTTGAGTCATGACTCTTTCCATACCCATTTCACATTCCATATTCTGGGAGAGAGAAAAGATGCTCTTGCTTTTGCATCGTTAGGTGTGGTCTTTTGTTTGCATTATATGCCTTTGTCCAAGCACAAGGTTGCCCACATTTACCATCATTCCTAACTTCTTTTGGAAATTGTTTGTTTTCCTCTTCCAACTTGCTGCTGTAGTAATATCTCACTGGGTTACCTTTACAATTTTTCCTGTTTACTCTGTGTCTGGAGATGAGATTGCTTTCTTCTTCAGAAAATACTAGGTGTACCGGTTAATAATGTGGATTTTGTAATCAGAGAAAACACGATAATTTCAAGAGAAACATCAAAAGTGCTTTATTCAAAGCAATGTTCATTGCTAGCTACACATTTCCCCCATCTTTCAGATAATTGTGGATACCTCCCAATAGAACTTTTCTTGTTTTGAGGCAAACCATTCAGAGACCCAATTTTCCACTTCTTCATAAGTTTTGAAGTGCTGCTCAGAAAGT
>NW_005371540.1:1168016-1187999 GCF_000412655.1 Myotis brandtii
CCCCCCCCCCCATTTTGTGTCCTGGAAACCACCCTTTTAGAGCAGTGCTGTCATTATCCCCATTTTACAGGTGAGAAAACTGAGGTACTGAGAGGTGAAGCAACCTGCCCCTGGTCCCAAACCTAGGAAGCAGAAAAATGGAGATTGGGATCCTTGAAGGTTTACTCTAGAAACTCCATTTAAAAAATTCTAAATGCATAGAAGTTTTTTTCTCTCAATCATATAAAATTAGATCGTGTAAGTCAGAGCCCCTGGAACTGTTCCACACTGAAAGAGACTAAAGAGACATGGCGATTAAATGCAACACATGATTATGAACTGCGTCTTTCGCTGTAAAAAAAAAATTTATTGGGTGCTGTTCTCAGGATGTCCACAAGAGGGCACTATTTTGACTTCCCTGCAGGGCCAGAGCCCTCTAGGTCTCTCAAAAGGGTTTTCAGACTCGCAGAATTCATGACTAGGGTGCTGTTCTCAGAATGTCCACAAGAGGGCACTATTGCAACCCTTCCCTTACTAGTGTGCTGTTCTCAAAAAAAGAAAAAAGAAAATGTATTGGGACAATTGGCAAAATTCAAATAGAGTCTCAGGTGTCCACGGCAGTGATGTGCCAATGTTAACACATTTCATACCGCTCAGGAGTTTTCTCGTGTTTCGCGCGCCATCTGTTAAGGACCGCTCACGAGTGTTCTCGTTTTTCACGCCCATGGAAAAAGGAGCGAATCTAGATACTTATGTAAATTTTGTTTGGTCCCTCTTCATAGAGGAAAATGTTTTACGCAGTACCATACGTTAAAAAAGTACTAGGAACTTTAATTGTTTAATTGTTTTTGTAAATAAAAATGTTATAATTATTGAAAAACGACACCTAAAGTGCATTATGATGATTTAAATAACGTGCAGTTTGCCCGAAAACGTGCGGTCCCTGGCGTATGTCTTAGAGATTTCTATGCGGTACGAAAGGTGTTAACACCTTCAGCAAATTTGACATATGAAGTTTTGAAACTTGCTGTCAATACAACAAAATAGCATACATATCAGATCGCATAAATATCAACATATGTGTAACTCCATCTATTGAAAAAAATCCACATTATTATTTGGTACACCTAGTAGAGGCCTCCACTTGCCTTTATTTTTTTTGTATATATACTAGAGGCCCGGTGCATGAAATTTGTGCACAGACGGGGTGGGGGGCGCTCCCTCAGTCCAGCCTGCACCCTCTCCAATCTGGAACCCCTTGGGGGATGTCTGACTGCCTCTCACAATCCGGGACCACTGGCTCCTAATGGCTTGCTTGCTTGCCTGCCTGCCTGATTGCCCCTAACCCCTCTGTCTGCCTGCCTGATCGCCCCTAACCACCTCTGCCTGCTTCCCTGCTGGCCTGATCGCCCCTAACTGCCTCTTCCTCACCTCGTACCCGGGACCCAGGATTCCCTTCTCCGGCCAGTCGCAGGCACTTGGGACCCAGGCTTCCCTCCCTCTGGCTGGCCGCAGGCACCCAGGACCCGGGCTGGCTTCACCCGGGCCAGCCTCAGCTGCAGGGGACTGTGGGCGGGGGCTTGTCCCTCTCCCGGGCCACAGCCCCAGCCGCTGGTGCCCAGGACCACGGGGTGGGCGGCTTGTCACTCTCCTGGGCTGCAGAAGCTGGTGCCTGGGACCGCCGGTACCATAGGGCATGCGGCTTGTCTCTCTACCGGGCCGTAGCCCCAGCCCCTGGCGCCTGGGACCGTGGGGTGGGTGGCTTGTTCTTCTCCCAGCCGCAGCCTGGCTGGTCCCATTCCTCTCTGGAGAGCTCATTTGTGCCTCCTGGTCCCCATTCCTCTCTCGAGAGCTCATTTGTGCCTGGCTGGTCCCCATTCCTCTCTCCCCAGTGTTGAGTGTCTGAGCAGTTACGGCATGATGGCATGAGGGCATGATGACCATTTGCATATTAGCTCTTTATTATATAGGATTTTTATTGATTTCAGAGAGGAGAGAGATGGAGAAACATCAAGGATGAGAGAGAATCATTGACCAGCTGCCTTCTGCATGCCCCCCACTGGAGATTGAGCCCGCAACCCAGGCATGTGCCCTGACCGGGAATTGAACCATGACCTCCTGGTTCATAGGTCGGTGCTCAACCACTGAGCCACGCCAGTTGGGCTCCATTTGCCTTTACAATACAAACTTCTTTCTGCCTTCCAGTAAGAGTCGGGATTCCAAGCTCAGAGTCCCAGCTCTTTGCCTTTTAAGCCCTTGATTCCCAATAGTTATTCCTACTTTTCTTCATCCTCTTCTGGGATCACTTTCCCCCTCAGTGTATATACCTGCACATGGTCACCTTGCTCCCACATTAATCCCCTTCAACAGCTATTCCAGCTCCCTGCGTTCCCAGCCAGAGCTGCCTGCATAAAGCAATCATGTCTTGGTCCTGCTCACGTCCCTCCTTATTTTCCATCTTCTTTACTGCCCTGCTCTATTTTCTCCAATAAATACCTTAAGTTAGATTACATACGTATGTATTGGGGTTATTGTTTGTCTCCGCCTCTTAGACTATAACCTACTCAAGGGTAGAGATTTTTGTTATCTTGGACATCCCTGTATGTCAAGTATGTAGGACAATGCCCGGAATACATTCAGTGGTTCTCAACCTTCCTAATGCTGCGACCCTTTAATACAGTTCCTCATGTTGTGGTGACCCCCAACCATAAAATTATTTTCATTGCTACTTCATAACTGTAATTTTGCTGCTGTTATGAATCGTAATGTAAATATCTGATATGCAGAATGTATTTTCAGGGATCGCGACCCACAGGTTGCTTAAGAGCTGAAGAAATAATTGTCGAATAAATGAAGGGTACAGGATTCATGGCCTCAGTTCTAGCCTTGGTTTTTGTTGCTTAATTTTCACTTCCTTATTTTGGAATAATTTTATAGCCAATTTTTAAGGACATGTTATGGGGTCTTTCTTTTGGAGAAGTATTTATTTTAATTATTTTTGCATGATCCTGGCTTCTAATTTTGACTTTTGTGGGATTTAACTCATTCCAGGAAGTATTTATGTGACAATATGGCAGTTAAGCTTTACTTCTGGAGGTTCTGCTCTGATTGATAGCAGTTGACTGGGGCCACAAGGATTCTCACCCTAGCTGTCTGTCAGAATTACTGGGAAGCTTTAAAACAAACATTAGAGTCCACTGAATCAGATTAGGCTAGGAGCAAGGGTTGTTCATTTTTAAGCAGTGTTTGTCAGTGATCGTTATTAGGAGCTAGCTTGGTGTAAGGGCTTTCTGGCTTCAGCAGAATTGGGTGCTGTAATTTAAGCAATATCTGTCAAGGGCGATTGTGACTAAGTATTAATTCCTTCACATTGTGTAGTAATATGAAGCCATGAGCAAAACTTTTTTTAAAAAAATATGTTTTATTGATTTTTTACAGAGAGGAAGGGAGAGGGATAGAGAGTAGAAATATCGATGAGAGAGAAACATCAATCAGCTGCCTCCTGCACACCCCCTACTGGGGATGTGCCCGCAACCAAGGTACATGCCCTTGACCGGAATCGAACCTGGGATCCTTCAGTCCACAGGCTGATGCTCTGTCCACTGAGCCAAACCGGTTAGGGCAAGCAAAACTTTTTGTTCATGTTTTCATAGAGAGGGAATGCTCCTGTATTCAGGAAGTATATAATTTGGTGGAGGAAGGGAAAGGAACATAGAAACCCTTTAGAAAATAAGTATAAAATAAAATATGTGGTATTGACTGAAAGTCCAGCAGGAGGTAGAAGGGAAAGCAGTGAAAATAGCTGTTTTGATTCTGTTTGCTTTTCTCACAGGTCATACTTTGGCTGCTTGTCAGAATAGCCCA
This sequence comes from Myotis brandtii, assembly GCF_000412655.1. Classification (NCBI taxonomy): domain Eukaryota; kingdom Metazoa; phylum Chordata; class Mammalia; order Chiroptera; family Vespertilionidae; genus Myotis; species Myotis brandtii. The sequence continues at coordinate 1,171,860 of NW_005371540.1, forward strand.
GAGGCATATTTTGTTTGACCTGCACATTAAAAAAACAACTTGAATTAGTTGCTTGCATTTAGCAGTTAGGAAAATATTTCCAGTCATAAATTTCCTTCCAAGCATCCTGTGCTCATTTGTCTCAAAGTCTTTTCTCATGTCCCTAATTATTTCTTTGATTTGTTAGTTGATGAAGTGTGTGCTGTTTAATTTCCATGTATTTGTGAATTTTCTGGTTTTTATTTCATTATTTCTAGTTTTACTTTACAAACTATGCTTTGCATGATTTTAATTTTTAAAAAATTTATGAACAATTATTTTATGGCCTAACATGCATGCTGCACAGTGTTCCGTGTTCACCTTTCTTTTGGACTGGACAGTCTCTGTTGATCTATTTTCAAGTTCATGGATTGTTCTGCCAGTTCACAGGTACTGGTGAGCCCCACTAGTGAGTTTGTCATTCAGTTAAGAGCCGTGGCAGGTGTAGCTCATTGGTTGGAGCATTGTTAGATCTGTGCACTGAAGGGTTGCGGGTTCGATTCTTGGTCAGGGCACATACCTAGGTTGTGGGTTTAATCCCCAGTCTCACGTACGGGAGGCAACCGATGGCTGTTTCTCTTATTGATGCCCCTCTCATCAATAAAAAAAAACCATCCTGTGTGAGGATTAAAAAAATTAGATGTGCAACATGCTGTGTGTTCAAATCATATACGTAGTGTGGGGAAAATGTAAAGTATTAATTTTTTTCCACTGATTACATGCTATAATGATATTATTTTGATATTCTGGGTTAAATAAAATATGTTTTAAAATTTCACTTGTTAAAGTTTCAAGCTTCTTTTTACTTTTTAAATGTGGCTGCTGGAGATTTTAAAAGTACAGTTGACCCTGGGACAACGTGTGTTTGAAATGCACAGGTCCACTTATATATGGATTTTTTTCAATAAATATGTAGTTGGCAGTCTGTATCCCCAGGTTTTGCATTGGCAGATTCAACCAACCATGGATCAAAAACAGTATTTTTGATTTGTGGTTGGGAATCTGCAGATGCAGGGGCAGACTGTATGCAGTGTGCTGGGCCATCTATACTAATAAAAGGGTAATATGCTAATTAGACTGGATAGACCGGACATCTTGCGATGAGGCCGGCAGGGGAGGGCAGTTAGTGGGTGATCAGGTCGGCAGGCAGAGGCAGTTAGGGGTGATTGGGCAGGCAGGCAGAGTGGTTAGGGACGATCAGGTCGGCAGGGGAGGGTGGTTTGGAGCCAGCAGTTCTGGATTGCGAGAGGGATATCCGACTGCTGCTTTAGGCCCAATCAGGCCTAAACCGGTCATCCCCTGAGGGGTCCCAGATTGGAGAGGGTACAGACCAGGCTGAGGGACCCCCACCCCCCTCTTGTACGAATTTCGTGCACCGGGCCTCTAGTGTGTATATGTGTGTGTGTGTGTGTATCCTATCCTATCTAATCCTATCTAATAAAAGACAAAAAGGGATATTAACCGTACCTCCGCTACGCTTCCCATTGGCTAATCAGCGAGATATGCAAATTAACTGCTAACAAAGATGGTGGCCGGCAGCTACGCAGCTGAAGTGAGCAGGAGGTTTGCTTGCTCCAGTGATGGAGGAAGCGAAGGTTCCCCCCCTGCCGTGGCCTGCTTTAAGCTCCGAAAGCAACAATGTTTCAATTATAGAAGCTAAACAAACCCCAGATACCTGCTTTCAGCCAGCCGCAGCCTCAGAGCTGGGAGCGCCAGTGAAGGCAACAGAGTTTCAATTATAGAAGGTAAATAAATCCCAGAATTAAAAAAAAAGAAAAAGGAGAGGCTGGGAGCTTCAGTCGCAGGCCAGCCTGAAAACGGCCCTCAGCCCCTCACCCAGACTGGCCAGGCACCCCAGTGGGAACCCCCACCCTGAAGGGGGTGTGACCAGCTGCAAACAGCCATCAGCCCCTCACCCTGGCTGGCCAGGCACCCAAGCAGGACCCCCACCCTGATCCGGGACACCCTTCAGGGCAAACCAGCTGGCCCCCACCCGTGCATCAGGCCTCTATCCTATATAGTAAAAGGGTAAGATGCAAATTGACCCTAACAGCAGCAGGACTGGGAATGACTGGTCACTATGACACACACTGACCACCAGGGGGCAGACGCTCAATGCAGGAGCTGCCCTCTGGGGGTCAGTATGCTCCCACATGGGGGAGCTCTGCTCAGCCACAAGCCAGGCTGATGGCTGCCAGTACAGCGGTGGTGGTAGGAGCCTCTCCTGCCTCCTCAGCAGCGCTAAGGATGTCCAACTGCAGCTTAGGCCTGCTCCCCGCTGGCAAGTGGACATCCCCCGAGGGCTGCTGGGCTGCCAGAGGGATGTCTGACTGCCAGGTTAGGCCCAATCCCCCCGGGAGCAGGCCTAAGCCAGCAAGTGGTCATCCCCTGAGGGGTCCCAGACTGCGAGAGGGCACAGGCCGGGCTGCACAAATTTTTGTGCACCGGGCCTCTAGTATATATATATATGAAAGCCAAGTGGCCGGAATAACTGGTCACTGTGACGCGCACTGTGGCAGCCAACTGGCCCGATCGAACCTGATCAGCCCCTCCCAACCTCCCACAGCCCCGCCCCGGATCCCCCTCACACCGCCTCTCCCCCCGATCAGGGGCGGGCCGGCCAACCAACTGCCTGTGGCCCCCCGCCAGCCTGGCCCCAATTGGCCCCCCCACATCCCCTCACCCCTGCCAGCCCAGCCTGATTGGGCCCCATGGGGGCAGACAGCTGGACCTCACTCGTGCACGAATTTGTGCACCTGGCTTCTAGTCTCTTACATAAAAGGCCCGTGGCCGTCATGCCGTTATGAGCAAACTAGCAGCGGCTCTCGCGGCGGGCAGGGCTCTCGCGGCGGGCAGGGCGGTGCGCAAGCTATGAGTGGCGGAGGGTGGGGCGCAAGCTACAAGCGTTGGAGAGCTATGGGTGGCGGAGGGCAGGGCGTGAGCTACTAGTGGTGATGGGTGGAGCGGCCAGCTGAGGCAAGAGGAAGTGAGCTACTCCTGCACGATTTTGTGCGCGCTGGGCCTCTAGTTTTATACAGACAGTCCTTGGGTTACATCGGACTTTCGTGGTTATGTCGCCAGCTCCCATTTCTTTATATATAAAAAAAGTTCCATCATTTCAATGTATGTACATACGTGCTTTATGTTTTTTATTATTTATTTACCACAACTAAAGGTCAGGAATTGTTATCTTTCTTTTAAATTGTTTTTACTGTTTCACTTCAATACTGCTGTGTATGTGCTCCATATGAGTGACGTAGGTGCTTATGTAGGTGGGTTCCAACTTACAGTGAAAATCGCGTTACGTCGTGCCGTAGGAATGGATCTCTGATGTAACCTGAGGACCTACTGTATAAGGGACTTGAGCATCCGTGGATTGTGGTATCTGAAGGGTTTCTGGAACCAATCTCCAGTGGATACTGAGGGATGAGTGACGTAGGTGCTTATGTAGGTGGGTTCCAACTTACAGTGAAAATCGCGTTACGTCGTGCTGTAGGAATGGATCTCTGATGTAACCTGAGGACCTACTGTATAAGGGACTTGAGCATCCGTGGATTGTGGTATCTGAAGGGTTTCTGGAACCAATCTCCAGTGGATACTGAGGGATGACTGTTAAGTTTTGGCAGAGGCCAAAGTTATACATGAATTTTTGACTGCATGGGGTTGATGGGTTTCCGTGTCCCAACCCCTGCCTTGTTCACGGTGCACTGTATATGCGTGGTTTGTGTCCCCTTCCTGTCGTGTTCTCTACACTATCCTAACAACTTCCTTAATGATGGTCTTTGTTCTCCATGATTCATTTGGAAATATGTAAAGATTACAAAAAGTAATATAACTATTAGCAAATCAGCAATTTTTTCCCATTTGTGTAATTGTAGCAAAAATACACATTAAATCATTTTATAAAGAAAATGTTTTATTGAAATTTATGATTAAAAATACTGTTCTATTGTGGTTTTTCTAATAGTGTTCAATAAATTGATTTTCTTTGAATAGCTTTATACTTTAAGGTTTTTTAATTACTAAAAATGGCTAAAGTAAGAGTTATATATGGAACTTTTGTATTTTAAAATGTCATACCAGGAATCCTCAAAAGAAAGGTTGTGTCACTATTTGAAGATGTGGATGTGTTTTAATTTGGGAAGACTGACTTTCATGGCCTCTCCTTCACAGATGATGACTTTGACCAATTTGATAAGCCGGGTGCAGAGCGGTCCTGGAGGAGAAGGGCTGCAGATGAGGACTGGGACAGGTATGAACACCTGCTTGTGTGTTTCAGAGTCCACACTGATTTATCTCATTCCGCCACTTGGCTCCGCAGAGTTCTTCTCTGAAAACAGTGTGTTGGCCCCCTGATGCTCTTTCCAGGTGGGCTGGAGGACAAGGACGGGCACTCCAGGCAGAGGCTCCAGGCCTGTGTTGTCTAAAGGGTGGCCAATGGGACACTGGTTGTCTCATCTCTCTGTGTTTCTATACATTGATGGTATTGACTTGGTGAACACCCAGAGCTGTTGTTGGAGTACTTTTCTGCAAGAGTTCCTGTTGTCCACATCCTACCCAATATTTGGTAGACTTTACAGTTTTTGCCATTTTAATATATATTTTAAATTTGTATTTCCCTGATTCCTTGTGAAGATGAAAATACCTTTTTAGGAGTGCATGTGTGTGCGCACATACATACGCACAAGTACACACACACTGACAGTATATGGAAAGTCCCCAGTAATGATAGATGTCAGTTCAGTGTAGCGATTACTTTCGTTGAGGAGCTTGAGCACCGGCACACGGATGTTTCCTGGAAGAAGGCCACGGGACAGAGCTGGGGGGTGGAGTTCTCAAATGATGATGATTCTGTCTGTATACATTTTACCATTTAAATACTGTGTTGCAAATGTGAAAATGACTTTGGGTTATAGTCAGAAAGTTTAACATAAAGGTGAACAGCTCTGACTAAAGAACAACAATATTATAAAACAAGAACCTGATTCCTGTCGGGGAAACTAGGGAGCCCCAGAAACTTCACAGAATACTCTACATTGGAAACTACGTCTCATACCATAGCCTTTATAAATTTTATAAAGTTCATTACTCTCCAGTGACTCTCAACCTATAAAACATTACTCAGAGCTTAGAACAAATTCACCTGTAAAAGAAATGGTCTTACTGGGAAGTAGTGGTAACTGATTTTTATTTAAAAGACTCTGATAGGAGCTGAATCAAATAGTGTATTTTAGCAGTTTACTCATCATTTGGATTTTCTTTTCTGTCAGTTATATTTTCATATCTATGTCTGTTTTTCTTTTGGGTCGTCTTTTCCTTATTGATTTTATGATTCTTTATACTTTGGGAAATTTATTTTTGTGCTTGTAGAGATTTCCTCCCAGTCTGCGGCCTGTGTTCCCTTAAACAGTAAAAAGTCTTTAAATATATTTTTATAAGTAATATAATTAAATGTCTAAATGTTTTCCTGTATGGTTTTGTTTATTCTTTTTTAATTAAAATATAAAAATATATATCTGCAAGAATAGCACAAAACCCTGACATTCCCTTCTCAAGGGTTTCTGTTTTATGAGAAAGCATGTTCCCATCATTCAGAACATAAACATGCTGACAAAAGATGGCAGATGACTGCTGGGACCTCCATGTCACATAGAGATAACTCCCTTAGTTATGATTTACTTGTATGTCATCATCAGCATGATTGTTCCATGTTTTAATTTTTTTCAGTTTTTGCAGTTTGATGAGTGTCAAACGCTCTCAGTGGTTTTTAATTTTTCTAGTTAATGATATTGGACATCTTTTCCTATGTTTTGTAGGTTTTTAAAGGTAGGAGAAAGCACAGATACTACTTGTTATAGTATATTGTTTTACTGATTACTGAACAGGTAAAAAAAAAAAGATCCCATATTGAGGTGAAAAACTAAGCTTAGAGGTCTAGTGAGAGCCACCTCCTATAGCAAAGCCTCTCTCACACTTAAAAGACCAGTGTTCCCTATATATTTGAAAATAAGTCTTTATTATTAGTAAAGAAAAGGGAAAGTATAGCAAATATAACGTGCAAGTACCCAAGCCCCCAAATCCTGGGTAGATTCCCAGCATGTAATGAGATGATGCATTGACGTATCTCTTCTTCTCTCCAGTGAACTTGAAGATGACTTACTTGGAGAAGATTTGCTGTCTGGCAAAAAGGTAAGAAGTAAAGATCTTTTTGAAACTAAATGGTAGTCATTTAATTACACTTAAAATATAGGAATATGTCTTCTGAAGGGGATGTGTTCCTGGAAAGTTAGGTATAGATTAAAATTTTGTGAATTGAATTTTTAAGTGCACAAAGAACTGACTGTTAATTTACTTTTAGTAAATTCTCTGATAACTATAACTCAAACAGTAGATTCTTTAATAGTTTAGTTCCTATATTGTCCAAGGCACTCTAGCAGGTATTGAGTTTGTGAGAATGGTAACCATAAAACTACCACTTTTCTTGAAGGAACTTCATATTTGGAGTTAATATTTGGCATACTGGATCTGGAATTCACTTTTTGGGAATATTCAGAGATAAGCTTAAAGATAAGCTTATCTTTATACTCAAACATACTCAAATATACAGATATTCTATTTCCTTTCATTCTTATTCCATGTTTTTATACATACTTTACATATAAAATACTGTTTCTTTTAAATTTAGTGTTGTATCATTGGCATTTTCCTATTGTCACTAAATATTTTAAGATACTTTATAATGGCTATGTAATATTTCATTGTTTGTGTATACTAAAGTATACCTAGACATTTCTATGTGCATTGGGGTTGTTTCCAGCTAATTGCTTATGATTTTTTAAAAACAACTTTTTAATAGAAAATTTAAATCCCATACAAACGAAGAGGGAACAGTGTAACAGGACCCTCATGCATTTGTCACCTGCTTTAGCAATTTTAGTTAAAGGCAGTCTTGCTTCATCTTTATGCAATGGGAAAAATATCCTCATGTGAGGATAACCAAAAATAACAAAAACAAAAATCTTCCTCAGTGCGATAGATGAAAAATGATATCTAGTTGGTTTACTTTCTATTTATTTGGTTGCTAATGAGATTGAATTTGGTCAGGTATTGGTGAGTTTATTATAGGGCTGTGAGAGGAGCCCAGGCGATGGGTGCACTGGCTGCCTGACCACTGTCTTTTTCACACTTGAGTCTCCACAAAATGTACGGAGATGTAACTGACTGGAGAGAGACTCCTAGGCCACTGGTGGCCAGGGAGGTTAATGGCCTCCTTTCATTCAAAACCATGTATTGAGTGTAGCAAAAATGTCAGACTGTGAGGGACAACGTGAGGACAGGTTTGTCTGTGTCAAGGAGGGAGGTTGTAGAGTCAATTTTAAATATGTACAGGGTAGAAATGAAAGGCTGTAAACGTAAGACAAAGCAGGCTGGTGTGACCCGGTGAGAGCTGTCAGAAATGGGCCGGGCTTGCAATGGCAGCTGACCGCTGGCCTGTGACTCCAGAGCTCCTTTGCTCTCCTTGTGCAGCAGCAGGCGCATGACAGTGCTCTTCGGGTGCACCCAGTGTTCTCCCAGGGTTGCTGTCCCATCAAAGTGCCTGCATTCTCGGGAGTCCCGGAGAGCCATGGGAGAACCACTCGTTCTCTTTCTTACTTGCTCCTCTTCTGTGCAGGAATGTCTGGCGGTTTGTTGAGAGTGGAGGAAGGTTTCGCGCATTCATGGCCACTGTCTCTTCCTTTCTTGGGCTCTTTTTGCCCTGCTTTCCCTCAGACCGTCCTGAGCAGAACCCCCCCTGACTTCTCCGCTTCTGCCTGCGGAGAGAGCTCACTCCAGTTCATTGGGAGGGAGTTGAAAATCAGTTTGGCCTCAAGGATTTAGTCTAGCTCTTCCTTCCAGCTTTATCAATAAAGTGGGTGTTTTGATCATTGTCTCCTCTGTCTGTTACTCATTAGGTTCAGAATTGACACAAAGTTGAATCTGCAGAACTCAAAAGTGAGATATATTACCATCAGGGGTCCATTACAACATATATTCTTTTTTTCTTTGGTGAATTATTTGTTGGTTCATTGATTTTTGACAAATACTTAAATGTTCAACTAAAATAACTGAAGGAAGCAGCCTCTTATTGAATGGAATTTGGCTTTCATTGGATTAATTTTTAAAGATTTCCTGAAAGTGGTTTATTTAATGAATTGGGCAGCTATACCTAGGTTCACCCATGGCAGGCCTGGCTCACACCTGTTAATGGCGTTCCTGTCACTCAAAACTGGCCCAGTTGGGATGACCGAATATGTGGGCAACGAGGTGAAACTTCATTTTGACTCCATTAAAGCAGTCTGCTTTGTTTCAGCTGCTCCACCTCCCTTCAAGTAAACTAAGTACAGGGTCTATGTTTTTATCTTATTCTAATGTCAGCGATTGGGTGGAGTCTCTTGGGACTAATAAGAACGACTAATAAGCTTGATATATTTTTGGCTTACATCAAAAATACTATAATAGAGAATATACAGACAAGTTTGAGAAGCCTATTTTTGTAGAAAGTATACAGACAAGCTTGAAAAATCTATTTTTATAAGCTATAAAATGCTGGGAAAATACTGCTTATTTGTTTGCTGCTTCTTTAAGTAGAAAACCAAGTGTGTTTTTTTTGTCCCTAATATGTGTGTGGGGGCAGGGCTTGGATTGTCTTTTGGAGGGGGAGTGGTAATTTATATATATCATAGAAATAATTTTAATAGACAAGGAAAATGTGAAGTTCCTCCCTGCCCCCTGTCTACGATACTGGTATATATTTAACCTGAGACTATAGAAATGTGACCAGTTGACAAAATCACCAGTTACCTCTACTTGCATAATGAGTGCACAGGGCCGTCAAGAACAGGAGTGAGGACCTGAGTAGTCATATTTATTTTCATGTGCCAACTGTGTTGGACAAACCAAAGTTTTATTTTAATCCCTTATCATTTTAATTTAGTGATCCGGTTATTTAAAATCTGTTTATTTCTAAAATTCCACTTTTTTCCTTTTTCTTTAAAAAGTCTTTAGATTTTATATACTAACAATGTTACATTTAGTAAAATCTTATGGTGTCTTTAAGAAAAATTTTTGTTTGTAGGGTGTCACCACAAGACTTCCCTTTTTTGGTTAGAATTATAGTAAATATGATCATTATGCTTGTTACTTCTATACCTACTTGACTGTGCATCTAAAAACTAGTCTGGGGTAGTAAGCAAGTATGCTGTATGTGGGATTTCTCCATTTTGTCACTGGTTACATGAAACTGTGAAAACTTTCTGAATGGTAAATATTTTAATAACAAGGTTAGAAACAATCCAGTCAGCGTGATTTTGCACTTTTTATAACAAGTCTTATTACGGAAATGACATGCATTAAGTAGATTTCTTATTTTAATTAGAATCAGTCGGATTTGTCAGATGAAGAGCTGAACGATGATCTTTTACAGAGTGATAATGAAGACGACGAAAATTTCAGGTACTCTATTAACTCCTTAAAAATTGTCTTTATTTAACTAAGTTGATAAGAACTGTTTGTAATTTATAATTACAATGGAGATAATTTAATGTATTATATTTTTAACATGATTTTATTCTAAATGGGATATTAATATAACTCTGATGTAAAAGCCATAAATAGGTACATTTTTCTATAAGTAGATCAACTGTTTAAAAGTCAGTGTTGGCCTTGCATTTAATGACCTCTGTGGGTTCTGCTGAGTGCAGGTGATAAGAAAGCTCAGCACAGGTGTGTACTGCTGTTTTGAGGAATTGCTATATCTGATTGGGGCAATGCCCCTGGGCTCGTCATTTTGTTTGCTGCTGTTTGCTGTTGCTGTTTTTGCTTTCTTCTAGACAGTTTTTACTTGTACCTAGCTGATTACCGTTTGGGAATTGCCATTTTGGAAATTCCTTTGGACTGTACTTTATCTCCGGTTGACTATCTGAATGTAATTGTTTTAGTCTGTTTGGGCTGCAATAGTAAAATACTATAAACTGGGTGGCTTATAAACAACAAATTTATTTCCCACAGTTCTGGAGGCCGGGAAGTCCAAGGCCAAAGTGCTAGCTAGCCCTGTCAGGGTCTGGTGGGGACCCACTTTCTGGTTCACAGATGGTGCCTTCTCGCTGTGTTCTCAGGTGACAAAAGGGGAGAGAGGCTCTTTGGGGTCCCTTTATAAGGGCACTAATCCCATCATGAAGCTCCAGCCTTGTGACTTAAGCACCTCCCAAAGCCTTCACCTCCACACACCACCATCACAGTGGGGTTGCCTTGAAGCAGACCTTTGGAGTTTTTAAACCACATGTCTGTGTGGCATATATGTTTTGTTAGGATTGGATACTTAATATGTGGGACTTAGATTTATTTGCAAAATCTTGTATTTTAAGTGTATCTTACACTTTATTAGCTTTTGTGACTTAATAGGTAGAATATGAATTTTTTTTGCAGTTTTAAAACTTTAACCCTGGTATGTTGCTCAGAAATTATGAACTAATTTTTTCATGTTTGTGACTAGGATAAATTTTATTTATTTGAACATTAAAATGTAGTTTTATACACATTTTTAATATTTTTATTTTAAAATAGGAGCCTATAATTTGCACCATGGATTTAAAAAAATAGTTTTTATAATTATGATTTTTTGTTTATAGAGTAATACTCCTATTTTTACTTTGAAATCTTAGAAAACATGCCATCCTTTTCATTCTGGTGGTTAGAATGAAATACACTATTTGCTTTCAGATCTCAACTTTTGCCAGTCAAATCAGACCTGTTTTCCCAACTGGTTGATCTGATTCTCGTGGTCAAATAACCTGCAGCTGCTGATAGTCGGGGTGCTGTTCCATCAGAGGGTGCATTGCTGGCTTAGTACGCCACACAGGCTGCTGTCCCGTGAGACTGTGCGGTGCTGGCTCAGTGCAGAATACGAGCTCTGTTTTCAGTCCTTGTTGGGCTTAGTGTGTATTTTTAAGAACTGGAATAACTTTTCTCCAGTCAAGGTTTGTCCTTGTAACAGTTAATTGGTGTATGACTTAGTTTTAAGCTCCACTCTAATTGGCACCTTTCTGTATTTTTGTTCCCTCTAGTTCTCAGAGTGTCACAATTAGTCTGAAAACCACATCTGGCATGGTCACATCATATGAACTGGCTGACAACACTAATGACCAGTCTGGAGAACAGGAATCCGAGTATGAGCAAGGAGAGGATGAACTGGTTTATCACAAGTCCGATGGGTCTGAATTGTATGCTCATGAGTATCCGGAGGAAGGACAGTATGAAGGCCAGGATGCCGAGCTGACAGAAGACCACATGGAGTATGTGGAAGAGCCAGAGGAGGAGCAGCTGTACAATGACGAAGTGTTGGACATCGAGATCAATGAGCCTTTAGATGAATTCACAGTGAGTCCTTCTCCTTTGTGTGCCAAAGATAACCTGGCTGCCAGGGCACAGGTTTCTAGACTGATTTGAAATCTATTTCCCTCCCTCGGGAGGGAGGGAAATTAGACCTTATTATCACTGTCTGCCAGTTTCTTTATCTGAGCTGTGACAAAGTTTGTGTTGACAGCTTGTTTGGCTGGAGGTAATGCTCCTTTGTCATTCTGGAAGGCTGTACAGAATTGTGACCTTGAGGATTGCACCCTAAGGAAGAAAACAGCTTTGTGTGGTGCAGATACACTGTCAATTGTTAGAAGTACTTAATGCAGAGCTTTTATTCTGGCTTTAGACAAGATCTGATAAAGTTCTTCTAAGGTGAAAAGATTATTGACCTGCTAAAGACATCTTTAAGGTGCTAATATTTGAAAGTGATTGATGTTCTGTTCATTCATCCTTTCTGTAACCGAGAACTGTCCAAACAGGAATAAAGAGATGGGAGGTTAGTTTAGGAAATGTCACAGGAATTTGTTATCTGTGATCAGGAAGTGGAGACTGCCGATTTTTATTTCAGAAAGATGATTTTCATAGTAGCTTTCTGTTTTTAAATTGAATATCAACAGAAAAGGTGCTAGTGAAAGGCTACTCATGTGTCTTTAGTGATTCATCATTAAAGAGATTTGTTTTTAAAACTAGCTCTTACGAGATTATGTGGAAGGATGTGATCATAGCTGCAGTAGGATCTTGGGGTTTTCAGGACATAGGGGTTGCACTGAAATGCATGGTACATGGGGCTTCAGGGGGTGAGGGAGCCTGCAGAGTTAGAGGGTGTACACAGCCTCTTGCAGGGGGAGCTCTGCCCTCTCTCCTATGATCTCATTCAGAGGAAGCTTGCATTTGAGAAAAAAGTTCAAAAAGTGCTGGATTTTGGCCAATGAAATACATATCCTATATAATAAAAGGGTAATATGCAAATTGACTGAAGGATGGAACGACCGGTCGCTATGACACACACACTAACCACCAGGGGGCAGACGCTCAATGCAGGAGCTGCCCCCTGGTGGTCAGTGCGCTCCCACAGAGGGATCATGGCTCAGCTACAAGCCAGGCTCATGGTTGGCGAGCGCAGCGGCCCGCCTCCATGGTAGTGCTAAGGATGTCCCCTCAAGGGCTCCCCGACTGCGAAAGGGCACAGGCAGGGCTGAGAATCCCCCCACCCCCACCTCCCACCCCCCCTCCAGTGCACGAATGTTGTGCACCGGACCTCTAGTATGTATATAATTGCAAAAAGATTGTGTGAGAAATCCTCACCTGTCTGAATTCAAGTAACGGACTCAGAGACAGAAGTATGGGAAAAATCAGACTTTTAATAAGTTCTCAAGAGCAGGTGTCTGTCCAGTTGTACAGGCACACCTGGGACAGCAAATACAGCCTGTTTATTCAGTCCCTCCTCCGGGTCCTCATTGGCTGAGTACTATGGGGTCACCTGTTTCCTCATATGTCGCTTAGGTCTTGCTGTCTCCCATTGGGCCATTTAAAAAACTTGGGCTGAAGCCTTTTCTAGTTGCCTCCACCTCCCCCAGTCTAGTTGAGGCAGGTACCTTGGGGGTTTCCACCATGATGCTGGCCACAGTGCTTTGTTCTTATATCCTCTTCCCTCCTCCCTACATTTTGTTTGCTCTGGGGAAATTCAGCAACCATTTCCATCAAAAGCCGACCATGCTGGAGATGGGTCACAGAGGCCCATTTCCTACAGCTTGTTTATGTGGAATCTTAGAATATTTAGTTCCAGTCGTGATTATGTTTGAGTATCTCAGTAGCTATTTGATTTGACTCTTTTTAATGCTTTCTGTTCAGTAGGTCTAGTCATGAAAACTGTTTGAAGTTTTGGTAAAGAGAGGCACGGAAAAGGCATCCCGGACACTTGTTCTTTGCTAATCCTGTAGTGGTTTGTATTGGTCATCTTTCCCTGTGTGGACAGGTGCTCTCTGCTCTCCTGCTGTGTTGTAAGCCAGCTTAATGTGGGGCACTACTTAGAATGCTTCTTAAAAGTGAAGTCACAGTCTTTTAAAATTGTGCCTAGTTATTCCCTAGTTGTAGCATTTTATTCTTTCTACTGAATATCAGTAAAATCAGATGATTGGCAAATTGTATCTGGTCCTCTCCCTTGTAAATTCAGCAGTTCAACCAGTCTGTACTGATGTTCAAGCACTGGGGCCACAAATATTGCTAAAAGACATGAAGCATGAAGCATGGCCCTTGCCTTCTGTGCACTTAAATTTATTGGAACAAACTACAGTTGGAAAGCACTTGTTAGTGTGCCCCCCACAAGGTGTACCCTCATCGTGGCACTCCTGTAGTTTGTTAGGAAGAGTATCTCTAGTAAGTGAGTTTTCCATCCATCCTCACACTGAGATTACATAGGGCCATGGTTGTATAATGTCCATCTGAATTAGCCAGCCTTTGTGGTCTGAGATTCAGGTATCAAAAAGAAAAAAACATTGCAATTGAATATACTCACAGTACTTTTCTTTGTTAAAATTAATTTTTTTTCAGGAATTAAAAAAAAATACTTAGAAATTCTGAAAGTGCTATAATATTTTTACAGAGAGTTATAAACTTTAAAGATGAGGCTGAGTAGTTGGGTGTCTTTTTGTGAGTTAGTGTTAGCTCACTTCAGTACATGGAGCTTTACAGCTACGGTCGTTCTTTCCTTTCTCCCATCTTTATAGTTCACAGCGGTGGAATCTGGCATTACCTCTTCTTTGTTTGGTATGTGGACTTAAACTGTGAAATCCTCCCCCCAGCTCTGCAGCAAGGAGGCCGTTATTGGTGTTCGTATTCATTTATTCTTCACTATTAGACTAACGAGCACAAGTAGATCGCATGCCTGTGTGTCCCATGGGGTTTAGTTTATTACCTGTGGTTGCCGGTCCTACTCTGCAGTGCTGACCATGAGCATGGTCTGTCCATTCTAGCTTACTCTGGGAGAGCACATGGAGGATTTTGTGTATCGTGGGGTAGAATCAAAACCACGGAATTTTACATGTGAAGAGCCAGATCTGCATTGATGAACAAACAGCTCTCGTGTTCTTTCCCGCTATACTCAGAAGTGTGAAGATCCTTAGATCTTGAGGATTTTGCTGGTCCTGTTTTTGAGAGTGAATTGGTATTTGATTTAAAAACTTGTACTTAGGAATGAGTGCATATCACTCATTATGTAACAAAACATTAGAAAATTGTTGAGTAATTTATACTTTAAGCACAATCAATTTACTAGTATTTAGGGTCTTTAAAATTAACGCAGTGAGATTTCATAAAACATTGCTGTGTAAGAACAGTTTCAGGATGATAATTTATGAAAAGGGCAGCAGAGTTTTGTTTGCCAGTGAGGATCCAGTACTGCAGACTGTACTTGAGTGTCTATTGGCTGGACTTTTGATTAGCATCATTTGGCCATGTTTGTTCTCTCTGACTTTGGGAATGGTGTCCGTTGGTTCCTGACGGTCTCATCTGCCTTGGAGGTTTTGGAAGTTTGTTTAATTTGAGACAGTGGATTTTCCTCTCTCTGTACTGTACAGAAGGTTGTTCAGTCTCCATGGTGTGTTCACTCTTTGATGCCTGCCTGTAACTGTCCAGTGTTCATTTTATTGGGGGCGGGGGTCAGGGACACTGGGAAGTCCAGTTCCCCCGGATAGGATCAGATCTTCTAGTCTCTTGCTGGCAATACTTGCAGGAGCCTTTCTTCCCCTCTCAGCTGGCTGCTTCCTACTGGGTGCCCTCAAGAGCCTCCTGCCTGCTGACATGCCCCTTACATTTCATATAGACCTGAATCATCTCTTATTCAGGGACTGGCTGATGGAGAACCTGAATCTAGCCTGTGGTTCTCAGTGCAGCTCCTGTGTTGAACTGAATTGCTCTTCTTTGGTCTTTTGTTGCTGTAAGGTTTGAACCTGGTGTGACCCCAGCCCCTTACTGCTGCTGGGCTCTTCATGGGAGCAGGTGGTCACTTTCTGTTTAGGTTACTGCCCTTAGTGCTAATTTTATTAAAGCGATTTCTTGGAGTTTGGGCACTTGGAGTTTGTCGCAGAGCCCCTGTCACTGACCACAGCAGTTGGGTTCCATGCTGTGCTCTGTTCTCATTGGCACAGGGGAAGGTCATCTTCCTTTGCGTTTAGTGTTTTCTCCTCTGGCAGGTAACTGCCGTAGTAAAATGTGCTAAAACAATTAAGCATGAGTCAACAAGATGAAACATGCTGAAAACCCCCTAAAAGCTATATGCGAAAAACTTTTCTCTTTTAATGGCTGTTAGGATGAAGAATTCTTGCAGGCTTATGAAGGGATATCTTTGGAGGAACATTAATGATTAGATCCAGTCATAGAGTAAATGAACTCGTAATATGTGTGAATTAATAAGAGCATATCTCAGACATACTTAGTAAGGCTGATGATCATTTTGGGAAAAGTTGGACCTCTCCTTGCACTTTAATTATACATATACTAGAGGCCCGGTGCACAAAAATTTGTGCACTCGGGGGGCGGGAGAGGGAGGTCCCTCAGCCCGTCCTGTGCCCTCTCGCAGTCTGGGACCCCTCGGGAGATAATGACCTGCTGGCTTAGGCCTGCTCCCGGGTGGCAGAGGGCAGGCCCAATCCCTAGGTGCAGCCCCTGGTTGGGCTCAGAGCAGGGCTGATTGGGGAGTTGGGGCGCCGCCCCGTCATGCACAGAGCAGGG
>NW_005371540.1:1189710-1194975 GCF_000412655.1 Myotis brandtii
GCCATCTTGGCTGGCAGTTAATTTGCATAAGGATATGCTGATTAGCCAATGGGAAGGGTAGCGGAGGTACAGCTAATTACCATGTTTCTCTTTTATTAGATAGGATGGATCTCAGATTGAATAAAGATTTCAGTGTACGAAAACCAAATAAGCATGCATAAGTACACATGCACGTACACACATCAAACTGTACATGCATTAAAAGAAAACATTTTAATGATGTGTTAGCTTTAGGTTTACCAGTAAATCTGAAAACTCGCTGAATATTAGAAGTGTACTTTCCACTAGTGTAGAAAGTTCCAGAGGTCATTTTAAACCTGGTGTTGTCCTCACTGGGTAATCAGTGTGCAGGCTTCATGCCAATTTGATGGTACAGCTCCTGGGCTGCTGCTTTCCCAGGGCCACATCCGGCAGCAGGCTGTGCAGGGGACTAAAGGGACTGTGCGGAATTTGCCCACGACACTTCATCACCATCTCGTAAGTTGTGCCTTAGTCACAGGGCTGTCCCTCACAGCAGGGAGACTGGTGGATGTAGCACAAGCATGTCAGACTTGCGGCCTGCATGCAGCCCAGCCAATATAAAGGTATGTAAGAAATGTTTTAATAAAAATTTTGTGACTTAATTTTTATAATATCCTATTATACATAATCCTATATAATAAAAGCCTAATATGCTAAGTGTCTGGTCGACTGGTTGGCTGTTCAACCAATCAAAACGTAATATGCTAATGATATGCTAAGTCCGCTCAACCGCTCGCTATGACGTGCACTGACCACCAGGGGGCAGAAAGTCGACTGGTCGACCAGTCGCTATGATGTGCACTGACCACCAGGGGGCAGATGCTCCAACCGGTAGGTTAGCTTGCTGCTGGGTTCCGGCAGATTGGGACTGAGCAAGATGGGCCAGACATGCCCTGGAGCCCTCCTGTGGTCCCTCCCCAGCTGGCCAACCTTCCGCGTCCCTCCCTGTCCCTGATCGTGCACCGGTGGGGTCCCTTGACCTGGCCTTTGCCCTCTTGCAATCCAGGACCCTTTGGGGGATGTTGGAGAGCTGGTTTTGGCCCAATCCCGCAAGGCAGGCCGAGGGACCCCAGTGGTACACGAACTCGTGCACTGGGCCTCTAGTTATTAATAACAAAGTACAGTGTTCGCTAATGGCTGATTAACCGTGTTGCATTCATTTCCCTTCCGCGCCTTGTGCGCAGGCACACCATTTCTCTCCACTAATACTAGCAGCGAATATTTTAGCAGCCAATTGCCACGTCATTAGTCCTGTACTGACTTGCTTGGTGTGCGCAACTGGAAATATTTTGCTAATGGAGGACAAGAAAAATAGGTTTATTTGCGTTACGCTTATTAATTTGTGCAGTTATTCAGTGTCTGGTAAGTTAATGTTCAAGAAAATATTAATTTTTATTAAAATGTTCTATTTTTTTATGTTAACGATTACTCATGTCTCTATCGAAATAAACCTACGTTTCTATGAAAATTGGAAGCTTTTGTTTTTTGTGGCCCACATAAACTTAAACCTTGTTTATTTGGCCTGTGTTAGCTTTTGAGTTTGACATGCTTGATGTAGTGTTTTATTAGTTGTCAGTGTGTCCAGCTTAGCCTGGGACTTTTATTCTTAAGGACGTGACAGAGTGTGAATGGAAGTGAGCACTAGGTTGTCTCTGCTCCTCTTGGTATTAGGCCATGAAGGAAAAGAGTCATCTGGTCATATAAAGATACCCTAAAACAAGGTTAGACAAGTGACAAGAATGGGGAAATATTTACATGTGAGCCTAAGAATTAATATACTTAGTGTATAAAGTTAGTATATTCAGTATATAGTAGGTTCAGTATATACAGATGAGCCCCTAAAGCAGTGATGGCGAACCTTTTGAGCTCGGCGTGTCAGCATTTTGAAAAACCCTAACTTAACTCTGGTGCCGTGTCACATATAGAAATTTTTGATATTTGCAACCATAGTAAAACAAAGATTTATATTTTTGATATTTTATATATTTAAATGCCATTTAACAAAGAAAAATCAACCAAAATAATGAGTTCACGTGTCACCTCTGACACGCGTGTCATAGGTTCGCCATCACTGCCCTAAAGGAAGGGTAAGTAATGTGAGAAAGTAATCAAAAAATAAGGAAAGTAATAAAAAAATCAGAAAGTATATAAAACGTATATAAAAAGTAAAATAAAAGTTAAAACAAAAATTTGAATTTTAACCTATTTTAATGTTGGCAAAAATAAAAATTATTGGTCAGGTATAGTCTCATTCAGTTGAGGAACCATTGTGGAAATAGTGACTGCCAGGAGGCGATTTTCCTTGGGTCTGTCATGTCTGCGTGTTTTGTGAGCAAAGAGTTGACTTATCTTTGTTCTTGGGTATCTTTTCAAGGATCTATGATACATAAACAGCCTTGAAAGACAGTACCATCCTCCTGAGCAAGGGGCAGGCTTGCTTTCTGCTCACAGACTCATATCCCTCAACTCAGGGTCCCCTGTGTGCAGGATCACCCAGATCTCCTCTTCACATGGTCCGGAGGGAATTTGGGCTCAGGAAGCTGGCCCAAAATGCCACTGCTCTTTTTAAAAGTAATAAATTGTCCTAGTCTCTGACCAGGAGTCTTGTGTCTTCTCACAGCACCTACAAAACAGTGGCAGGCTGCCTCATTGGCCTGCAAGAGGGTAAAAGTCTCAGACCTTTCACTGTTCTTGACAGTATCAAACGCCTTAGAGTCCGGGGTTTCATCCACTTGACGAAGTCATTCAAAAGAGTTCATCTAGGATGTGTTTAAAGATCACACCAGGTACTTGTTTGCAACCTTGAGAATAAATGGAACCATGTAGATTTTTCGAGAGGGTCAGGTAAATGGTGGCCTTACCTTAGAAGAACTGTAGGACACCTCTCTGTTGGACATGGAAGGAGGCTTGTGACGTGTCAGATGAGAACAAGATAACAGAATTCTCCCCTTAAGTTCCCCCGTTAACTGCGTAGATATATGTATGACTCAAAAACCATCTATGTGGATAAAGACAAAAATGGTTCTAGACAGGGGATATTATGCTTTGTACACCAAATTTTTTTTAAATGTTTTTGCTATGAGAATAACTTTTATCAACTTGGAAATACAGGGTGGTTAAAACCTTGAGCCTTTAATTTGGAAGGCACAGAACTATACTGCATTTGTTTCACTCCTGGGATTTCTAGTTGCTGTAACTCTTATATAAAACACTCGAGTCATTGTCATTATGAATCTGTTTATAGAGCAGAAAGTAAAACCCAATCTGGATGAAATAGTTTGTCTTTTTATACCACCTGTTACGAGAGTCACGCATACATTTACTTTCTTAGCCTTTTGTCCTTGATTGTTGGTTTACCTTGTTTATGTTGCTGGTTTTTTGTGTTGATTGACAATTCCTTGTACTAATACTTTTTGCTCTCAGGACTGTTACCAGCCCTTGGAAGCAGGGATTTGCTGGCTTGTTTTCTTAGAGTGGAATTACCGACTGTCAGGCAGAAAGACCATTATTGAGCACTTGGGCCCGGTCCTATTCAGGTGCTCAGGAGGTGTTGGTGTCCTGTGCCGTTTCAGCGTCTTTCGGAGGGCTTTGCTTTTGGAGGACTGTCATTCTATCTTTTTTAGAAGTCTAAGTTATAAAGTCCTCAGGGAGGATCAACAGCTTTAATTTGCCACTTATAGGTGTCTTCCTAATTTTTGATCCCTTTTCTTAAGTGCCTGCAGGGTGTTGATGAACCAACAGTACTTGGCTTGTGTTGCCTGGCAGTGTGCAAGGCTCTGGGTTGCTTCAGACAGTAGAGAGCGTCCTGCCGTTCAGATGACTTGATCTCAGGAGTTGTGTTTAAGTACATATTAGAATCTGAATTATGGAACTCAAAAGTAATTTCATTTTAAAAGCCTATTTTAGGTTGCTCCTTTTACTTAATGAGTGTTCTTGATTGGGTAATACAAAGAAATCACTATACTGAAAACAAATTAGAAAGATGTAATTATGAAGATGATCAGCTTTTTAAATTATACAGCCACATCAGTGCCAGTTGTGCTGTTGTCTTAAAAAATGGTTTAAAAGGTTGCTATTTTACTTTTGGCACATATAAAGGAAGAGATGAGAGAAGCTTTAAAAAAAGCTTTGCACTGTTTAAATATTTACTTTTTCAGTTGTGATAATATTTACATTCAGTGATGGGCACAGTACTTGTTCATTTATCCTGATAATAGATACTTGGGTTGTTTCCATTTCCTTTTGCGGCTGTATCTTTTCTTTTCACTTGGTATTAACTAGGAGTGGAATTACTGGGACAGGGTAGGATTATGCTTAATTCTACACAGAATCACCAATTGGTTTTCCAAAGTGGTTGTATCATTCTGTACTCCCACCAGTCCTGTATGAGATCTCAATTGTTCTCCATCATTTGCTATTGTTAATCTTGTCCATTTAGTATTTCTAGTGGGTGTGTTATCATGATCTGAGTTTGTAGTTCTCTGATAACTAATGTTTTGTACCTTTCCATGTGCTGGACTTATATATCTTCTTTGCATCCATTTTTAGTCTCTTTTTAAAAAGTAGGTTGTCTTTAAAATTTTTGTCTATATATGCTATACATAGTTTATATAGTCTACACAAAAATATGTATTGTCTATACATGTATATTATCTATAGATTTTCTGTGTAGATTGTAGTATCTCTATATACTGTCTATATTCTAGATAGATGGATATGTATATATTCTAGATATAAGTCCATTGGCAGATATATCTTTTTTTAAAATTAATAAATCTTTATTGTTCAGATTATTACAGATGTTCCTCTTTTTTCCCCCCCATAGCTCCCCTCCACCTGGTTCCCACCCCACCCCATGCCCTTAGCCCCTGCCACTGTCCTCATCCATAGGTGTAAGATTTTTGCCAATCTCTTCCCGCACTCCCCACACCCCCTTCCCCCCAAGAATTGTCAGTTCACTCCCTTTCTATGCCCCTGCTTATATTATATTCACCAGTTTATTCTGACTTAATTTTTAGGTTCACTTATTGATAGGTATTTATTTGTTGTCACTTTATTGTTCATAGATTTTATCTTTACCTTTTTCTTCTTCTTCCTCTTCTTAAAGAATATCCTTCAGCATTTCATATAATCCTGGTTTGGTGGTGATGAACTCCTTTAGCTTTTTCTTGTCTGTGAAGCTCTTTATCTGACCTTCAATTCTACATGATAGCTTTGCTGGGTAGAGTAATCTTGGTTGTAGGT
>NW_005371540.1:1195730-1196903 GCF_000412655.1 Myotis brandtii
TGACCAGGGGTACCCTGGCTCCTGGATCTCCAAGTCAACCACTGTGTGAGTCCACCCAGCAGGAGCTACAGCGATATCAGCAGGTTTCTCCTCTTTGTTTGGGATTTGGAAGTTTTGGAGCTCTCTGACCCAACTGCAGTTAGATTAGGCTGCAAAAGGCGAGGTGATTCCTTTGCGCCGCTGAGCACAGCTTGGGAGGGGATGTAATTTGAGTGGGGCGGGGTCTCAGAGAATCACCAGGGCGGAGCAAACAGCAATGGCTGTTGTCAGGTCAGCGTCTTGGTGACTCTGCGTGTCTCCACGACTCCTCGCCTCTGCAGTCCCGCGCCCCCACAGCAACAATGATCCCTGCAAGCAGCTCTGCGAGAAAGCCACCCTCACTTCCCAAACTGCTGCAAGTCAGTCCAGGAGCTTGTATCTCCTTCCAGTTGAAAAAAACCGCGCATCCAGGTGCAGCCTGCCTCACGCGCGCCTTTGTACCTCTGTTCTTGGCGCCTCTGCACCTCCTACCTGGTCTCAATGCACTTCTTTCTTTCCTTCTAGTTGTAGAACTTCCACTCGGCCAGGTTTCCCCTGGTTCTGGATGATAGCTGTTTTGTCTTATAGTTGTAGTTTCGATGTTGTTTTGGGGGGCAGCACACACAGGTTTATACCTTATGCCGCCATCTTGGTTCTCCGGCAGATATATCTATAATAATAAAAGGGTAATATGCTAATTAGACTGGATGTCTTTCCGGATGTCATTCAGGACGTCCTTCCTGACGAAGCTGGGGCCAGAGGGAAGCCAGCCCGGGTCGCAGGTGCCTGCGGGCGGCCCGAGGGAAGCCAGCCAGGGTCCTGGGTGCCTGCTGGTGGCTGGAGGAGGGAAGCCAGGGTCCCAGGTGCCAGAGGGTTCCGGCAGCCGGGGGAAGGAAGGCCTACTTTTGCACAAATTTTCGTGCATTGGGCCTCTAGTCTATGCTAATTAGACCGGGAGACCTTCCGGACATCCTTCTGGACAAAGCCATGGTGGCGGGGCTGAGGCAGAGGCAGTTAGGGGCAATCAGGCCAGGAGGGGAGGGCAGTTGGGGGTGACCAGGCCGGTGGGGGGGGCAGTTAGGGGCGATCAGAGCGGCATGCAGAGGCAGTGAGGGGCAATCAGGCCAGCGGGGGGGGGGGGGTTTGGGGGGGCCC
>NW_005371540.1:1197516-1226953 GCF_000412655.1 Myotis brandtii
AAATTTCGTGGGCCAGTAGTTTTATTTTTATATATATAAAATACACTAGTATGTCTCTCTATATATAAGGAATATTTCCTCTGAGCCTGTGGCTTGTTTTTTAATTTTCTTAAAGGTATTTTATCATGAGCAGAAATTTTATTTTAAATATGTTTTAGGCCAAAACCGGTTTGGCTCAGTGGATAGAGCGTCGGCCTGCGGACTGAAAGGTCCCAGGTTCGATTCCGGTCAAGGGCATGTACCTGGGTTGCGGGCACATCCCCAGTAGGAGATGTGCAGGAGGCAGCTGATCGATGTTTCTCTCTCATCGATGTTTCTAACTCTCTATCTCTCTCCCTTCCTCTCTGTAAAAAATCAATAAAATATATTTTTAAAAAAATGTTTTAAATTGGTTTTTTTAAGAGGGGAAGGGAGAGGGATAGAGAGATAGAAACATTGATGAAAGAGAAACATCATTGATCAGCTATCTCCTGCATGCCCCCACCACTGGGGATGGAGCCCACAACCTGGGCATGTGCCCTGACCAGGAATAGAATGGGTGACCTCTTGGTTTCTGGGTCAATGCTCAACTGCTGAGTCACACCAGCTGGGCAGAACATTTTTATTGTGATGAACACTAATTTTGTGACCGAAGATATCTTTGCCTACCCCAAAGTTGCAAAGATAATATCCCATGTTTTCTTCTGGAAGCTTTAATAGTATTAACTGTTTTTAGCGTAGGTCCCTGATCTATCTCAACTAAGAAATGTGTGTGTGGTATGAGATTCATTTTTTTCCTCTGTTTATTAGTCATTGCACCATTATTTATTGTAAAGACTTTGATTTCCCATTGAATTTATTGCCTTAGGGCTTCTGTTGAGCATCAATTGACCACTTAAATTAGGATCTCTTTCTGGAATCTCTTTTTTTTAATTTCATTGGCAATACTGTCATGTCCTGATTACTTTGACATGACATCAGGTAGTGTAAATTCACCAATTTTGTTCTCTTTTTCAAGGTTGTTTGGGCTGTTCTAGGACCTTTGCATTTCCAAATAAAGTCTGTAATTGATTTGTCAATATCTACTAAAAATTTATTTGGATTTTGATGAAGATTGCATTGTATGTTTAGATAATATTGGGGAAAGACGAATGATCATGTTGCCTGTTAATAAACACAGTTTAATCCTTCATTTCCAGCCTGTCCTTTTATTTCTTTCTTTTGTTTCAAAGAAACAGTTTTCAGTTCACCTTGGTCCTCTTTAGATTTCTTAGCTGGAGGTATGAGTATAGAATAAACTGTATTAGTTTTGGTTCTGTCATTCTATCCTATATAATAAAAGGGTAATATGCAAATTGACCCTAATGGTGGAATGACCATTCACTATGATGCGCAATGACCACCAGGAGGCAGATGCTCAGTGCAGGAGCTGCTGCCTGGTGGTCACTGTGCTCCCACGGGGGAGCTCTGCTCAGCCACAAGCCAGGCTGAGGGCTGCGAGCACAGCGGTGGTGGCAGGAGCCTCTCCCGCCTCCGCGGCAGCACTAAGGATGTCCAACTGTGGCTTAGGCCCACTCACCATGGGGAGTGGGCCTAAGCCATCAGTCAGACATCCCCCGAGGGCTCCCAAGCTGCCAGAGGGATGTCTGACTGCCAGCTTAGGCCTGATCCCCCCAGGGAGCGGGCCTCAGTCGGCAGGGGGACATCCCCCAAGGGGTCCCGGACTGCGAGAGGGCACAGGCCAGGCTGAGGGACGCCCCCCCCCCCAGAGTGCACGAATTTTCGTGCACCGGGCCTCCAGTATTTTATATTCAGCTTGTTTGAAAAGTCTTTGAACTATTACTACTAGTATTGTTGATGGTTGAATTAGAAATGACAGTTGTGATGGAGTCTTTGCTTCCTTGGTAGTCATTTCTTCTCTCCTGTGGCCTTTTAGGGGATGGTTGCTAGACCAGCATGTGGGCTTTACCTCACACTTGTTAGCAATGCAGAATCTCAGGCCCCATCTGGACCTTCAGAATCAGATTCCCAGTCTTTGGTTGAAACATTAAGTTGGAACATTGTGGCCTGGCTGGTGTGACTCAGTGGTTGAGGATTGATCCATGAACTAAGAGGTCACTGGTTCAATTCCTGGTCAGGGCATATGTCCCAGTTGCAGGCTTGATTCTTAGTAAGGGATCTCATTGATGCTTCTATCTCTATCCCTCTCCCTTCCTCTCTCTCTAATAAAGAAATCAATACAAACATTTAAAAAGTTATAAATTGGAACATTGTGGATGGAGGTGGAGAATGAGCTCACCTGCGCTCAGTTTGAGTGTAGTGCAGCACACACCTGGCTGGATCCATCTTATATGTCACTCATTTTGGTTTCAGCTATCGAATAAGAGAGAAATAATGGTATCAGACCAACAAAATGCCAAGATTGTAGTACTTTAAAGCTCTGTAGTATTGTGAATAGAATACCAAAAGGTGGTATTGCAATCACTAGGCCTAAAATAAAGTTATAGTTTACCTTCATCATTCTATTTTCAGGCATTTGCGCTCCTGAAGATGTGCCTCTAAAATAGTTAATTTTTTTAAGTTTATAAAAAATATTTAAATGAACCTAGTACTCAGTATGTATCTAACAGTAGGTCACTAAGACTTAATATGAGGTGAAGAGCGATTGGTGTCAAAAGGAACATGAGTAAAATGGGCAGTGAGAATTGTTGATGGCGAGAAACATTTAGTTTTGGGGGCTAGATCAGGCAGAGTTTTTGTAGGAATAGGGATGTAATGAAATATAAGGTACAAGCTGGTTTTAGTGAGAAGCAGTGACTGAGGAAAAAGACCAGTCCTGCTGATTTGAAGCTTACCGTAGGTGGTGGTGGCCAGCTGCAGACAGGCACCGAGCAGAAGGGGAGTGATGAAGGACAGACTTTGGGGGCTGCAAACAAACCAGCCCTCTAGCAGATGGGGAGCCTTAGGGGCAGCAGACATTCAAGGGGCTGGGTCAGCAATTACAGGACACGCCCAGCCTGTGTAAGGAAGGAGTGTACTGTCATCTGAGGTAAGTGACAAGGGTGAGTCACATGCTAGTGAGTGAGCCCATGGAACTCCAGTGTTAGCTTAGTTAATACATTGGACTCTGCTAGAATCTGGATCAGACTCCAGGCCCGAAGGGGTTGTTGGAATTGATGTTTCTTCTCTCTGAAGTGTAATTAGCAACATGTAGGAATATAATCTTTTTCTAACATTAAGTTAATTTTTAATGTTTGAGATTATTTTCTCCTAGAATCGATTTAGTTTTTCACATTGCCTCATAAAAGGACATTTTACATCTTAAATATAAATAACTTATATTCTTCAATCTTTAATTCAAGAGATGAACTCACTTTCCCCTTTGTTTTGTGTGTCTGCAATGTAGGGGAGTATGGAGACTTTGGAAATGCAGAAGGAAATAAAAGAAGAATCAGATGAAGAAGATGATGAGGATGAAGAATCTGGAAGATTGCGTTTCAAAACTGAAAGGAAAGAAGGAACAATTATTAGGCTCTCAGATGTAACTCGAGAGAGAAGGAACATTCCAGAAACTTTGGGTAACTCTTTTTGGCTGTCTCCCATCTTTCTTCATTCCCATTTCAGCTTCCTCCATAGTACTATTATGATTAATCAAATAGGTAAAGAAATGTTGACTTTATAGATGATTATGCATGCCATACTAAGAGGTCACTGGTTCAATTCCTGGTCAGGGCATATGTCCCAGTTGCAGGCTTGATTCTTAGTAAGGGATCTCATTGATGCTTCTATCTCTATCCCTCTCCCTTCCTCTCTCTCTAATAAAGAAATCAATACAAACATTTAAAAAGTTATAAATTGGAACATTGTGGATGGAGGTGGAGAATGAGCTCACCTGCGCTCAGTTTGAGTGTAGTGCAGCACACACCTGGCTGGATCCATCTTATATGTCACTCATTTTGGTTTCAGCTATCGAATAAGAGAGAAATAATGGTATCAGACCAACAAAATGCCAAGATTGTAGTACTTTAAAGCTCTGTAGTATTGTGAATAGAATACCAAAAGGTGGTATTGCAATCACTAGGCCTAAAATAAAGTTATAGTTTACCTTCATCATTCTATTTTCAGGCATTTGCGCTCCTGAAGATGTGCCTCTAAAATAGTTAATTTTTTTAAGTTTATAAAAAATATTTAAATGAACCTAGTACTCAGTATGTATCTAACAGTAGGTCACTAAGACTTAATATGAGGTGAAGAGCGATTGGTGTCAAAAGGAACATGAGTAAAATGGGCAGTGAGAATTGTTGATGGCGAGAAACATTTAGTTTTGGGGGCTAGATCAGGCAGAGTTTTTGTAGGAATAGGGATGTAATGAAATATAAGGTACAAGCTGGTTTTAGTGAGAAGCAGTGACTGAGGAAAAAGACCAGTCCTGCTGATTTGAAGCTTACCGTAGGTGGTGGTGGCCAGCTGCAGACAGGCACCGAGCAGAAGGGGAGTGATGAAGGACAGACTTTGGGGGCTGCAAACAAACCAGCCCTCTAGCAGATGGGGAGCCTTAGGGGCAGCAGACATTCAAGGGGCTGGGTCAGCAATTACAGGACACGCCCAGCCTGTGTAAGGAAGGAGTGTACTGTCATCTGAGGTAAGTGACAAGGGTGAGTCACATGCTAGTGAGTGAGCCCATGGAACTCCAGTGTTAGCTTAGTTAATACATTGGACTCTGCTAGAATCTGGATCAGACTCCAGGCCCGAAGGGGTTGTTGGAATTGATGTTTCTTCTCTCTGAAGTGTAATTAGCAACATGTAGGAATATAATCTTTTTCTAACATTAAGTTAATTTTTAATGTTTGAGATTATTTTCTCCTAGAATCGATTTAGTTTTTCACATTGCCTCATAAAAGGACATTTTACATCTTAAATATAAATAACTTATATTCTTCAATCTTTAATTCAAGAGATGAACTCACTTTCCCCTTTGTTTTGTGTGTCTGCAATGTAGGGGAGTATGGAGACTTTGGAAATGCAGAAGGAAATAAAAGAAGAATCAGATGAAGAAGATGATGAGGATGAAGAATCTGGAAGATTGCGTTTCAAAACTGAAAGGAAAGAAGGAACAATTATTAGGCTCTCAGATGTAACTCGAGAGAGAAGGAACATTCCAGAAACTTTGGGTAACTCTTTTTGGCTGTCTCCCATCTTTCTTCATTCCCATTTCAGCTTCCTCCATAGTACTATTATGATTAATCAAATAGGTAAAGAAATGTTGACTTTATAGATGATTATGCATGCCATCAGAGGGGGATGGTCTGTGTGAAGACAGAGCTGAGCTACGGTGCTATAAAAGTCATTCCGTAAAAACACAAGGTGACTTGTTGTAGACACAATCAATTGACCGTCATTCTGAGCAAGTCCTGCAACTTCAAGATTGATAGTAGGCTGTTGCTGATTAACAGAGAGCCTTCCCACGGTTCCTTGCAGTGTCTGTTGCAGAGAATAAAGCAGTGGTTCTCAAATATGAGTGAGCAAGTCACCTAGAAGGCTTGTTATCACAGATTCCTGGACCCACTCCCAGCATTTAGGGTGGAGCCCAACACAGGTGCATTTCTGATGCGTTTCCAGATGCCGCTGCTCTGACCGCACTTTGAGAACCGCTGGGATACTGTATCATATTCCGAGGAGGAGGATGGGAAGATAGAAGGCTAGAGGGTTCTACCTCCTCTCTGGCCTTGGTCAAAATAACAGTCAACTAACCCTTAGTTACTACCTTTATTACTTCTTAAAACCATTATTTGTAGCCATTTTCAGTTATAAACTGAGCAGATAGGAATTCTGTGTGAGGACACTAAGTCCCCAAGTTGCACAAGTTAACAGGAATGAGCCAGTCATGTCATGCTACTTTACTAATGAACTTTGTGGAGAGATTGTTCTAGAATCGTACCGGTCTCCACTTCTTCCCCTAACAGTTTCTTCCATCTCTACCTTTTGGCCCAAGATTTGCTTAGACTTTTCTCAGGTTAAGGTATAAAGTTGTCAGTCTAAGACAGTGTAACTTTCTAAGAAAGGATTTGAAGTTGGCCTTGGATAAAAGGAGATGAAGTGCAGGTCTTAAACATGGAAAAAAACAAAAGTACCCTCAGCAGGAGGATGGTAGTGTTACAGAGCAAGCCTGCTGGAGCACACAGCTCAGGCATGGGCTGGGATAATGGACAAGGGCGAGATGGCACCCTTGGCTGAGCACTAGAGGGCACTGGGCAGCGGCTCAGTAGGGAAATGGCCTAGGTGCCATGTTGGAGGGCGCCCGTGTTGGGGGAGGGTGGTTGTGAATTATCCGGTTTCTGTGGCTTTGTTAGCTGGGATTGGCTTTGTTGCATTAATTGGGGAACCAGATATATCCAGTCATAATAACGGTGGAAGCTGCATGTGCTAAGGCTGTGAAATCACTTGATAGTTGCCATTAAGAATGAGGGAACCTTTCCCTCTGTAGCCAGCTCCCTATAGGCCATGGTGGATTTCATGGGTCACTCTCCCCTGACCCTTGCTGCCTTTGCACAGCCCCTGGTCCTCAGCTGGGTCATCTTGTCCCTGTCCACTTTACCTTGACCTAGGCCTGGCAATGGTGACATGTCCAGCTTGCCTGTATTCATACTTTGTGTTTGTTTTATTCCTGCTTCTCTTTTTTATCAGGACCTTTTTCTCACTTCGTTCTTTTCAGTATCGTTTGTACTTCCTTTATTGCAGAATTTGTGTAGAATCTTTTTTTCCTTTTCAAGGCATCTGGCAGCTTTATAGTCATGCCATCCTGAAACCAGAGGCTGGAAGGAATTAGTGGTGGGCAAGTCGGCCTTTTACATGTCAGGGAGAGGGTCTGAGGTCCTTAGAGGCATTGTGGCTTAAGCATAAACAATTTGACTTTTTATCATTCTTTCAACTTAAAAAAAGGGCTTTAAATGCATTGGTGCAGAATGATTGGTTAGATAATAGGACAAATGAAAATGGGGCTTGAAAGTATCTTTCTTGGCTCTGTATTTGTGAGCCCTAACCTAGGAAACATACATTTTCTAGAAACTGAAGAGTTAGGATTATTCCCGGTACAAGCAGGATTTTTCTGTCCATTTAAAGATTGGTTTCCTAAAAACAGTGAGCTCCCTTATTACCTGAACGCTCCCATACCCCAAACAAAAGGTTAGTTTTATTTATAAGAAAGATACTGAGAGAGGCCGCTGCAGTATTTGATAAACTAGAAATTACTTCACAGCTCCTCTGTGTGCTTGTGGCGATGGAAACAGTAGTTTCATGTTTTGTGTAGAAATACTCTCATTTATTTGATTGATAAAGCTATTTACCTACTCTTTGTAATGGGTTTTAGTTTTAATATCTTGCTACCAGAATACATATGTCATTTTATATGGCATATTTTTTTTTTGTCAAATGATGTCTTTTAGCATTTTGAATGCAAATAATTATTTTGTGAAATCATTGATTAATATTGAGAACACCCCACAATTTAAAAAGAAGAATGGAATGAAGCTCTGGCGCCCCCATTTCTGAGCCTTTAGTCTGCATGTGCAGTAGTAGTTCTTTTCAGGATTTAGAAGGGTGTTTTCACCACGTTGAATCATTTTCACGCTCAAATATATGATGCCAGTCTTAAAAATGAAGACTACTAATTCATATCTGATAGTCTTGGCAGGTATGGAGCCCAATACAGAGCTGGTGATTTTGTATTTTGAATTCAGATTTGAATTAGAATTTTGGGTTTTTAGTTAGGGTAAGATCTTAAGTAGTGAGATTTTCCCCTCATCTAGGATTCTGGGAATTAAACATTACAGAAAATGTGTGTTTCTCAGTTTTCCTAGGAATGGTGCAAAACTTGATAATTGGGAGATAAATTCATTTGTTAAACACAAAGGATGCTTTAGGGCTTCTTTCGTGGAACCCAGTTGAGAAGGGTTTCTTTTTCTAGAACATATCTGTGTAAGGAATGGCCTATTTTGAGTGGTAATGCTAGAAGCCGTCACTGGAATGTGGGTATCCTTAACCAGTTTCCTGCAGTGTCAGCACAGAAGCTCCAAGCTGCCTGCTCTTCTGGCCTAGGAAGTGGACCTGGATTTTCTTTTAAGCCGTGCGAGCAATGAAGGACAGACTACATTTATTTTAGTTAGGCTTTAAAAACATTACCTATGAGTAGGCATTTAGATTTTATGAGATTCTAAGCTTCACTGGCACATTTATTATGTTTAATTATGCTTTATTGCTTCAGCCTAAAGATCTTGTGATGCATGATGTTCTCTTTTAAATTGTATCCTCAGTTAATTTTTTTATGGCACAGGATCTGTGGGGAAATGTTCCATGTGGTCTCATGCAGTTCCAGGTCTCTAGTGCCAGCACACTGCCCTGCATCTGCACAGATCCTTGTGTTTGCAGGCTTAGTGCACATTTCCTGATCAGTTATCGTGTAAAAAACCAGATTACCGGGTGTTGTTTTTACTTTGCCAGATAAACTGTGTATTCTATAAATACTTATTTATTATGTATTAGTCTAATCATTATACAATTATTTGTATGTAAATTTGTTTTTCTTAAGCACATTTTAGAAAGGGACAATGCAGTGTAAAACTTCTTACATTGAGCTATATCTCTACTTTAGAATCTGGACATAGTACAGAAAACACTTAAAGGGAAATTAACATTTCAGTTGAAGATACAAATGTAATTTCCATCCTGTCATATTTTGGTGACCTTTTGTGACAGCTTGTCTCAATTGGAGGAAAGCATTTTTACTTGCTGATTAAAGATGTCATTTGAAACCATTTTATTACTGGGGATAGTGAAATTAATCTTGACACTTAGAACCACTAGAAAAATAATTGCTGATTCACCGCATAAAATGTGTATGTGAACCAATCATGTCATCAAGATTAGAGTAAAAGTCTGTGCTTGTTAAGAAGAGATTAAATATTCCTTCGAATGGGGCCTCCATTCATTTGAAGGGGAGGGGTTACCATAGAAACCATTTCAAGGGGATGAAGTGTGGTTTAGAGATTTTGGAAGAGTTTAGAGATGACTATGGATTCCAAGGTAGGAGATAAACTGGTAATATTTACAATGTACCCTTCATTGTGGAAGAAGGCATAAGAATGCTTCTCAGGACGCAGTTTTATTAATGTAAGATATAATGCCACAACTCAGATAATATTTTGAAATAAAGGAACCATATTTGAGTCTGTCAGTTTTTTTCTTTTAAGACTTTAGAATAATGTGCCACCTGAAGTTTCTTAGAGACAGAGTCTATGTGTTTTGTATCCCTTAAGCCCTGATTTTCAACCATGAGTGAGCAGCAAGATTTTTAAAAACATGCAATACTGACTAGTCAGGGCACTGACCTCTTTTTCCTTAGACTGTCAAATAAAAAACAACAATAGCCAACACAACAATGGTTGTCTGTGTGAATGAATCAAAATTATACCTATTTTTTTTGTCATATTGGCAAAGAATATATTTTTTGGTGAGCCACAGAATTTCAGTAATTAGATTCTATGTGCCATGAGATGTAAAAGGTTGAAAATCACTGCCCTGAAGTGTTCGTCAGACAGGTGAGCACCTACTAATACTGGTGTCCAACAAATGTTTGCATGAATAGGTTTTCTCTTATGAGACTTTGCTCTCATTTGGCATGGTTCCTCATCAGAAGGCATGTATATAAATCTTTCTTCACTCAGCAAAGATTTTTTTCTTTCTTTATAAAACTAAAAATTTGTAATGATAATAGTAAATGTTTTCCATTTTGTATGACATTAACATTAATTATTTTTTTATTTTTGGTTAATCTTCACATGAGGATATTTTTTCCACTGCTTTTTCACAGAGAAAGGGAGGGAGGGAAGGAGGGAAAAAGAGAGAGAGAGAGAAACATCGATGTGAAAGAGACACATGCACATGGACTGGTTGGTTGTCGCCCATGGACTGGAGGGTGGGGAGTGAAACTGCAACCCAGGTAGGTGCTCTTGACCCCATGACCGGGAATCTAACCTGGTCAAGGGTTGGCACTCTAACCACTAGCACAGTGATGGTGAACCTTTTGAGCTCAGCGTGTCAGCATTTTGAAAAACCCTAACTTAACTCTGGTGCCATGTCACATACAGAAATTTTTTGATATTTGCAACCATAGTAAAACAAAGATTTATATTTTTGATATTTATTTTATATATTTAAGTGCTATTTAACAGAAAAATCAACCAAAAAAATGAGTTCGCGTGTCACCTCTGACACGCGTGTCACAGGTTTGCCATCACTGCACTAGCAACATGGGCCGGGGCTTAATGACAATTATTTGACGTTGGAGTGATTTCACTAATAGTTTTAAGATCAGAAGAGTCAGGAATCTGTTCTGTTGTATGTATTTTTCTGAGTCTCTGTGTCTGTGTCTTAGTAATGCTTGTGCTGGTTTCACTAGGACAGCTGTACTGGGTGTGACCGGGGAGCGGGTTCTGAGCTGTGCTGTCGGCCAACATGATGGAACCTGCCTGGCAGCTGAAGGGCAGTGGCTAACTTTGACTTGAGCCCCTTTTTCAGCTCCCTCAGCACATTAGTGGTCCCAAATGAAAATACCTTCCAGTCTTTGTACACAGGAGGCACTTGTATTCCAAGGCAGAGCATGCCCCCATTGAATAGCGGGTGGGGGTCGCCACTGTTGTCGTGCTTGCTCCTGTCGATGCAGTTGCCTGTTGTGGGGAAGCACTTGCTGTTGCAGAGTGTTATTGTCACGTATTTCTTCTGTGTGTTCTCCCTGTGAGTCTTGTTCCCGCTCTGAATGTTTCTAACGTGTGCACATCTTTTCACACAGAGCTTTCAGCAGAAGCCAAAGCTGCGTTGCTTGAATTTGAAGAAAGAGAACGCCAGCATAAGCAGGGCCGCTATGGTTCAAGGCGGGGCGGAAGGAGAGGAGGTCCTTTAATGTGTCGTGGAATGGGGGACCAGAGAAGAGAGAACAGTGAGAGGGGCCGCATGAAGGACCACAGACCTGCGCTGCTCCCCACACAGCCTCCTGTGGTGGTAACGTTACAATTTTCTTGAGTCTAAAACTAGAACAAATGAAAATATGCTTTTGTGGGTATTGCATTTTGTGTTGATCACTTAGTCTGGAAGTAAAGTTTAGTAGTAGGAATGCAGCTGAAGTTCGTGAAGTGTATTTATAGTCTCTAATGATTTCATATGTGGTCTTATAAATTCCGTCCTCTAGTATTCGGCAGTAAAAACAATTCTGTTACAACCGCTTGTGAAGAAAGTTCTGGTAAGAGACCTGCTTCCATAAGGGACAGCCACAGAGCAAGCAGCCTTGCATTAGGGCGGGGCAGCCTGGGTCTGTCCTCAGTGTGGTGCGTGGCTCACTGGGGGCAGTTCTGCTGGTTGAACTGCCACGTCTGCCCACCTGCCCTGAGGTTGAGCGCATGGTGAGATGGCAGAGCCAGTGGGGCAGGGGGAGCAGCCTCCTTGCCTGCTGTCTCGTACAGCTTGTTACTATGAACTTACTTCTAACTCCTAACTTTTACAATTCAGTCAGCATAAGTCTGTAACATGTCACCAGTCGTTTTCTTTGCTTTTAAATGTTGATTCCTGTGAATTTGTCTTTTTTGTGATTATAGACGCACTCTCCAAGATTAATTCCTCCAACCCAGCCTCAGCCTCCCCCCCCACCGCCACCCCAGCAGCAGCCCATTCGGAGCCTGTTCCAGCAGCAGCCCCTGCAGCCCCTGCTGCCCCTGCAGCATCCGCACCACCCCTCCCCTCCACAAGGAATGCATGTGCCACCCCAGATGGAGGCGCCCAGGGTGATGATGACCCCTCCACCCGTGACCCCACAGCAGCCCAAGAACATCCACATAAACCCCCACTTCAAAGGAGCGGTGGTGACACCCGTGCAAGGTATGTGTCTCCTTTATTGTTGCTGTGGCCAAAGAGATGTCATGCTCCAGTCTGCAAGGACAACTTGGCTTCCTGATGTCTTCCCCACCCACTTAGACTCCTGCTACTCACGGGCCAGGTGCTTGCTAACAAATGTGTATCTTAGATTCTGATTGGGTGGCAGGCACTGAATTTGGAGGGCAGGAGAGGCATTGTGGAGAGTCAGCAGGGTGCTTCCTCGAGTCCCACTCAGGTGCTCTCTGTGAGTCCCCATGTTAGCTGTGTGTGTGTGTGTGCGTGTGTGCGTGTGTGCGTGTGTGCGCGCGCAGATTCACCTTTAGTCATGAGTTTTAAGTGATAACCTCTCACGTTACCATTTCCTGGCCCAAGGAAACTGTTTTCATGCCTTTGGGAAGGAGCACATCTTTTTTTGTTTATTTATTAATCCTCACCCAAGGAGAGATTTTATTTCTGAGGTACTAAAGTCTAAACCTGACAATACATTTTCATTACATTTGGTTATTATTAAAGAATAGTTATTTAAAAATATATTTTTAATTGACTTCAGAGAGGAAGGGAGAGGGAGAGGGAGAGAGAGATAGAAACATCAATGATGAGAGAGAATCATTGATCAGCTGCCTCCTTCACGCCCCCCACTGGGGATCAAGCCCGCAACCTGGACATGTGCCCTGACCGGGAATCGAACTGTCATCTCCTGGTTCATAGATTGACCACTGAGCCCTGTTGGCCAGGTGAGGGTATTTTTTTAAAATATATTTTATTGATTTTTTTACAGAGAGGAAGGGAGAGAGATAGAGAGTTAGAAACATCGATGAGAGAGAAACATCGATCAGCTGCCTCCTGCACACCCCCCACCGGGGATGTGCCCGCAACCAAGCTGCATGCCCTTGACCGGAATCGAACCCGGGACTCCTCAGTCCGCAGGCCGACACTCTATCCACTGAGCCAAATCGGTCAGGGCCAGATGAGGGTATTTTTAACATTGATTTTTAGAGAGAAGAAAGGAGGGAGAGAGAGAGAGAGAGAAATGACATTGATGTGTGAGAGACACATTGACTGGTTGCCTCCCACAGGTGCCCTGACCAGTGCCAGGGATTGAGCCTGCAACCGAGGTACATGCCCTTGACCAGAATCGAACCTGAAACCCTTCAGTTGGGCTGATGCTCTATCCACTGAGCCAAACCGACTAGGGCAGGAGCACATCTTTATGCCTCTGTCCAGCACACGTGGGCTGCGATGCTTCTATCTCAGGCACTGAGTTATGTTGGTGCACAAAGCAGACAAGCTTTTTGCAGTCATGGTCCTGCGTTCTAACAGTCAGCCATAAACACATTGATTTCTGTGGCAGGTTAAGGGATGCCAGTGCATTGACAGATAGAGCAGCTAGGGCTGGGTTGGCTTCATTAGGAAGGTAAGAGTTGAAGGAGGCTGCTGGTGTGGAATCAGGTAGCTAGTGTGGAACACTTGGGTGGAAACAGCACTCAGGCCAAGAAGGACCCCTCTCTGCCTCCAGAGGCAGTGGGGAGGGCTGTGAGGGAAACAGCAGCATCCTTTGCGACAGCTAGGTTTCTATTAGAGCAGGAAGGGGACAGGCTGAGGCCAGCATGGGTTCTGGTGGCTGAGAACTTGGAATTCCAAAGGTGTGGTTGAGAAGTTTCAGAACTTGGGGAGAAGCCTGAGATAGGACTTGGAGTGTGGAGAGGGCCAGTGGTCTGGAGGCGCTGTGAAGTTGTGCTGTGGCCTTGGAGCAGAGGGCTCTAGGGGGGCAGAGGAGGGTCAGTGTCCTTGTGTTGTTACAGGAGATAGCTCTTGTTTGACACACCTGGAAGGTCGGGTGTTAGTGCTGTCGGTCCCTGACCCCCTGACTGACCCCTTGGCTTGTCCCCACCATATATTAGAATCATTCAGTGACCTCACTGTCTTGCAGGGCAGGACATGTTATGGTCTGTGTGATTAGCACATTACCTGTGTCTGCTCTAGCAGCTGTGGGAGGAAGGGACCAACACATGCTCATGGGGGCAAGGAGGGTGCAGGAAAGTAGCCCTTTCCATGGTGGCTACCCAGGACGTGCCCCTGCAGGAAATGAAGCTGTGGGAAAGATTTTACTGATGTCAGCATTGGGTATTGTGTATTTCCTTGCACAGTGAGGGAGGACTGGCAGTTGGTGAGGTGCACAGATTGGTGTGGCCTGATAGAAATAAGTGGTGGTAGGACATGCAGAGTGGGAGAGGGCTAAGGAAACTCAGGATGTCTTCCAGGTGTGAAGGGTGTGTGTCTTGCTGAGTCAGCAGCCTGATGGGCATAGACAGAGACCTGGCACCCAGAGCTCATGCAGACTCAGTGAGTGCACATCACCTTGCCGGCAAGTTTTACACTCAGAACAAGCTAAATGGTTTTCACCACAAAGCCGGGGCTTTGTGCCACACATTCCTTCTCCTTGACACACCTTTGATCTTGAGATTTGCTGGTGTAGGGAGAGAGTGAGTGAATGAGCTTAAGTAGAAAGCAGTTCCTCTTGAGAGAGGCTTGGTATCTAGCTGCCTGCTGCACAGTGGTTCTTGGAGCTGTAGGCAGGTAGAAGGTACATGTAAAAGGTAACAGCGTGTGCACATCTTTTCTTGGTGGCACATATTTCCTTTTTGAGGATGAAGTGTTCTGTAAAATTATAATTAACCAGTTCTGATGGAAATTCAACGTGTTCTTCAGGTGTTCACTATTACAACCGTTGCAGTGAATCGAAAGCTAATCTAATCCATTAGGTACATGGGACAACAGAAGATGTAAGTCTTAAATATCAAATACTTGGAGTTTAAGGTTCAACTGGAATGGTCTGTTAACAGTTCAGGTTTTAAGTTCTCTCATAGGTAGACTTGTCTTCCTGCCTGCAGACCAGGTGCCCTGCAGGGCCCCTAGGAGGACAGGTTGCAGATGCCCTGGCGGTCTGACTGAGGCCTTCTTTCTGGCCTGGCTGGATTCGATCTGTGCGTCACACCTGTTCTCAGATGTTCTTGTCAGTGTTTATTCTTTTTCTCCTCTTTCCTGTTGTGTTTTACAATTTATTTTTTAACTTTTTAAAAAATATACTTTCATTGATTTCAGAGAGGGAGGGAGAGGGAGAGAGAGATAGAAACATCAGTGGTGAGAGAGAATCATTGATTGGCCTCCTTCTGCACGCTCCACACTAGGGATCGAGCTTGAAACCTGGGCATGTGCCCTAACTGGGAATCGAACCCTGATCTCCTGGTTCATAGGTTGACGCTCAACCACTGAACCACACCAGCTGGAGGCTTTTTACAGTTTACTAAAAAAATGTTTAAAAATTTGGTGCATAGTTTAAAAAATTCTGTCTTTATATTATTTAATATGTAGTTTTTTTCTTCTTTACTTTCATGATAATCTTTTGAGGTCAGAGGTACTCTCTTTCTCCGCTTCATGGTCTACTATTTTGCTTCAGGTATATAATCGATGTACCCAGAGCCTTTAGCCAGCTACATAGATTGAGGGGCTGGTTGCTATTTTATAGGAAGCCTTGCAAATTGACTCTTAGTTTGAAATTTTGATTCATTGGATTAGGCTCTCAAGAGAGGGATGTACTTCTATCTTTTATACATTTTATCAAAATAAGTTTTTTCGGTTGCACTTTGCTTTGATCAAGTGGTCTTACAGGCCCATCTCACTTTAAGTGGACCTGTGGATGTGTGATGTTAATTACAAGGCTTAGTGTAGCGGTTCCCAACCTGTGGGTCGCGAACAATGAAAATACATCCTGCATATCAGATATTTACATTATGATTCATAACAGTAGCAAAATTACAGTTATGAAGTAGCAACGAAAATAATTTTATGGTTGGGGGTCACCACAACATGAGGAACTGTATTAAAGGGTCGCGGCATTAGGAAGGTTGAGAACCACTGCCAGTGAGTGCATCTCAGCACTCTGTTTTCAAAACAGCTTTGATTCACTTTTAAACTGTATCATTTCTATTTCTCATTTGCCAGAAATTTCTTTAAAATATGCTATTTAAAAATATTATTATATTTCTAATTTATAAGCTTTGTTCTTATTCTTGCTTGTATGTAGCCTCACTTGGTTGTTCCTCTGTGCATGTCTGTGTTGTGATCTCTTCTTACAAGGACACCAGTCAGTCACAGTGGATTAGGGCTCACCCACCTAACCTCATTTTACCTTAATCACCTCTTTTTCCAAATACAGTCCCATTTTGAGTTACTGGTGTTAAGACTTCATATGAATTTAGGAGGGGGCCACAGACCAGACCATAACACCTGACACTCTGAGAGTTTCCCAGATGATGGGGCAGCACATCTTAGTGAGGTATAGCTGCCACTCACAGCTGTCACCACTTAGGTGCTGGGGTTCCCCTCATCCGATCAGTAGATCTCACACGTTTTATATAGCTTAAACATACCTGATTTAGCCCCAGGGGTGAAACTAACATCTGGCTTCCTTCCTTGTCCTGATAGGTCAGTGGAGTTCTGCTTGTTTCAAAACGAAACAAAACATCTCAGCATAGTAGTTGTTCTTTGTAATGGTACCCTGAGCTTGTATATTCCCTTGCTCTGCCTGCTTCACTCTCACCTTTCTTCCCTCTCACTCTTTTCATGACTCCAGAGGATTTAGATTTCAATTTGTATTTGAGTGGAGTCAGAGGTATGCCTGGGATTGGATAACCTGGGTAACCTGGAAGTGAGAAAAAGTAAGTTGTTCTTGTGTTGCGAAATGTTTTAACCCTAAATGGGAATTCACAATTGAAATGTAAGCTTCTTTTTGTGCTATTGTGTGAAGGCAGAGAAGCCCTTCCCTTTCTCTTGATGGAAACTCAATGTGTTTTATGTTGTACACATCGTATATGTTTTATGTTATACTTAGTCTATTGCCTTCCTTTAGCAGCTGGTCTGGGTGTGAGCACAACGTGTTTCTAATGAGAGGTGTTTTCCACAGTGCCCTTGCTGCCAGTCCCGAGCCAACAGAGACCTGCGGTGGGACCCCAGAGATTCCCAGTGAGTAGCAGCTGCTCTTCTGCTCCGAGACAATGAGCACACACTTACTAAGAAATATTAATATAGCAAATACAAGTGGGTCCAACTGAATATAAGTTTAAAGATTTGTAAATATTGACCATAATTTTTGCAATGGAAAATGCTTATTAAAAGCTTAAGGTCAATGGATTTTTGAGAATGGGATTAATTTTGTCTAACTGTAAGATTGTTGAATCAGGATCATCAGTGGAATGCCTTTCATCTTAAAGAATATGAATTTTGATTTTATTTATTGCCTGATGTTAAATAAGGAAGGGCCTTGCTTTGTTATAATTTGTGCTAAGTGTATATGAGCACATGTGCATTTGTGTACATGTGGGTATGTATGTGACATTCTAGGGAATAAGGATGAGGTCTCTATAAAAACCTCGAAAGTCCTAATGACCATTGGTTTTATGTATATACTAGAGGCACGGTGCATGAAATTCGTGCAAGGGCCTTGGCCCTCACCCTCCGTAGCTTTGTCCGGAAGGATGTCCAGTCTAATTAGCATATTACGCTTTTAGTATTATAGATGTGTATATACATATATATTTATACACACACACGTATATGTACATATTTTTTTTAAATATGTTTTTACTGATTTCAGAGAGAGGGAGAGATAGATAGAAATATCAGTGATGAGAGAGAATCATCGATCAGCTGCCTCCTGCACGCCCTCTACTGGGGATCAAGCCTGCAACCCAGGCATGTGCCCTGACCCAGAAAGGAACTATGACTTCCTGGTTCATAGGTCAATGCTCAACCACTGAGCCACACCAGCTTGGGATGGTTTTATATTTTAAAAGGAAGGTTTTGTCTTTAAAATATCTTTAAAAGAAAGCACACACACACTTTCCTGTACTTTCCATAACTCTTCATTCTTCCAACATGTCTTAACTAGAAGAAAAATGTCCATTAAAGAGTTGTATATGTTTAAGTAAATTTTGTATATTTGAGATTTTGATTCGATTTGTAGGTGGTTCATGGTTTTATTAAATCAGTGAGGACATGGTCTTTCTGAAAAACAATGCTGGAAAAAATGGATCAGACCATAAAATTTTAATGTGATTTATATGTAAAACAAATGTTTTGCTTAGGCTAGAAACCTGATTTTCAGGAAATACCTGAATGACCTATTTGACTTTAGCTTTGATATTTCAGTAATGTGTTTGTCGATGGCATTTAGCAAAATGTTTTTATTTTTTTTTAAAAAAAGATATTAATTTCAGAGAGGAAGGGGGAGAGGGAGAGGGCAAGAGGGCTAGAAACATCAATAATGAGAGAGAATCTTTGATCGGCTGCCTCCTGCACACCCCTTACTGGGGATTCAGCCCGCAAACCCGGGATGTGCCCTGACCAGGATTCAAATAAACCATCGAGCCACACTGGTCAGGCTATCGAAAAGTTTTAATGAAGGATCTAGATGTACAATCAGGTGATTACTTAAAAATAAAGTCAGTATTGGATTTAAGGGTCAGAGTTTTTATTTTTTTAGAAAGTTCCTTGATTTGTAGTTATTATGAATTTCGATATGGTTTCTAAAACGGATTCTTACTGATTTTATTTTTTATCTTTGCTAATTTTTCTTTAAATTACTTATTAAGTTTTAAAAACTAGTTATTTAAAAGTCAGGTGATACATAGTACAATTTCCTACTCAACGCGTTTGTCTAAATAGCTTAGGCTAATACTTGCATTACCCCAGGGTAAGCTTGCATGTGTTTACTCATTAGGTACACCTTTCCTGTGAGGTTGTTTAACTGCTTAGTTATTGTAAAGCACTAGCTTTTTGAGTTCTTTTTGCTGTTTCTTGGGATTGTGAGCATCTGTGTTAAAATTATTATTGGACTTATAAACTTTGCATTTTAGTGATAAAATTTGACATGAAAAAGCAATTGTAGTCAGAGAAAAACAAAGTAATGTATGTAATCAGTATTTTTGCAAAAATTAGTTTACTTATATAAAATTAGAATAATCATTTGTAGTTTTCATCCACTTGTACTTTCCAATTGGGCAAATGCTTGAGTACCAGAGGATAACAAGAGAAGATGCTTTGTGAGGCAGTGAACTTCGTGTAAGTTACACGGTACTTTGAGGGTGCTGATCCTGTCAAGCTGCTTTGAGCTTGGATGACAGGAAATAGTTGCACTAGGACAATGTCATGTGGGTGATATAATTTGAGGAATGTTTTCTTCAGCTCAGTTATTTGCTGCTGTTTAACATGTATCTTTTTTAAAGGTGCAAATGCTAGATCTTAAGCAGTGAACTTTGGTTCTTGAAAATGCAGAGCTCTGTTTATTTCTGTAATCAGTCTCCCGCAGAGAAAATAATCAGATGTGGAATCTATTTTAAAAACATACTTTACTGTAAAGTATGTTTTTAAAATGTCCATCAAAATATTTTGGGACAGGAGGTTAATTCTAGGTCATCTTCTATTGTTTTACTTATGCCAGATCTTTTTTAAGTAATATTATTTTTTCCTTTTGTACTACTAGGTTAAACTTGTTGCGATGAATGTAAATGTAGGTTTGTGAACTTTTAGTGAATTTCTTTTTCATGCCATT
The DNA here is from genome assembly GCF_000412655.1 of Myotis brandtii. Classification (NCBI taxonomy): domain Eukaryota; kingdom Metazoa; phylum Chordata; class Mammalia; order Chiroptera; family Vespertilionidae; genus Myotis; species Myotis brandtii. The sequence continues at coordinate 1,217,024 of NW_005371540.1, forward strand.
TGCTCTGCATAGTGCTAAAACGAACCCAGCCCCATTAAATGAACCCAGCCCCGTTAAAGGAAGCCCAATTCTCGTCCTTAAGCCAGTGTTCACTTGAATGATATTATATAAATAGTGGAGACAGTGTTGTTGTGGATTCCACAGCCCCTGGGATGTCTTACTGATGGCCCTGTACCCTGTGGGCTCTGTCCTGGTGTTTTCCAATAGGGGACTTTGGTCAGCATTCACTAAACTGAATTTTGCTTTGTAAAATGAAAACGGTCACTCACAAATAAATTGATAAAACATTCAAGTTAGGAAGCCTAAGTTCAGATTCATCGTAGGATATGTTTGAATCAGCACACCTCTTGTTACACAGAAGGTGAAATTACAGGAATCTGTGGAGCAAGATCGAAGGTCACTGGGATCTTCTCTGTCCCCAGCTGTAGCCCTGCAGTGAGCTCCCATTGTTCCTGGGAGAGGTGATGTTCTTGTTGACAGCTTCCTGTTGCCAACTCGTTTCCTGAGCACCTGGTTTGTAGAGGAACTCTACATTTGTCCTGTGCCCGGTGGAGCCACCTGGGCTGGTGCAGATGAATAGCTGTTAAGTAAGTGCACACAGGAGGTTAGTATTGAGTCATCGTGCTATTTATTAGAGACTCCATAAACGGAGTAGTGTAGAGCGGGTATATATTACCTATTTACTTTTTTTGTTTTCAAGAATACAGATGTGAATTTGTGCATTTAACTCTATGGACCTCAGCTCTAACCAACTGACTAACGAGTAGAAGAGGCAGACAGGAGACATAGGACTAGATTTCCACATGTGACAGGCACACAGTTGGGGTACAGTTGGTATTAATGCCATGGCTTTCCTTCTCTTCCCCAAAAGTTGAAACTTTACTTTCTTAAAAGCTCATTTTGTTTGACAATCTCATGAAAACTTGAGAACTTCTTAATTTAGAACTAGTATGCCTAGAAATTGTGCTAAGTGATAATGCCTCTTCTTTTTAAATTAAAAATCACCGAGATTGGCCAACCTAATATGAGACAGTGTTTTCAACCTAATGTGAGACACTGTCTTTGTGTCTGAAGTCTGTTTTCAGTTCTCAATGTTTTTTGTTCTACATATTAGTCTAATAGGTTTCACTTTCCACAAAGGCTCTTCCTGATGTTTTTGTTCTTAAATGTAAAGTCCTTTCCTTATGTACAAGTATGTTTTCCAGTTACATGTTTGTCCTCAAAGAGATGGTTGTTGTTTTTAAAGTCTACCTGCTTAAAAAGTAACATGAAAATTTCGATTAATGATATCTGAAAATGCAGCTTTGAGATTTCGCTAGTTGGTTTCAGTGTCAGTGCAACTGCTGCTTTTACGTACAGGAATCATTCCCAAGTCACTCACATTGTCAAGTTTCTTGACCTAGGGCCGTGGTCAGCAACTGCAGCTCGCGAGCCATATGCGGCTCTTTGGCCCCTTGAGTGTGGCTCTTCCACAAAATACCACGTGCGGGTGCGCACGTACAGTGCGATTGAAACTTCGTGGCCCATGCGCAGAAGTCAGTATTTTGTGGAAGAGCCACACTCAAGGGGCCAAAGAGCCGCATGTGGCTCGCGAGCCGCAGTTTGCCGACCACTGAGTCCTAGGGTAGTGATGGCGAACCTATTTTTTGGTTGATTTTTCTTTGTTAAATGGCATTTAAATATATAAAATAAATATAAAAAATAGAAATCTTTGTTTTACTATGGTTGCAAATATCAAAAAATTTCTATATGTGACACGGCACCAGACTTAAGTTAGGGTTTTTCAAAATGCTGACACGCCAAGCTCAAAAGGTTTGCCATCACTGTCCTAGGGTATTCTAAAACCTATTCAGTCATTGCTTTCGCTTTGCTATATCAGGAAATGCTAGTATTTCAAGGGTAGCCACTTAAATACTAAGTAGTTTGGCTGCTAAATAATTTCTTAGTGATCTTTGTTTATTATTTTTTTAAAATATGTTTTTATTGATTTCAGAGAGAGAAGGGAGAGGTAGAGAGCGTTAGAAACATCTATGAATAGAGAGAATCATTGATTGGCTGCCTCCTGCACACCCCCTACTGGGAATCGAGCCAGCAATCTGAGTATGTGCCCTGACCGGGAATCGAATTGTGATCTCCTGGTTCATAGGTCGATGCTCAACCACTGAGCAACACCGCCCGGGCGTACTTTGTTTATTTTAAAACTAAAACTAAAAGTTATGTTCGAAAAGACTTCACTTTTCAGTTTAAATTAATTTTCTTAGCAATTACATTACTACTTAGGTAGACCCAATAAATGAGATTTCCGTTGGTGTTTCCTTTGTAGGCACAGTTCTCACAGGTAGGTCTGACTGCATTCTGTATCCCTATGTGTGTGTGTGGTGGTGGTGTTTGGAGGGGGGGGTGGCGTTGCATGGGACCAGGTGGTGGTGATTGACAGCTCCTGGATGTGTTCTTTGTGGCGTTTCATGCAAATCGTGTTTGATGAGACTGCTGCATCCAATTCCATTCCTTCTTGATTGTGGTCCGTGCAGCTGTGAACCCGGCATCATTCCATCTAGGACACTAGTCTTCCTTTTGAACCCGTCTTGTTGTTACCACTTGCCTGTATTGCCTCCTAATGATTAGCAGTTAAAGCGGGGAAGGGATGATGGGCATTTTATCAGATGTAGGAGTGGTAGCAGGGAATGTGGGATAAGGTCCTTCCAGCTGTCAGACGTTGTCAGGCTTGCATGGAGAGAATGCACTTTAAAATGCAGGTGACATAATACCCACCATCCTCCATTTGGTGGTGTGTTTCTGATTAATCATGATTACCATATATTATCATACCATCGAATTTAATCATATCAGTGAATTCCCATCTGCAGCAGTAAGAGGAGCAGCTAAACACTGTGTAACAGTGATTAAATGTGGAGGTTATAAAGTGTAGCATCCCTTCGACTGGACTGTGTCCTGTCAGCATACGTTGTGTGTTGGTAGAGATAGGGCGTAGTAGGATCCACACAAATAACTCTCAAAAGCTGGGGATGCTCATGGAAATCCTGAGATCAGTTCTTGTATTGTCACTGAGCCATACAGCCCTGTTGTAAAGACTGCATAGTACGATGTTGGGTTAACTATTTTGTTTAATGTTTGGCTAAGTAAAGCTGTTAGATTGAAATGAAAACCTTTCACAAATCCTGCCCAGGTGTATAGTTGCGTGTATAGTAGACTTAAACTTGGAATGCAGTTTGCCCATCTGTAATTCAGTAATTCACCCAGTGAAATGTTAACAACACAGAATGTCAAAGTCTCAGGGCTCCTGTGTGTTCAAGAAGATCTCTGTGGCCTGTTCAAGTGCTGTGTCCTGCAGAGCACACCAGTTGTTTTTGTTAATATTTATTTCCCAGAGTTCTTGAAGACCCATAGTTCTGTTCAGACATATTTTTAAGATAAATTTGGAAAGAGGCCCTATTCTATTATAAGGTACCTGAAAGTACTTCTTCCAAAAGATTAGGCTTTCTTTTTATTTAAAAAATGTAGTCCTTTTAATGTACAAGCCTGTGAATTTTAACAAGTGTGTGCAGTTGTGTCATTAGCATGGTTAGGCCTGGGAGCAGTGTTGTTCCCCAGAAACTCCCCTGCTGCCCCTCCCTAGCCTGGCAGCCTCTGCTCTGTGCCCAGTGCGCAGAACTGTCCATGCATTCGGGACCCTGTGGGATGCTGCCTTTTCAGTCTGGCGTCTTTCACTTAGCACAGTGCGCTTGGGACTCACTCACCCACCTGGTTGCACGTGCCAGAGATGCATCCTTTTTTACTGATAAATATGATTCCATTGTAAGGATGCACTGGTTATCCGTTCCCCATTTGGACATTGGGTTATTTTGGTCTTCAGCTGTTACAAATGAAGCTGCTGTAAACATCTGTGTCTAGGTTTGTGTGAACATGGTTGTATGCAAATAGCTTGGAGTGGGATTGTGGGTTGTCTGTAGGTGACTTCCCAGATGAGGGTTTCACAGCAAGCAGACTGTGCCTTCTTTGACAGCCCGTACCCGCCTCCTTGGAAATCAGTCCTGAGTAAGAGTCTGTCTCCTAGAGCGCACATTGCTGAAGGCCAGTGGCAGTGAGGAAGATTAGGAGTGAGTTCAGTATTCCAGATTTGCTCTGGGCCTGTGTTCAGCATATGCAGGAACCGTTTTCTCCACCGTACTGGTGGTGAGACTGAGGCTTGGAGGTAAAATTGCTGAGGTTCACATACTGGGAGCAGGAGGTCGGATTGGAACCAGGGCAGCCTGAGTCTCTTCATCATGCTGCACCTCCTCCCTCCCTCTCTCAGTCCTAAAATGCTGCTCAGTGAACTGGGCAACAGCTAATGCGTCTGCAAGTTGAATCATCACTATATCAGACTGTAGCCATCACTTGGTGCTAAAGTGGAAAAGCTTGCTGTGCGGTGCTTGTCACTGGATGAGCTGTGGTGGGCAGTATGGGGTGCAGGAACAAAGGACTTTTCCTTTATGAAATACTAGAGGCCCAGTGTACGACACATCCATGCATGTGGTGGGGTGGGGGTCCCTCAGCCCGGCCTGTGCCCTTTTGCAGTCTGGGAGCCCTTGGAGGTGGGCCGCTGTGCTCATCAGCCAGGCTTGTGGCTGAGCTGCGCTCCTGCTGTGGGAGTGCACTGACCACCATGGGGCAGCTCCTGCGTTAAGCGTCTGTCTCCTGGTGGTCAGTGCTTGTCATAGCAACTGGTTGTTCCGCCGTTCGGTTGATTTGCGTATTAGCCTTTTATTAAATAGGCTGTAAATAAATAGTCGTTAGTTTATCAAAAGCAATACTTTGTACTAAAGGAAGATGTTGTAACTTCACTGCATACTGTGCAGTAAGTCCATGTGGCCTGGGCTTAGCACTGGGCATATGTTGCTTCAAAATGTTTGCAGTGCATTTGTGACTATAAAAGTACCTTCTAGGAAAACCTATAGGTACAACCTGAAGGAAAAAGAAATCTAAGAACAATATTGAAGTAAGAGGATTAACTTTGTTATAGAGGGCTGTAATTTTAATTGTCAGGGGTCTCTAGTGGTCTGTTTTTTTCATTTAATCCATTTAATCAGAATTAACTGAGAGGCCTTCTTGAGTATCTGGTGTCTTATATAGTTCTTTGCATTTTAAGTGAGATTAAGGAATGAAAATATGTAGAGGAAGGTTGTAATTTATTGAAACATTCACGAAATTTCAATGATATTGTTAAGGTATTTAATTAGTCTTATTAAAATAGACCAACTGACCCTTTTAGGGAAGCTGATAAGTCATATAATAGCTGTTGGAGCCTCTTTATTCTCCGCATTATATGATTAACTTTGTGCTAAGCAATTTATGCAAAGTTTCCATCCTTTTTTTGAAGGGAAGTTATCAGTTCTTCCTGAATAGGATTAGTGTAGATAGCATCATGTAATTAGCAAGAGATGAAAAAAGTGAGAGTACAATTTGTATAAGAATTACATGAAAGGGAACGATAATTTCTTACCTTGGATTTTTAAAGGAATATAAAGAAAAGCAAAACAGAAATTATTGGAAAGGATTAAGGCAGCCTTTTCTTTGAAAAGGTAGAATCACATTAGTACTAAAAGTTATGTTAAGTGAAGTATTTACAAAGCAATAACAGTCTTAAAATCTGCATTTGTAATTTATTATCCTTGATGCCCATGAAATGATAGAAGGTTACATAATGAATGATCACATCAAGAGGATCTCGCAGGCAGAGTGTCACACTTTGGCATCCAGGTGTCTTTGGTGTTATGTGAAGACAGATTGGTCCCAGCAGAAGCAGGGGCCACGGAAGAAAGAGCAGGTTATACTCGTAATATCCAGAGCAGTGGTTCCCAAACTTATTTGGCCTACCGCCGCCTTTCCAGAAAAAATATTACTCAGCCCCTGGAAATTAATTTTTTTAAAATTTTAATAGCAGTTACTCATCGCCCCCAAATGCACCTGTGGCCATCACCGCCCCCTGGATCGCTGCAGCGCCCACTTTGGGAATCACTGATCCAGAGGCTCTAGGGTGTGTCCGGCCCATCTCGCCCATGTCTTGAGTTATTTAGTGATAGTGTAACTTCGGATAATTTACTTGTAATTCTATGAACCCGAGTTTCTTCCTTCTTTAAGGAAAAGTTATTTGTTCTGCCTGTTTCTTGCTGTGGCATTTATGGAAGATACACTTTTAGTTTTGCCACCACTATATTTATGGAAGACAAACTGTTGTTCTCGTGTCACAGAAACCTCATTTATCAGTGACTTTAAACACCAAGCTTCTTAGTTTTTACATAAAAATGAGAAAGTTCTGAGTTGGTATGGCTATTCTGTGATGGTATCAGGGACCTGCCCATATAAATATGTGTGTATATATATACACACACACATATGCACACATGTGCATATTTATTTATTTATTTATTTATTTATTACCAAATTCCAGGCGAAAGAGGAGGTAGGTGGGGCAGAGGGTGCTGCCTGTAAGGCGGTCTTGTTCCATCTGTCTTGTTGGCCCAACTCAGTCACAGGGCCACCTTTGCTACAGCTTGGAATTTGGAGTTTTTAGCTGGGCACAGTGTCGTCCTGTCACCGAGGAAGCAGTGAGGATGAGCACTAGGTACGCAATGAGCAGTCTTTTCCATGAGGTCAAATGTAAGTTGTGAAGAAAAAGGACACCTGTGTCCAAATGAAACCGAGCTGTGAGGACAGGACTACCTCCCCTTTGTGAAATGTTTCTTCTGTTCTCAAAAGGCAGTGCTGAGAGCAGCCCGTGAGTGCTTTCAGGACTTAGGTTTAACATTGCATGTTCATTTCAGTGTTCAGGTTCTCCAGTTCTGTTGTCCACTGACGCTCCAGGTGGCTAGGAAGGGCCTCCTGTCCTCTCCGGAGGAGCTGCCCTCGGTGGTCATGGACTTGCATTCTGAGTAGTATCTTGTGTCAACTGCCCTTTTTTCTAACCCGCCGCCTTCTGGCCCTTATGGGCGTCTTCCTGGTGGGTCTGACTGCACTGACCACTAAGTCCATCTCTCCTAGGGTCGGCTCTCTCCTCTGTACAGCTCGGCCTGTGCTAGTTTCTCTGGAGCCTGGCCCCTGTTGTCTTCTACCTGGCTGGCCCAGGGTACCACACCTTGTCACAGGTTCAAGGTTATGCCCACAAAAATCCCTTTTTTTCCATTCTTGTTCTGTTGAACCAGCTTCCAGAGCCAGAATTTTCCTTGTTTACTCAACTCGAGTCAGCTGCTTCTTTTAGGCTGTAGGTAGCATCTCTGGTCCCACCCCTTCAGCAGTCCCTCATAGGCTGATCAGGTAAGAACTGCTAATGCCTTCTGTCCATTCCGGTCAGCCATTGGATTTCTGTACAAGGATACATCTGGGATTATCAAACATTGGCACAGATAAAGGGATGTGAAGATGCATTTCAGCCATTTGCTGTTGATGACCAACAATAGAGAGCATAGGGGTTCTGGAGGTAGGTGTCCAGGCGAGTCCAGGTCCCTCCGCTTCCTAACCTTGTGCTGAGTGTGAGGTGTGTAACTGCTCAGGAGGTTTTTGTGAATGGAGTGTCTGCCCCACAGGCTATTGGGGTTGACTGACCCACTCATGCATCTCTGCTGTTAGCTCACAGCGGCAGTGTGGGCTGAGCCTGAGGTGATGGCGGCAGAGCCCAGGTGGGGTCTGGGTGCCCAAGATTGGTAAGGGCATGGGGGGAGCAGGGCAGGAAGGGGTGGAACCTTCGAGTTTTCTGCCCTGGGGTAGAATGCCATTTGGAGGGACAGTCTTAGGGAGCAGCCCCAGGTGTCCAGCATGGGGATATCAGCCAGAGAGCACTGGCTGACACTCCCAGACCCTCAGGGGCTTGGCACTGGGAAGTGGCTTCATTCAGTTCTCATCCTCTGGACTCTTTCCTCTGACCCTCAGGCTCCTCATTCTGGCAGGAGGGGAAAAGTGGGGATCAGTCAGGCAGGTTTGTGTGGAACTGGCCATTACTTCTGATCACATTCCATTTGCCAAAACTTGGCCACACAGCACAGTCCTTGCAGGCCCGACTGGGAAATGCTGCCTGGCTGGTGTGGGGAGGAAGACTCAGCACAGACGGATGAGCCACCAATGTCCTGGTTGGAGGGAAGGCGGCTGTTTTTCCGCAAACCAACAAGCACCATAAATACAGGTTTGTGTTCTCTTAGCACCCACGGTCCTGCAGCAATTTCCACTCTTGATGTCCAGCCTTAGAGCAAAGCCATTTCTTATAACTTGGGCAAATTTAGATATAGAGATCTGTGTGTATAATGGCTTTATATTTTTATATTTATTTTTGTTAATTCTTACCTGAGGATATTTTTTCCATTGCTTTTCAGAGATAGTAGAAGGGTGGGAGGGGGATAGAGAGAAACTTTGATGTGAGAGAGACACATTAATTGTTGCTTCCCCCACTCGCCCTGACTGGTGGGAATGAACCTGAAACCCAGGTACATGCCCTTGACCGGGAATCAAACCCCAGACACTGCTCAGACTCCTGGGGTGTATGGTCCAACCATTGAGCAACATTGGCCAGAGCTATCATAATCTATACTAGAGGTCCGGTGCACGGATTCATGCACCAGTGGGGTCCCTCAGCCTGGCCTGCGAGGATCAGGCTGAAACTGGCTCTCCGACATCCCTGAGGGGTCCTGGATTGCGAGAGGGTGCAGGCCAGGCCGAGGGACCCCACCGATGAATGATCAGGGCCAGGGAGGGACCTTGGGAGGGCTCCAGGGTGTGTCCGGCCTGTCTCACCCAGTCCCGATTGGGGCCAGCCAGCCGGGGACGGACTGTGGGAGGTTGGCTGGCTGGGAAGGGACCGCAGGAGGGCTCTAGGGTGTGTCCGGCCCATCTCGCCCATTCCCATTGGCCGGACCCCAGCAACAAGCTAACCTACCAGTTGGAGCCTCTGTCCCCTGGTGGTCAGTGCGCATCATAGTGACTGGTCAAACGGTCAAACGAATGGTTGGAGACTTAGCATATTGGCTTTTATTATACCTATACTAATAATAGACAAATATGTAAATTGACTGTCCCTTTGTGACACACCAAGCCAATCAGGAGTGAGTATGACAAAGATGGTGGGCCTGTGGGCAGCACGCAGGCGCCGAGCAGCCAGGGGGCGGGGCGGATGCCCGCTGTGGAGACGCGGAGGGCATTCCTGCCCCCCTGGCTGCTCTGGGCCTATGCGCGCAGGCACTGAGCAGCCTGGGTCCCAGGGATGCCACTGGAGTGTCCGGTCCTGTCAGCCTGGTCTGGGGGCGGCTGAAGTTCCCAGTCCTTTTCGTTTCTGCAGCCCCTGGACTGGAAGTGAAAACCAAGAGCGCGGGGAGCACCAGGAATTCTGGGAATCGTAGTTCTGGTGGCAGCCCCTGGACCGGAAGCAGAAGCCCAGTGCGCAGGGAGCACCAGGAATGCTAGGAATCGTAGTTCTGGTGGCAGACGTGTTGTGGGATCTCCTAGACACTAAATCAAAGTGAGCCTGGAGCAAGTTACTGTTGCGGGTGGGGGATGGAGGGAGAGCAAAGGTGAGAGACATAAGTAAAATCAGAGTGTCGAGGAAAAATTAAAGGGAAGATATCCTAAAACTTTCAGGAAATCTCGACCAATGGAGCAAAGATAAAAAAAAGACCTCTACTATTCTGTGAGCACAAAACCAAACTGGGTTGGGGTCTCAGACAATTCGCTCATGATTGCAAAGACAGACAGAAACTCCCGGATTGGAGAGGGCTCCCAAGAGGGCACCCAGATTGGAGAGGATGCAGATTGGGCTGAGGGACCCACCCCCCCTGCATGAATCTTCATGTACTGGGCCCCTAGTCCTATCTAATAAAAGAGAAACATGGTAATTAGCCGTACATCCGCTACCCTTCCCATTGGCTAATCAGGGTGATATGCAAATTA
>NW_005371540.1:1228424-1239326 GCF_000412655.1 Myotis brandtii
GACCCTGCCTTGAGTGTGACAGGGGGCGGTGCCCCAACCCCCCAATCGGCTGTACCCTGAGCGTGACTAGGGGTGGCATCGCAACCTCCCGATCCGCCCTGCTCTGTGCATGACAGGGGGCAGAGCTCCAACTCCCCCATCGGCCCTGCTCTGAGCCCGACCAGGGGCTGCACCTAGGGATTGGGCCTGCCCTCTGCCACCCGGGAGCAGGCCTAAGCCAGCAGGTCATTATCTCCTGAGGGGTCCCAGACTGCGAGAGGGCACAGGACGGGCTGAGGGACCCCCCTCTCCCGCCCCCCAAGTGCACAAATTTTTGTGCACCGGGCCTCTAGTAGGATATATAAAAGCCTAAGCGACTTTTTGACTATTCATCCAGTGCTGTGATGCACACTGACCACCAGGGGGCAGATGCTCAGTGTACAGGCATGGAAACATAGAACAGGCTGATGAATCTCAGAGGGGAGGGGAGAGGGCAGGAAGAGATTAACCAAAGATCTTGTATGCATACTAGAGGCCTAGTGCACGGATTTGTGCACCGGTGGGGTCCTTCAGCCTGGCCTGCGGGGATCGGGCCGAAACCGGCAGTCTGACATCCCCTGAGGGTCCCCGGATTGGGAGAGGGCGCAGGCCAGGCCGAGGGACCCCACAGATGCACGAGTCTGTGCACCGGGCCTCCAGTATTTTTTTATAAACTAAAATATCTATTTTGTTTTTATGTTTTATAAATGACTATATATTTGTCTTATTCATAGATGTCTATATCTGTGTCATGCTATGTGGGTAGCATGATAATGTTTCCATTGTGCAGACTCACTCCTATATTTCACTTTTCCTTGAGCATTTTCTGGTTTAAAGTGTTGATCTGTGTTTACTGTTAGAATGGGCTCTGCTGAAAATGCCTGGTGGATACTCTATGTGTGGGTGAACAGTTAGGACTGAGCTCCACCTTTTCAGGAAAATGAAGTGTTTCTCATTTTGCTTGGGGCCTCCTGTGTGGTTTTTATGAGCGTCACGCATCTTAAAGGTGTGTTCCTCCTTGGTTGGTCTGCAGCCAGGAAGGGGAGCCGGCCTGCACTCTGCCCTTCTCACCAGTGCTGGGCGTGGGCCCCACGCTCTCCTCCTGGCTTTTATTCTTCAGAGGGCACCAGTGTTCTCTAAAGTGGGCAGATGGTTGCCGGGTGAAGGAGATGCCTCTGTGTTCCCTCGCTTTTCCTCTCTAATTATATGATACTAGCGGCCCAGTGCATGAAAATTCATGAACTGGAGGGGGTTCCCTCAGCCTGACCTGCCCCCTCTCACAGTCTCCGAGCCCTCAGGAGCAGAGGCGACCTGGTGATCACGGGCAGGCGATGCCCCGTTACACCTCTGCTGCCGCCACTGCCGGCAGCGCAAGCATTGACCGGCCCTGGTTACCTGAGCCTCGGGTTGGCCCTGGGCGGCTGGGGGGCTGAGGGGACTGAGTGCCACCATCTTGTGGCTGTGGGCACTGCCATCTTTGAGGGCGGGGCGGTCAATTAGCATATTTCCTCCTTATTGGCTGTGGGCACCGCCATCTTTGAGGGCAGGGCAGTCAATTAGCATATTCCCTCCTTATTGGCTGTGATTGTCACCATCTTTGAGGGTGGACAGTCAATTAGCATATTCCCTCCTTATTGGCTGTGGGCACCACCATCTTTGTGATGGCATGATGGTTAGTTAGCATATTCCCTCTTTATTAGATAGGATCATTACCGTGTCCTTAAGTGACTTCTGTCCTGGAGCTAAGTCCAAGATCTAGGTTCTGTTCACGTTGGCTTACCCTGGTCCTCGTGCACTGTGTGTACCCCAAATATGCTCAGCTTGGAGCCTCAGGGCTGCTTGCCCAGCCCCTCCCCACTATGTCTCAGCTCCTTTATTTCCTTCCTGAAGCATCCAGCCATTCACTGACTGGACTGCCTTGTGGGCAGCCAGGTGTTGACCATGCTTTGGTAGTCCATGTTCCAGTGTGGGGCCGGCACCTCCTTGCTCTTAGAAATAGGCAGTTTATCCATCCATCCATCTGTGAAATTCGGGGAGTGTGGGGGAGCATTTGGTCCGGGAGCTATATAAGACCCACGAAATCATTTGGTGTGGCCCTGCCAAGGCATTAAGGGTAGGTTAATTAAATGTTTTAGAACAAATATAGCAGGCTAATTTTTAAGTTGATAATTTTGTATGGCCGTGAGTGATGTTATAAATATGCAAATTGCCCTGGGCAGAAAAAAGGTTCCCCACCCCTGTATTAAATATTTGTAAGCGTCTGTGTGACAGGCTTTGTGCCAAGCATGGAAATAACCTGGCATTGAGGGGCATAGAGAAATGGGAGCAGAGTTAAGAGAGATTTAGGAGGTGAATTCCTGGGCTAGGCCACACCTTATGTGAGCAGGCTTTCTGGTTTGAAATCAGAATGAGGATGCAGGAAGGGATCTATGCTGATTTGTCTTTCAGTTAATCAGGAAACATAATTGTCAGAAGCTGTGTATTACACCTATGGTGGAATGTTGTCTGCAAAATTGTGTTATAAAAATGACAATGCCAGGCACAGTGAGGTTTCATTATTGCTGGGGACTGTCATAAGTACTTCGTGCATGTTCCTGTAACTTCTCCCAGGAGATAGGACTGTTTTACAGATGGGAATACCGAGGCCCAGAGAGGTTCAGTCATGTGCTCAAGGCTGTGCTAGTGAGTGGGAAGGCCGGAGACACAGGCCTATCAGTTGAGCATTCTCACTTATTAGGATAAAGGATAAAGGATCATAGAATAAAGTTCTGGTTAAATATTACTGCTGAAGAAAGAGTCCGTAACATTTGAATACCTGTGTGTATCTGGTTAGACAGCACATGGATAATTAAAGAAAAGACGGTTTGGGGAAGTGATGAAAACACAATATTAAAATTCCAAAGGGGCCAAGATATGTGATCCCAATATATTTTCAGTTTAATACCAAAAAATGTCTTTAGAGTTTATGAATATTTAAAATAATCTCCCAGGAAATCTGCAAGTGCTTAGAGACCCGAGAAATAAGGTACCTAGTTCTTAGACATCTTGAAGTTTCTGTTGAAAACTAAACCACTTCAGTCTCTCTTTGAATTTGTTCCTGTAATTGAGCAGGAACTTCCAGAAGAGGGTGAAGGGGTAAAGGAGAGAACACTTTTCTTAGCTCCACTCGTGGCAGAGTCAGAATCTAAACTCAGCAGACCTCCTGTCTGCATTGGGGGAAGCCAGTCTGCTCTTCCAGCTGCGTTTGGCCTTATTTGTAATGAGAAAACCAATTGTGGGAGGACTGGGAAGTCACTCTCTAATGGAAGGAGGAGGGGAAGGTTACATAGAGGCCTGGGACAGCCACGGCATGGCCAGCTCTGTTCAGAGCCTCAGCAGCAATCCTCCCGAGACGGGTGGCAGTGAAGTGCAATCATGGAATTCATAAAGGACCACAGACGTCAGGAGAAACCAGGTATTTTCTAGTTCTCTGTGCGCCGGGTAAGGAAAGTAGCAATAGCTATCAAGGCTTCTCCTATGAAATGAGGAAGAAAGCCGTGTTTACTAGTCAAGACAGAGAGTCAGGAACCTTCCAAACATCATCTAATTGTGAGCAAAAGCACAGTTCATTACATAGTGGTGACCGACACAGGTATAGACGCAGTAGCCTAATGCTTCCATCTGGCTGTAATTCAGCATACTTGTCCTATTTTTTAAATGAGAAATCTGACCAGATGTAGTAATAGAGTGGTCTTTCCATTTGCTGTATGACTTTAAGAACACGAAGAGACCAAGTGCTTCCGAGAGTTGGCTTGGACCCTGAGGTTCTCCAGACCAGTTCTCTTGGACTGTCCCCAAAGCAGCAGCGCCCCTGCTGATAGGCCACTTCTGTACAGGGGGCTTTTGGGGGGTTTGCATGGGCGCTGTTGCATTGCTGAGATCCATCCCCCCAAACCTCTCTCCTGTGCAGACCACACCCATCTATTTATAAATGACCACAATAAAGTATTTGGGGAGAGCTATTTATTGTGCTTTAAAGGTTGAAAATGTTTTGTCATTTGTCTTCATGTAGGTGTTAATATTTTACTAATTTGTAAGTTAAAACCTTATGAAAAATAACTTTCTCATTTTGAACATTTAAATCTCAGTGATTTCTTTGACCTTTTACATTAGTAGCTTGTTTCAGGCTGTGGTGCTGTCCCGCTCATGTCTTAGGAGCATGCTTGTGATCTGTGGGTTTTGCATTTCTCACTGTACATTATTTTAATGAATCTTATCCTGTTCCTTCTGTACTTACCTGTTTGAAACTTTTTCCTGGTGTCCCCTTCCCCAGAAGAGGCACAGTCAAGTATAGATGGAAACAGTTTGAATCCGCTGCTTAGGTGACAGAGGCTTTATTGAGCGGGTGAGGGGTGCTGATTGGTCGCCACATTGCATGTGTGGAGGCAGGGTGACCAGTCAAACCTTGCCACAAAACAGGGCAGGCAATTTGTAACTTTATTTTTAGTGCCACTTCAAGAGAAATGGTTTAAACATTAAAAAAAAAAAAAAAATAGGACCTTGGTTGCTAATTTGTTACCAGAAAGTTTGGAAGATAATTTTAAACCAAGTTTTGAAATATATATATATGAGAAAAAAGATATATGAAACTGAAGATAGGATACTAATGCTGTATTTTATAAATAAATCCTTTAAAACACATATTCTGTCTAGTTACCTGTTGAAATACATGTGCACATAAATGCACAGTACCTATTTTGTTGACTTCAAACAGAAAATCAGACAATTTTTAAAAATCTTCACCTGAGGATATTTTTCCCATTAATTTTTAGAGAGAGTAGAAAGGAGGAAAGGAGGGAGAAGGGGGGGGAGAGAGAGAGAGAGAGAGAGAGAGAGAGAGAGAAACACATTGATGTGAGAGACACGTTAATCTGTTGCCTCTTGAATGGGCCCTGCCTGGGACCGGGAATCAAACTTGTAACCCAGGAATCCCTTGACCAGGAATTGAACCCGAGATGCTTCAGTGCATGGGCCGATGCTCTAACCACTGAGCACACCAGCCAGGGCAAAATAAAAATCTTTTTAGAACAAGAGGAAAGTATGGGGCCATGGCAGGAAGGAGGCAAGCTCATTGGAAGTCCTCATGCGCATTTGATAAGTAACAGTGTGAGACAGTCACGCTATCAGCGTTTTTTTCTAGCGTAGTATTACCATAGTAAAAATATTAAATATTGAAGAATATCCATGTCAAAGCATTATATTGGTAAAGTCTCAAATTAATGTGAGAAAATGTATACATTTACTTGTAATACGATTGCATCTGTTGTGTGTTCTCACTTGTACATTTTACACTTCTCAGTTACTGAACGTTTATTGCTCTGGTAGTCTCAGTTGATGTCCTTAATCTAGAGGTGAGAAGTGGCAATCCCTAATGTCAAACATTGGTAAGGTGAGAATTCCCTTAATTTCACTTAAAGTAACAAAGACTATAAGAATTTAATCTTGGGGGCTTCCTATTCCATATGTTTTAATAAGTACCTAGTGTCCTATATATTAAAGAGCTAATATGCAAATGGTCATCACGCCCTTGCGCCCTCGCGCCAGGGCCGGGGTACCTGAGGCTGCATCCCCCTGCCCAGTGGGGCTTGACAGGGGACCTGAGGCCGCACCCCCCCCCCAGCAGGGCTTGACGGGGGTGGGGCCGGCTGGGTCTGGGTCTCCCGTGATTTTGAGGCGTGTGTGGGTGGGTGGGAACTTTACTCTGGGTCCCACGGTGCGCCCCAGACTCTGACAGGAGGGAGATTTTCATATACATTTTACTAATTTTCTTTCATCTCTGACACCTATATTGTAGAGAAAGGGCAAATAGCAATATTAAAATATTTTCTCTAATTCCCTTTTAATGTCCACGAATTTCGTGCACCGGGCCATTAGTTTGTTTTTATAAAGATGTAATATTTGTGCTTAAACATAGTTTTTTTAACATCATATAGTCATGGGTCTTACAGGTTTGTGTTTATACTCGTGTTCATTTTGTATTCATGCAATGCCATGGGTCGAGCACATTCTTAAAGGGAGAAGGAAGGCAAATGTAGTTTGCAAAAGCTTTTCAACGTTTTAAAATATGTCACAGCTAATTGTATTAGTAATCAAATGACAGAAAACGAATTAGAATTTTATGAGAAGGGAGTGTGGTTTTAAAAAGTTGAGAAATGTTCGGCCAGCATGGCTCAGTGGTTGAATGTTGACCTATGAACCAGGAAGTCACCGTTCGATTCCAGGTCAAGGCACATGCCCAGGTTGCAAGCTCAATCCCCAGTGTGGAGCGTGCAGGAGGCAGCTGATCAATGATTCTCTCTCATCATTGATGTTTCGATCTCTTTCTCTCTTCCTCTCTGAAATCAACAAAAATTACTTTTTAAAAATTGAGAAATAATGGCTGAGTTTCAAGGAATGAGGTGTTATTAAATAGAAATTATTTTGGTGATGTGTATATTAATGAATTCTTTCTAGAGGAGGGGAAATTGTGAGGCCTTTCTTTCTTTTAAAATCTTTATTGTTGAAAGTATTACATATGACCTCTTCTTCCCCCATCGACTCCCTCCAGTCTGCCTCTGTCCCCCACCTCAGGGTGAGGCCTTCTTTCTATGCATCCAAAAATGTGAGGCATTATTAAGCAAATGTTTGTTTTTAAAAATCTTTGACTTTTCGAAAGACCAGCTGAAAATAAAGTAATTTTAGTTTACCTATAGAGTTTTACTAGTAAACATTTAGCTACTAAATAATGTTAATCTTTAAGAGTTTAGAAATTTTTATCCAGTGGAATCCAACTATGTAATATTTCTTTTGTAGTAGCGTGGTTTCTTATACATTTCACATTTTCCTGTTTTGTCAGAGATTGCTGATTTTTGTTGTAGTATAAATTCTGTTATTTTGCCTTCTTTTGAAGTAAAGCAGCTTAATATCTGTAGCTTATGGTTGTGTTAAAAAGGTAGCAAAGAATAGCATGTTTGAGAAGATAAATATCAGGAACATCCAAAAGGGGAATTGTGTCTTTCGGATGAAAAGGCAAGAAGGTCAATAATTACCCGGATTTCAATAAGCTTAAAAAGAATGTTCTTTTGGTGCTGTAGACATATGAAAACAAGGAATTAATTTTTAGATGCTGTGTTTTGATGTTTGACTGTTTCATATGGCTGAATCATTTACTTTGTTAACATGTAGTTATGAACTGGGGGGGATGGGGGCTAAGGGAGATAAGTTAATTGATGTTTTCAGGGGAAAACTCGGCTCCATGTACAGGGTATTTTTCTGCCTGTCATCTTCTTTCCCTGTTGTTCTTTAGGGCCCTCCAGAATTCGCACAGCACACCCCTGGACCGGTTCCCAACAATTTTAGCCAGCCCCCGCGGCTTCCTCTGCAGGACCAGTGGAGAGCACCACCCCCTCCCCAGGAGCGAGACCCCTTCTTCTTAGGAGGTAAGGGACAGTGATGGGCCTGGACACACTTCTGTTTTAAACTGAATTTAGCTCCCGTGAGGAGCTTTTGTTAAGCATCCAGTTCTTGTGCCCTAGCACTTCTGCCTGTCATTTCCAGTGCTAACAGTGGACAGGACTGGTGTCTGAAATGTGAACTTCACATACACAAAAGGAAATCAGTTCTAGAAAATGACTAGTGAAGCAGTGGAGAAGTAAGGGGAAATCTAGGATTCTTTTCAAGCATTCGCACCCTGCCACCACTTGGAATTTTGTCTGTAGGAAGACTGTGTGCACCAGCTTTCTACAGAGTGCACGTTCTGTATAGCCAGAGGGTGACATCCTGGTGCCTTTCAGTTTCAGGTGAACCTCGTTTCCCGAGTCATCTCTTTCTGGAGCAGCGAAGCCCCCCACCACCGCCACCCCCTCCCACACTTCTCAGCAGCGCTCACCCTGTGCCCACGCCCAGTCCCTTACCATTCACTCAGCCCGGACCAGCTTTTAATCAGCAAGGACAGCAGCCCGTGTTCCCTAGAGAGAGGCCTGTGAGGCCCACCCTGCAGCCTCCAGGTCCCGTGGGCCTGCTGCACTTCAGCCAGCCAGGGTCCGCTGCCACGCGGCCTTTCATTCCTCCTCGACAGCCCTTCCTGCCGGGCCCTGGACAGCCATTTCTGCCCGCACACGCACAGCCTAACCTGCAGGTACTCGGGGCGGGTGGGCTGTGGGGCAGGTGGCCTGTGGAGGAGGAGGAGGGTGCTGCAGGTCTGGGTCTGGTGTTTTTGAAGACAAAGTTTCATATTTTCATTCTAGTCTTCTAAGATCGGGAGGTTATTTAAAGAAGAAGGCTATTAACTGTTTACAACAGATCATCTCTTGACAGTATTGGTTATCTCCTTAGTCATAGGGGAAATGGAAAAGGTGATTGTGAATTTTGGGGAAGTGAAAACATTCAGTATTAAGATTTTAAAGTTTTATTAATGGCTGTACTGCTAATATAACTAGGATGTATTTTGACAATATCTTTGCTCATCACTGGAAGTCGTATAAGGTTTACAGGGGAAATAAAGTTGTTTGTCAGCTGATATGACTGCAGTGTGCAGTGGAAGGTTCCCCCTGGGGGAAGTGCTGCTGTTCCTTCCTCCTCGTTGGATGAGTTTGAGTGCCCTCTGCTGGTGAGCTCTCTCATGGGCGGCCTGGATGTGTGAGCTCCTCCTTCCCAGCACTTTTCTTGAAGCAAAGGATTAAATACATGATGGTGGCGTGCCTGAAGCAGCTTAGGAACACAGAGGGTGTGCATTTATACCGAAAAGAGGAAAATGGTGATTATTTAGAGTGTTAGAGTAGGATAAAATGTCTTTGTTTTTCTTTTTTGTATGTGCATGTTTACCACCCCAAGTCAAGTCTCCTCCTATTGCCATTTATACCTTTACCCTCTTCTACCTCCCTGTTTTTCTTTTTATTTAAAAAAAATACAGTGACTACATCTTCATTGTAGAAGTATTCAAGTAGAGATAAGTATTTAAAGAGGAAAGTAAGCCCGGCATCTGAAACAGTCACCACTAGCATTGGGTGCTCATGCTTCTCAGGCTCTTCAGAGCACCGTCCTCAGCATGCTTTTCCGCAGGGAGTTACCTGTCACTGCACACCAGACCCGCTCATAGGCTGCACTGACGGCGTCGCTGGGTTGCACACGTTCTTAGAGACAGTGCTGCGGGGAAGATCCTAGAGGTTATGTTTGTATCCTTACCAATCTCCTTAGGACAAATCCTTGGAATTTTGAGATTAAAAGGACTTAGAGTAAATATAACATCACCTCCATCAACAAATCTGAAATGAAATTTGTACCACTTCAAGTTTCTTTTTGGTGTTGGGTTTCTAAGGGAAGGGCTGAATTGGAACATAACTAGTATATGCATTATAAACTCTTGTTTCTCTTTCTTTTGGCATGGCAGGGGCCCCTGCACCCCCCGTTACCCCCTCCCCACCAGCCTCCACCGCAGCCTCAGCAGCAGCCCCCGCTGCAGCCACCTCCGCAGCACCCACCGCCCCCCCAGCCGCAGCACCAGCCTCCTCACCAGCCGCAGCAGCACCAGCACCACCACCACCTGTCTGTTCCCCCGCCACCTCTGATGCCCATGTCGCAGCCCCAGTTCAGGCCTCACATGCAGACGGCTCAGCCTCAGCAGAACAGCAGTCGGATGCAGTGCCCCCAGCGCCAGGGGCTGAGGCATGTGAGTGTCCACCTGTCTTCTGCCGTCTGCCAGCGATGCCTTTCAAGTCACAACATCAGGGGCAGAATTCCTGAGCCAGAGTAGTTTCTAGTTCTGATTGAATTAACGAAGCACATCATGCGTTTTCCTGCAGTGAACGCATGTTTAAAAACCGCTTAGGAAACTGGTCTTCTAGACTACAGAAATGAATAGTGTCTCTCCTGTGCCCGAAAGACTCCTCATGCTGTTTACTTCAGTTTCTTACTCTTGTGTATCTGCGTGTTCCTGTAGCGATGACATTTTTTTTTTAAATACATTTTATTGATTTTTTACAGAGAGGAAGGGAGAGGGATAGAGAGTTAGAAACATCGATGAGAGAGAAACATGGATCAGCTGCCTCCTGCACACCTCCTACTGGGGATGTGCCCGCAACCAAGGTACATGCCCTTGACCGGAATCAAACCTGGGACCATTCAGTCCCCAGGCCGACGCTCTATCCACTGAGCCAAACCGGTTAGGGCTGTAGCGATGATATTAGTAATTCACTTCAGAACATAGTTTCGGGTGACAGTCACCCTTTGCCAGTGGCTTACTTTTTGACGCACAGATGATCTCCTTGGGCTCTGAGTAAATAAGTAAGTGAATTCAGGAAGAATGTATTGAATGTCCTCTTGGTAGGCACTCCTCTCTTTCCTGACAACACAGCCGTGAGCAATAGGCAGGTTTCCTGCCTTCTTGGAGCTTATATTTAATTGTGCTTTTATTTGTGAGGATATACTCTCGGGGACCATCAGCAAATGTGTGGTTGGTCATGCATGGAAAGAAACTAGGGAGTATACTGCTTTAAAAATAAAAAACAGTAGTCACTGTTATTGCCTGTTTTCTATTAAATAACACCTTTTTATAAAGAATCTAATGGTTAGAGTTCTAGGCTCTAAGGTGACAGTTGGCTTTTCCTTTTATACTATCACTTGGTACCTCAAGCTTCAAGCATGTCATTTAGCTACTTTTAATCTCAAAATTTCTCATACCTGTTTCTTAAAGTAACAATGAGACTAAATGGTATGAGAAATAAAGGATTTCCTGATCTGGGAAGACGGTGGTTTGTAACTAGGGTTTTATTTTATTAGAGCAGTGGCAAACCACCTGCCTGGCCTTATGTCCTTACATATTGACGCCAGCGCGCGCGATCTGAGAACTGAATCCCCCCAGCCATCTCA
>NW_005371540.1:1239393-1254990 GCF_000412655.1 Myotis brandtii
TTGGGATTCTGTTAAGAATCCCAAGGATGGACATAACCAAGTGTTTCCTCTTGGAGAAAACTCACGGGTATCTTTCTCCTCCAGGGAGGGCACTGACTTAATGCTTGAATCTTTGCTTGGTCCACTGTAAACTTAGGGGACCCAGTAAAAATGGTGCTGCCAACTCCTTGTGCAGATGGAGTCTTTTGTTGGCTCTGTCCCCAGACTCAAGCCCCACCTGCAGTGCCCTGCTGTGAGTCCACAGTTCAGAGCCTGTCTGTCTGTTAGCAGTGTGACCCCCTTAGGGGTCCCAGTCCTTACCAGCAGGGTGTGCTTCCGCACTGAGCAGGGAACATTCATTTTGAAAAAAGTATGGATGGGAGAAGTGTCTGCCCCTGAAAGAGAAGTCACTAATTAGAATGATTTCTAACTATTTTTATCTAATAATCTAATGTGCCTTTCTGTGGTCCTCCCAAGTTTCTTGTTGTAATTTGAATTTATGTCTTCTTGTGATAGAATACGACGTCTCAGAATGTAACCAAACGGCCAATGCAGCAGCTGCAGCCAACTGCTGCCAGAAACAGTAACTTGCGTGAGTTACCAATAGCGCCCTCGCACGTCATGGAACTGAGTAACAGTCGTGGTGCATCCACCCCTGGTGCTCATGGAAAGCCGATGGACAGCATGTCACCACCCTTGAGACCTGGGCCTAGGAACACACAGGGGAAGACGGACTTGAAGGCCAAGCCCATTAGCCCTGAGGGTCAACCTAAGGAAGAAGCAAAAGCAGAACCAGAGGTAGGACTCTTTGCTATTAAAAAATAACAGGAAGCCTTATAATCCATTTATACCCCTGAGTTCACTCTGATCTGGCGAGTTATCACCAAATCTTACCACTTTTTCTCAACTAGGTCCTTCTTTTAACCTCACGGTCATGTTCATATAACATACACCCTCATTCTCACTGGTTTTGATATTAGATGGTATTTATGCACTTGCACAGTTAAAATTGTATGCTATAGAGTCTGTTTATGTTGGGGGTTGGCAAACAAGTCCTTAAAGCGTTGAGATAATAAAAATGTCAGACTTGATAGTCCAACCTGTTTCTCATAATATTCAATTCTGCATTGTTAGCACAAAAGCAATTATAGACAGTTCTAGCATCATCAGAGGTGGCTGTGTTCCAGTAAAGCTTGATGACAGAGTAATGCTAGGGTAGATTTGGCCCGTGAGCTGTGTAGTTACTTAGCTGGTTCTCAATGTGGACCATTTTACACTGTGCACGGCTAGAAGATAGGACCACTTTTTTAACCTTTAAGTAGATTTTTTTTGGGGGAGGGGGGGGAGCTTATTTCGACCTGTGCTATTATTGCTGATTTCCAGTAGGTATAAATATAAGAATAAAGAGTAAATGCAAGTCGGTATGTAACATGGTTTCCAATTGAGATCTTATTTGCACCTTGATTGAGTTGTGGCCGCTAGATTATTTTTTTGTGTAGTGGTGTTAGTACAGATTTGGTCCTGAGCTTTTTAATTAGCTCTTGTTAAGTATTGGTAAAATCTGTGTCACTGGTCTCCTGGAAAAGAAATGGCTGTGCTTGTCTCATGCTTCTGTGCAGTCAAGATTTAATCCTAGGCTGTTGCCAGAAGTACAGATACATGCCGTGGGCAGTGTCTGTAAGTCCTGGGTTCTAACTAGGACGAGGTGTCTAATGGAGCATAGGTGAGAAGCACACCCTTGGAATGACCCACCAGCGCCAACACCATTTCCCTGAGCAAGTCACTTCACACTTCACTTCTCACAAGCCTCAATTTCTTTAGCCATTGAGTGCATGTGCCTGGGATATGGTATTGATAAAATTTATGTAGAATATTATAAATTAGTGTCATGTGTTAACTTAATATAAAAGAATGTCATGAAGAGTGTCCTTTGATAAAAATATAGGCAAGTCATGTTTTCTTAATTATATAAAAACCAGTCAACACTAATAGTTAAATTTGGAGGGAAGTCAGATTTTCTGCTAATAAATTGTAAGCAGTTGTAATGTGTTACTAATCAGAAGTGTCAATATAAAGTCAAAATATTGAGTTGACATTTAATAAGCTCTTAATAGAAGAAGGGTGACTTGGTTTTAAAATCAAATATATGAAAAAATTAGATTTACAGACTGGATTGGGGCAGTTTATAAAAAATCTTTGCTAAAAATTTTATCCTGCTTTTAATTTACATAGCCAGCTCTTCACTCATCACAGACTGGTTCAGAAAAATTAAGTTACATGCACTTTTATAACAACAGAATCTAAATAAAAGGACAAAAGTGGCCTTTAGGCATAGCATTGCTGCACATGGCTGTCTGTTCTTTACTGGTGATTCAGTGGGTTCTGCAGTGTCAGTTTCTGTAGAACCAACCAGGTGCTTGTGCGTGGAAAGGAACTTGCAGGTGACCATGTGTACGCAGTGTCTTCATTTGTTTGCTTTCAGTTTTCTGTGCACATAGAATGGACCAGAAGTAAAATTTTTTACATCTTAAAATGTCTTCTATTTGTTTTGTAGTTTATTTTCTTACATTCACTTAATCGATAATGATACGATAAAGGACAAACCTATTTAGAAGTATTCCCAGCTATGTTCTTGAACATACTGGTACTTTAACTCTTTCTTGGTTGCTTAGGGACACATCTCAGTGACTGTTACTGCGTTTGAGGCAGGGAACCCTGGACCTGTCACTACTCCCCAGCTGTCTGCTCCTCCATGAGTGGCCTGGCCCCTCACTTTTTCAATGCTGTTTACTTGTTACACCTACCTGTGTGGCCTCATCTGACTCCAGATTTGCTGTTTCACATCTGCCCTAAACTTTCAGTTAGATAGCTGACTTGGTCAGAATTGCTTCTAAAATGACAAGCAAGCCCTGATGAGGGCCCGACTCTGTCCTGTAGGTCAAGTGCATGGGCTCTGGGGGCACCAGTAGGGTCTGCAGTTATATTTTGGTTTTAACTCCTAATTTTTAAGGTTTGTTTGTTAATAGCTGACCTCTAGATAGATTAATTCCTATTGCAATCTTTTGTGAAGGATCTGTGGATGGAGCGTATCTGTGATGCTTTTAAAGAAAATAACTGCCATTTTTAACAAATGCCTAACTTTTTTTTTTAATCCTCACCTGAGGATATTTTTCCATTGATTTTTAGAGAGAGTGGAAGGGAAGCGGGGGAGAGAGGGTGGAAAGAAAGAAAAACATCGATGTGAGAGAGACACATTGATTGGTTGCCTCCTGGACATGCCCCAATTGGAGAGGGGATTGAGTCTGCAACTAAGGTGTGTGTCCTTGACCGGAATCGAACCCGGGACCCTTCAGTCTGTGAGTCAGTGCTCTGTCCACTGAGCTAAACAGGCTAGGGCTAAGTGCCTAACTTTTAATAAACTTTCCTTATTGCATGGTTTTGGTGAAAGTTACCAGACTTTCCTGAGATTTTTTTTGGTAGACTCTCATAATGGTCTGGGGCTGGCATATTAGAGCTTTCCTTAGATAGCATTAATATTCCAATAATGCCATTGACAGCATTTTGATTCTGAGGAGAGTGCATGAGTTCAAGGTCAGAGAGATTGACTTGTGCTGTTCATTACCACCAATTATTCTGTGACAAATGAGTTTGAGATCAGGCTGAAATTCTGTACGAAAAATCAATAGTTCTAATCAGGCCCTTTCAGGTCATTTACACCCACCTTTTGTTGGCTCGTCAGAGAAGAGCCAGATAAAACCTGTGTGACAGTGCGGCCCCTACTGTGGCTATTTCCATTCAAAACATATTTTGATATCTTAAATGAATGGTTTAATTGGTTTCAGACTTATAAATGAATGGAAATGTACATTCTTTCATTTTTAATATTCTGATAAGATTTTCTAAGTTAGCTATTGCATAATTTTCCCCCTCTTCAGAGGAAGGCGTTATACTTAGTGTCTTTCAAATTTTGAATGAAAGGGTTTTTATACTTTTGCATTTTCTGAGTTTGTAGAAATACACTGGAACGGTCGCCTCGTCTGGTGCTGCCAAGTAAGCCGTGTGTGTTCTCTGTTCCAGTTTCCCGATGAAGATGAAGAAACGAGGCTGTACCGCTTAAAGATAGAAGAGCAGAAGCGCCTGCGGGAGGAGATCCTGAAGCAGAAGGAGATGCGCCGGCAGCAGCAGGCCGGAGCCAGGAAGAAGGAGCTACTGGAGAGGCTGGCGCAGCAGCAGCAGCAGCAGCAGCAGCAGCAGCAGCAGCAACAGCAGCAGCAACAGCAACTCTGCAGCACTGGGGCCCCTGCGGAGCGGGAAGAGCCACCGGCATTGCCATTGCCGTTGCCCACCAATGGAAACCCCTTGCTACCCTTCCCTGGTGCCCAGGGCCGACAGAATGTGAAAAACAGACTTCTCGTGAAAAACCAAGATGTTGCTCTTTCAAGTCTTCAGCCGAAGACGTCAAACTTTGTGCCACCTGGTGCTAACATGCAGTATTCAGGACAGCCAGTCAAACCACTGAAGCACTTGAGACACAGAGTCCTGCAGGCACAGCCCGAGGATGGGGACGAGCCGCCCCCAGCACAGACCGCCCGAGTGACAGCCCTCCAGGGCCGGCCCCCTGACTCCAAGCCTGGCGCCAAAAGGACTGTCATGCACCGGGCAAACAGCGGTGGCGGAGATGGGCCGCATGTCAGCTCCAAAGTCAGGGTGATTAAGTTGTCAGGTGGGGTAAGTTGACGAGGTCACTGTGCCTCTTGAATCTCTGCATCCTTCACTTAGAATGCCCTCATTCCCAGAGCAGGTGTGTGAGCAGAGGGAGGTAGGTTGCTTCTGTACAGTCACGTGGACCAGCCCTTCTTTCGGGAAGCTGGTGTGAGAGCTGCAGTGTCCGTGCTGACCATGGTGTTCAGTTGTCTCTGTCCTTCACTTATGAACACAGAATTAAACACAAAATTTCCTTTACACAAAGCAAGTGACTCGTGTGTAGCTTTAGATTCAGGGACCTTTCTCAGTTTTAGATTCTTTTTGAGGATAATTTGTGGTACTATTATGAACACAGAATTAAACACAAAATTTCCTTTACCACAAAGCAAGTGACTCGTGTGTAGCTTTAGATTCAGGGGCAACAGGATGAGCAGAGTTCTAAAGTGCAACCACGGTGGCCCTGGCCGGTGTTGCTCAGCGGTTAGAGCTTCGGCCTGCACACCTGAGGGTCACGGGTTCCATTCGCAGTCAAGGGCAAGTACCTGGGTTGCAGGTCAGAGGCAAGCACACTTTTGTCTGTCTCCCTGTGACAGTGGCCGTTTTAGATCACTCTCCCTAAGGTTAAGGCAGTCATTGCTGTTTTCCAGCCCGGTTTGGACAATTTAGTTCTTGAACAGAGGCAGACAGATGTCCGTGGCACAGGTTGTCCTTTCAAGAAGCCATGTGTAGATACCTGCTTTTTTATAGAGGGGGGCTTAGCCTTGCTGTACTGACAGGATTCCGCAGCATATTCTGGGTGGTCCGTACAATTGTTGTCCTGTCACAGTACTGGTGTGTGTGGTTTGTCTATAAACTGAGGAAGGAAGGGGAAGCCGGCCAGTGGTGATGCCTTTACAGACCACAGCCTGTACCCTGCAGGCCCTCCGGGGAGGACAGTGCACAGAGGACCGTGAAGGGGCACGTGTGGTGTTATGTCCTGTGCTGTGCCCATTTGGGAACATCTTGTGAGCTATTTACATAGTGCAGTGTTAATTGGTTTTATTTCTGGGCTTGTAGACTAAAACTTTTGATAGAGTAATATGAATTAGAAATTCCATAATAGGACCCATAATTTTGTTTTACTTGAATCTGTTTTTCTCACCTCCATTCATGGTGATTCAAAATGTTGATGAGCAGATGGCCTATATTCCATCAAATTATTTTACTATTATATGCCTTTGTTATTTTTAGATGAGAACTCAAAAGTTAATCAGTTTCCAGTGTCTGTGGCCCTTTGCTTTTGACTTTGTTTTAAGCACACTTGGTCAGTGTCTCACTTTCATGGGCCAAGGTCGGGAATAGAGCTTTCCAGTGGCCTCCATGGGCAGGCTGTGGCTGTAAGAAGGGAAGCCAAGTGCATTCGGGTCCTGGTGGGCTGGCAGCTGAGCTGGGGGCTCAGCTAGCTCCATGTCGAAGAACAGCTTGCAAATGAATCAACACCTTTCCTTTCAAAGAATTGAGCTAGTTAAATTTTTGCTCTCTTTTCTACAGTGTAAAAAATATTTTTCATATCATTCTATATTCTAAAACAGTGGTTCTCAACCTTCTGGCCCTTTAAATACAGTTCCTCATGTTGTGACCCAACCATAAAATTATTTTCGTTGCTACTTCATAACTGTAATGTTGCTACTGTTATGAATCGTAATGTAAATATCTGATATGCAGGATGGTCTTAGGTGACCCCTGTGAAAGGGTCGTTCGACCGCCAAAGGGGTCGCGACCCACAGGTTGAGAACCGCTGTTCTAAAACTATGCTATATAATTTTACAATACACAGAAAAACAACAGAAGAATTTTACATGAAAATAACTATCTGCCAAACGTTGGAGTAGCTTTTTAGTTCTTTTTAATTCTTAAGTAGTAAGTTAACTAACCAACCTGTCTGCAATCTCCACGAGGATTTTTCCCAACAGCTCCTCTAGTAGCATGTTGGCTACTTTCAACTCTCCGAGGATAAATGCCTTGTTTGTGTCTCTCTGAACTGGAATAAATAGTATTTTCTAATGGCGAGGGTTGTGTGTGTGTGTGCAGTGTGTGTGGGTAGGAACTATTTCTACGAGAGCATATTCTTAATTGTGTTTATTTCAGGCAATACAAAAAGAAACAGTTCTGTTAAGTGTTGTGTGTGCACATTTCTTCTGACTTTAATTTCTGTCCCTGCTGGTCCTTCTCCTGTCAGCTGTGGCGTTAATGCCCTGGGCTAGGCCGTGAGCCCAGGTCTGAACTGGCAACTCCAGTGAGGCTCTGACAGGGTCTTAGCATTTGGGAGGATCAGCTTATGTACTGTACCTGTGCAGGGTATTATTTATGCATTTCAGGTTCATAACTAACTAAATAATTGGTAAGTATTAGTTCATATAATTAATTTCTGTGTTCTTGTACATTCTTAATGAGCTTCTTTACATCCTGTTAGTACAGAAGTACAGTAAGTATCATATTTATAAGGTTTCCTAGAGAGGTTTACTTGGGAGTCTGTTTTATTTCCTTGATTCAGCGGTTCTCAACCTGTGGGTCGCAATCCCTTTGGCGGTCGAAAGACCCTTTCACAGGCGTCGCCTAAGACCATCCTGCATATTAGATATTTACATGACGATTCATAACTTTAGCAACATTACAGTTATGAAGTAGCAACGAAAATAATTTTATGGTTGGGTCACAACATGAGGAACTGTACTTAAAGGGCCAGAAGGTTGAGAACCACTGTCTTCATTCTTCTCTGACCTAGGCTGGCATCGATGTAGTTAATTACATTACTCTTTGCATTAGTGGTCTCCTGGTCCAAGTAGTTGACTCTGGACAGGACAGGAGCCAGTCTGCAGCGTTGTTCCTGAAAGTGCAGTCAGGGTGTGTCCCTGGGGCGGTGAGGGAGAGGCGCCTCGCACTCAGGCCAGCACAGACTGCAGGTGCTTTCCAGCCTCCTCAGGTGGTTCTCTGTGCTGGACTTGTGAGGTGATGGTGCTTCGGCACAGAGTTCTCTTCCGTCAGTTTCTATATCACATTACTTACAATCAAATAACTTATCTTTAGATTTTATTAAATTGGGTTTTTTGAAAAGTGAAAGAGCCTGCGACTTAAGGCAGGTTTTTAGTCTGCTCTTCCGTTGCTTATCTTTGAAGTGACGTTAGTTCATGATCGTTCTTCCTCTTGGTTGTAATGAGTGCATGGCGGGCGCAGGAAGCCTTTCACAAAGAGCTCAGGGTGGCTTCTTTCTTGCTGTTGGTTTCCACAGTCCTGGCGACCATGCTTGTCTGGGTTTACCGCTCGCAGTCCTTCTTCACTTTCTTCATGGGCTCTCTCTTGAATCCTGATTGTGTGGCCATTTGGAAATTCCTGTTCACGGAGCATAGAGGTTGAAGGGCTCCCTCCCCAGGACTGAGAGAGTGCATTTGTACCTGACGCTGGCCCAGGTTCGGATGGTTGTCTATAATTAATTGCCCTTGGGACCCTGAACAGTTATTTCATTTTTCTGAACCTCAGTCTCTAGTCCAGTGATGGCGAACCTTTTGAGCTCGGCGTGTCAGCATTTTGAAAAACCCTAACTTAACTCTGGTGCCGTGTCACATATAGAAATTTTTTGATATTCGCAACCATAGTAAAACAAAGACTTATATTTTTGATATTTATTTTATATATTTAAATGCCATATAACAAAGAAAAATCAACCAAAAAAATGAGTTCGCATGTCACCTCTGACACGCGTGTCATAGGCTCGCCATCAAAATTGCTAATGATGTGAGGGATGAGTAACTGCAGCCTCCTGCACGCCCCCTACTGGGGATTGAGCCCGCAACCCTGGCATGTGCCCTGACCACGAATCAAACCTTGGCCTCCTGGTTCACAGGTCAACTCTCAATCACGGAGCCATGCTGGCTGGGCTCTTCAGACATTTTTAACCCTTTGCGGTCCAGTTTTATTTTTGGAATTCAAACAGTCTATTCCAAATTAATTGACGGGATTGAATGTTGAAGTTATCTGTCTCACTAGACCTCAGCTCGACGGACCTGCTCCTGGCTCCTGGTCTGTCGAGTCAGCCTCCACGTTGGACCGAAAAGGGTTAAAGAGGAGACTTAGCTAAATATTGTGTCGAGTGCCCTTTAATTTGCTTTGTCTCCCATTCCCTCATGATGGGTGTCAGGCGAGTGTTTTTAGTAGGGACATACAGAAGGATATTGTGTCCTCCTCACTGAGTCCTACCGCTGGTTTGTCCGGTGTTGGCACTTTGATCACTGAGTCAGGTGGTGTCTCCCAAGTCTCTCTATTGTAAACTATAGTCTTACCCTTTGTACTTGATAAGTAATTCATGGGAAGAGCTTTGAGATTAACGATCCCATTTCTTGTGGATTTGCAATGTGTTAGCAGCATTGACATTTCTAGGGCCAGCGCTGCCTTTCTGCTTGTTAGCTGTCATGTTTCTGCGGGAGTAGCTTTCTCTTTGCCCTCACTTATTTATTTGTTCATTTATTACAG
This sequence comes from Myotis brandtii, assembly GCF_000412655.1. NCBI lineage: Eukaryota > Metazoa > Chordata > Mammalia > Chiroptera > Vespertilionidae > Myotis > Myotis brandtii. The sequence continues at coordinate 1,248,583 of NW_005371540.1, forward strand.
CAACATGGGCTTTGAATTCTTATTTATACAATGAATTGTTATTAGCATTATTTATTTGGGTGTTGGAATGGTCCCAGTTGGCATGGGAGTGCCCTGGTACGCTGGTGCTGTCCTTGGGAGTGTCCCCAGCATTCCTTAGACACACCCTTGCTTTTTGGTGCAGAGTTTTAGGTTCCTCTTATGGCTTCTGAGCCTCAGCTCTGCAGTAGCCCTGTGTCCTCCTGGTGGAGAACACCCAGACTTGCTCGCTGGGTGTCACTGCGTCTGGGCCCTATCAGCATGTCTATCCATCTATGGTGAGTTCCAAGACTGAAGGTGAATCAAGAGATCTCCTGCAAGAGTTGGATTCTTTTGTATATTACATTTCTTGAAATAGGTCATCAACCTGAGTAGAAAATACTTTCTGTTGCATTGAATTCATTTTTTGAATGATTGTCCTTGTGTGAGAATTCCAAGAAGATTAAACACCACTATTTAAATATTAAAATGAGTCTCTGTGGACCAGGGTTAGTGTTAGGCATGTTCTTCTGGCAGGACTGAGGTCAAGGTACTGCAGGGAAGGAGGGTGTCCTGAGGAGGTCTCAGGCCCTGCCCTCCATGGCAGGGGTGGAGGTGCACTTGGCGGTGGCTGTCGCAATAGACCTGACTTGGGGCTGAGGAGCTTTGTGTGCAGCTGCAAAGAAAGAGCAGCTCCTTAGCCCCCAGGTACTATGCAGGCTCCAGCGTGTCACCATTGCAGGTCACAGCAGACAGCCGGTGTTGAGTGTCTGATAGGGAGACCTGAGAAATGACTGCGTGAGAGGAGGTGGGATTGCCTGAGAGCACGGAAGGAAAAGGCCCTCTGGGCAGAGGGGAAGAGTGCGGGCAAAGTTCCTGTGGGAAAGAAGCCACAGCCCGTTTTCTAACTGGGAAGGCCACTCCGGGGCCAGGAGAAGGCAGTCAGACATGAGGTGGCAGAGGACAGACCTGTGATGGGACGATCAGACAGTGAGGGAAACTGAGTGGAAAGACACTGCTCTGGTGTGGGTGGGGGCAGGGACCAGTGGGGAGGCACCTCAGGACGTGCGACCCCAACTCCCACCTTGCCCGCCTGCTGCTCTCAGCCAGGGCAGGCAGGAAGCTTCTGCCTTGCAGAGCCTGGCCTCACCCCTGTAGGGGCGCGGGATGGGGGCTCTCTCTGGAAGAGTCTGAGTTCATGGCTCTGTGGCTGGAGGAACCCACATTAGCAGTTGTCTCCTTTTCAGACCAAGACTCATGTGGCAGGAATTGGAGAGCCCGGGGTATGACTCCCTCAGAGGCTCAGGGCTTTGCTTTGTTCCTCCAAAGGCCAGTTAATTTTGCTTCTTAAAGATTTCCCCAAACCTAACAAATCTCAGGGAAAGAGAATGTTGAGAGAGAGCCCTTGAGTCTCTGTGCCATGTTGCCACCTGCTGTCAGATCCAGTGTGTGTGCCTATCGAGTTCTTCTCCGGGAAACCCAGCTCAGCCCATGTGGACCCACTCCGAGATTATGGGGAGCGTTCTAGATGGACCTTGTTGAAATACTTGTGTGCTCGCCATGTGCCGGGTAGCTTATCGCAGAGAATAGGTGGACGCTGCCAAAGGGATGTGTTCTCACCGCAGGCTGCAGCTTTAATTAGGGAATTGACCAAGGAGCCTGAATGAGAATGTTAGCCTGCTTATTTCTCCTTAGCATTTATCCTTCAAAGACAAAATGGAGCCTTAAATGTGTTTGCATTTAGGAACTTCGTATAGCATGCATATCATTTGTTGTCCAGCTTCTGAGTGAGCTGAAGATTACAGGGGGAGGCCCAGCATTGTTGTGGTTAATAGAAACCTGTGCGGGGAGGCCTGGGGGCTGTGAGATCGTGCATAGCCCTGACAGTGAGGTGGGCCTTATCGGAGGGAGAATTCACAAGAGGCTGCCCTGGGACCCCAACCACTGTCCTTTGGTGTGTCCTGACAATGTTATCTGTCCTCTCAGGACGGAGTATCAAGTGTCTGTCATGAGTACAGAAATTAATTTAATGTCACCTGAAGACATGCAATTAATCTTGTAGAGGTTTTCATAATACCTTTACAGAAAGAGTTGCCAGTTTGGCGGATTTGGACTTTGGGGTTTAGGAGAAGATAAGGAAAATTAATTTTTCATCAGGGTTAATACAACCTAGCAGGGCCACAAAGGCTGAGAAAAATGGTTGGGGAATTTGTCAAAGTGTTGTCACTCTAGAATAATGCTGCTTAGTGTCTGATAGGTGTAATCAAGAGTTGAGATTTCTATAGAGAAGGATTAATCAATTTGCTCACTAGTGAATGCAAGTCAGTGATATCACTTCTTCATGGGCTTTAAGAATGAAAATAAGATTTGATCTGTCAAATTGCAGGGTGCCCTGACAGTATCAATAGGCCTTTTTATCTGTACATTTAAACCATTCGTTATAAATAAATTTGTCCTGCTTATGATGGTGGCTACAGACTGCATTATTTTATAATGATTAAGCTGATAAAAAGTATTCTCTACTCTTTCTTAATTCAGGAAGCTTTCTTTATATTTAAGAAAAACGACTCTAAAATACATTTTATGGTACATTAAAAGATAATTGTTTTGGGGAAAAAAACAAAATATTTCTAGTTTGGTGTAATATAGACCAAACTTCTTTTTAAAAATATATATTTGTATTGATTTCAGAGAGGAAGGGAAGAGGAGAGAGACAGATAGAAACCTCAATGATGAGAGAGAATCATTGATTGGCTGCCTCCTGCTTGCCCCACACTGGGGATTGAGGCTGCAACCCAGGCATATGCCCTGACCGGGAATCATACCGAGACCTCCTGGTTTTATAGGTTGATGTTCAGCCACTGAGCCATGCCTGCTGGGCCCTAACTTCTTTTTTTCGCATCTGTTTTGAAGGAAGTGAAATATTTAAAATCATGTCTAAACGCACTGCAGTGGAAGGAATGGTGGGGTAGGCCTTATAGGAGGGAGAATTCACAAAAGGCTGCCCTGGGACCCCAACCACTTTTTTGGACTACAACAAATCTGCCATCCACAGATGACCAGTTATTTCCTTATGTTCAGATAACAGAATTCTGAAATTTCTGATTTGAATCGACAGCATTTTTTAATTTATATCTTTCAGTGCTATAACTATATGCCTAAGTTCTAGAAGATTCCTAAATAAATGTGTGCTTTCAGTTTGGTCTGTCCCTGTGTGAGTCTGGCCACAACTAGTGAAGAATAGTTTGGCTCTTTCCCAGCCAAACTATTAACTGAAATAACTCTGGAATTAAAAATTTTCGGTAAGAATTTGAAAAGGAAGAATTGTTCTCTCATTTGGGAAAAAAAGCCTTTTCTTTTAAAAAAAATTTTTTATTGTTGAGAGTATTACAGATGTCCCCCTTCTTCCCCCCTTGTACCCCTCCACCCAGTTCCTGCCCTATCCTAGGCCTTCACCACTTTAATCTCTTCCCTCCCCTCTACCCTCCCTCCCTCTGAGATTCATTAGTCTATTTCATGTTTCCATGCCTCTGATTCTATTTTATTCATCAGTTCGTTTTGTTCATTAGATTTCTTGCTTATTTATTTTGATTTTCAATTGTTAATAGATATGTATTTATTGCCATTTTATTGTTCATATTTTAGATCTGTTATTTTTTTTCTTCTTCGTCTTCGTTTTCTTCTTCTTCTTAAAGAATACCCTTCAGCATTTCATGTAATACTGGTTTGGTGGTGATGAACTCCTTTTGCTTTTTCTTGTCTGTGAAATTCTTTATCTGACCTTCAATTCTAAATTACAGCTTTACTGGGTAGAGTAATCTTGATTGTAGGTCCTTGCTATTCATCACTTTGAGTATTTCTTGCCACTCCCTTCTGGTCTGCAAAGTTTCTGTTCAGAAATCAGCCGACAGTAGGTAATTAACTGCTTTTTCTCTTGCTGCCTTTAAGATTCTCTCTTTGTCTTTAACCCTTGGCATTTTAATTATGATGTGTGTTGGTGTGGGCCTCTTTGAGTTCCTCTGCTCTTCCTGGACTTGTAGGTCTATTTCTTCACCAGTTAGGGGAAATTTTCTGTCATTATTTCTTCAGATAGGTTTTCAATATCTTGCTCTCTTTTCCCTCTGAAACCCCATAATGCGAATGTTGGTACACTCAAAGTTGTCCCAGAGGCTCCTTACACTAATCTTCATATTTTTAGATTATTTTTTCTTTCTGCTCTTCTCATTGGCTATTTTTTGCTTCCTTATATTCCAAATCGTTAATTTGTGTCTCAGAATTCTCTACTCTTGAATCCTTATAAATTGTTCTTTGTTTCAGTTAGTGTATTCTTTTTTTCTGATTGGTACTTTTTTATGTCTTTGATGTTCTTATTAATTTCCTTGAAAGTCTCACTAAGTCCCTTGAAGCTTTCATTGAGATCCTTGAGCAATCTTATAACCATTGTTTTGAACTCTGTATCCAGGAGTTTGCTTGCTTTCATTTCATTCATTTGTGATGTTTGTCTTCACATTTTGGCTGCTTCCCTGTGTTGGTTTCTGTGTATTAGGTAGAGCTGCTATGTCTCCTGGAATTGGTAGAGTGGCCTTGTGTAGTTGGTGTCCTATAGCGTCCAGTAGCTCAGCCTCCCCAGTCACCTGAGCTGGGCACTCTGGGTGTGCCCCTGTGTGGGTTGTGTGCAGTCTTGTTGTAGTTGAGCCTTGATTGCTGTTGGTGTCACTGGGAGGAATTGACTTCCAGGCCAATTGGCTGTGAGGACCAGCTGTGTCTGCAATGAAAGAGCTGCTGTGCAGTATACACCCCTATGGAGCAGGACTTACTTTAGTGGGGCTTTGGTGCTCACTGAGCCTGCCCCTTGAGTGTGTTGCTTGTGGATGGTAGAGTTATAATCTGGTATGATCTGAAGCTATCTACTGGGTACACTGGCTCTGGGGCTTCCTGGGAGGTGCAAAGTCAGCCACTGCCTCGGGTCACCCAGCAGGAACCACAGAGTGATCTGCAGATGGCTGCTACTTGTATTGGGCTAAGAAGTCCCCAGGTGAGGCCCAGCTGTGATGCAAGGCAGGCTGGTGCTAGTGCTGGGTCTTGGGCCTTTTATTGATAAGTTTGGGGCACGCTGACTCCAGCTGCTGCTTGTGTAAGAGATTTTAGCAATGTGTGAAGCCTGAGCATATGGAAAAGCTGCTTCAAACAGCTTGGGTGGGACAACAAATTGGATGGGGGAGAGCCTGAGGGAATCACTAGGGCAGAGTGAACAGTGTGAGCCACACTGATGGAAACTCAGATGTGGCTGTCAGTCAGCTTTGTGACAGAGGAGGTCATAGTACAGGAAAAATGACCCCTGCGAGCACCCTTGTCTGGGAGAAAACTGCCCCCGAGTTCCTGTCCCAATGCCAGACAGTCTAGTTCAGTGATGGCGAACCTGTGACACACGTGTCAGAGGTGACACGCGAACTCATTTTTTTGGTTGATTTTTCTTTGTTAAATTGCATTTAAATATATAAAATAAATATCAAAAATATAAATCTTTGTTTTACTATGGTTGCAAATATCAAAAAATTTCTATGTGTGACACGGCACCAGAGTTAATTTAGGGTTTTTCAAAATGCTAACACGCCGAGCTCAAAAGGTTCACCATCACTGGTCTAGTTCCTCTTGTATGTCCCTGGAATCCCCCCAAAGCCGCCTTCCAGTGCTGGAGCTCAGAGGAAGCAAGGCTGTGTAAATTGTGCATGGACCCTTTAAGAGGAACACCTGGGACTCCAGCAATCTCTGTGTCATTCAACCACAATCCCCCCCTGGTTTTTACAGCCCAAAGTTACAGGGGCTTTTCTTCCCTGGGCTGGGGGTCTGATTGTGCAGCTGGGACCCCCTGCTTCTCATGGGAGGCCTTGGAGATATCCCTCAGATTAAAAAAATGCCACATGTGGGTGCTGGACTAGCTTGTTCCACGCCCCCGCCCCTCCTACCGGTCTTAATGTATTTTCTTCTTTACTTCTCTAGTTATTGGACTATCATTCAGACAGCTTTCAGGTGGTTCTGAATGATGGCTCTGTATTTTAGCTATAATTTTGATGTGGTTGTGGGAGGTGGTGAGTACCAGTGTTTACCTATGCTGCCATCTTGGTTTTCCTGGGGAAAAAAAAAAACACACCTTTTTCTTACAAAATGTAATAACTTATCGTTAAGCCTTGAGTGCTCAGCATGATTTCTAGAAAAAATTGCAAAAATGCAGCATTATCATAGTTGTTCTTCATTTAATTCACTTGAATGATGGTTAGTCCTTTTGTTTTCATAGCCAAGCTGGAAGCAGTCATGGGAGTGGAAGAGCCTCCCCTACCAGGGGGGACAATAGGGCCCAGCACTTTTTCTGTGACCCAGAGCCTGGAGTTTTCAATTGTAAAGAGGATAAAA
>NW_005371540.1:1255141-1264842 GCF_000412655.1 Myotis brandtii
ACAGTGTCGGTGCAAACCCTGGTATACTCCTGGTCATACTATACTGCAAACATGTATGCTATGCCTGAGTTCCAGCCTCAGAGCTTCAAATCAGATGGTTCTGGAGTAAAGCCCAGGATCACTAGCATCCGAACACTCCTCAGGTGGTGGGTGTGCTGGAAATGGTCCTAAGGAGAAGAGCACTCAGCTCGCCAGGCCTCTCACCACAGGACTCCTGCTCCTGGTCTGTTGAATGCTCCTGATGGGAGCGTTTCCTGCTTCAGTGCGGAGGTCCTGTGGTCCTGCCTTCATGAATGTAGTCTGCTCCATTGATTGATTTTCCAATGTTAAGACAACCCTGCACTCCTGGGACAGCTCTCACTTGGTTCTGGTGTCTGGTGCTTTTTCTTTGTTGCTGCATGAGTTTGCTAATATTTTGGTGAGGCTTTTTTTCATGTGTTTACAAGGTATATTCTTTTGTGGCTTTCCTTTTTTTTTATGTCTTTGGCTTTTTTTTTTTTTTAAATCAAAGTAATACCAGCTTCAAGGAATGAATGGAAATATTTTCTTCCTCTCTGTTTTTTGTTGTGTTAATATTCACCTGAGTATATTTTTTCCATTGATTTTTTTTTTTTTTTTGAGAGGAAATGGGTGAAGGGGAGAGAGAAACATATAGACACATCAAATTGGTTGCCTGTGGACACACCCTGACCAGGCTTGGGGATTGAATCTGCAACCCAGGTACATGCCCTTGACTGGGGATTGAACCCGTGACCCTTCGGTGCTCAGGCTGACCTGCTGGGCAGGGCTCTTCTCTGTTCTCTAAAAGAGTGGTCTTTTTTTAAAAAAATAGTTGATAGAATTCATCACTGAATTCATTGGGGCCTGGACATTTTTTTCTGGGAAGTTTTTAATGAGTTGGTTGTCTCAGATTTTTTAAAAATATATATATTTTTATTGATTTCAGAGAGGAAGGGAGAGGGAGAGATAGAAACATCAATGATGAGAGAGAATCATTGATCTGCTGCTTCCTGCACACTCCCTACTGGGGATTGAGCCTGCAACCCAGGCACTGGAATGGACCCCGGGGCCCTTCAGTCCGTAGGCCGATGCTGTATCCAACTGAGCCAAACCAGCTAGGGCGTTTCTCAGATTTTTAATGGTCTCTTTTTGGAGTTTCTTTATTTCATCGAAATTATCTAATTAGTTGATAAAAAGTTGTTCATGTCACCCTTTTTAATGTCTGTAGTACCCGTTCTGATAATCCCTCTTCTGTTCCTGATTTTAGTCATTTGTGTTTTCTCTTATTTTTTTCTTGGTCAGCTTAAAGGGTGATCAATTTTGTTGATCTCAAAAATCCAACTTTGATTTTTCTCTATTGATTTTCTGTTTACTCTGTCATTGCCTTTCACTGTGATCTTATTTCCTTTCTTCTGTTGTGGGTTTGATTTCTTTTTATTTTTCTAGTTTATTCAGATAAAGGTTCAAGTTATTGATTATAGGTATCTTTTCCTTTCTGATATAACTGTTTTAGTTGCATCCCCTAGATTTTATATTTATTTATACACACACACACACACACACACTAGTGGCCTGGTGCACGAAATTCGTGCATGGGTGGGTTCCATCAGCCCAGCCTGCACCCTCTCCAATCGGGGACCCCTTGGGATGTCCAATTGCCAGTTTAGGCCCGATCCCTGCCAGCCTGACCTCGCCCCCAACTGCTCTCCCCTGCTGGCCTGATTGCCCCTAACTGCCTCTGCCTGCCTGATCGCCCCCAACTGCCCTCCCCTGCCAGCCCTATCTCGTCCCTAACTGCTCTCCCCTGCCGGCTTGATTGCCCCTAACTGCCCTCCCCTGCTGGCCTGATCTCGCCCCCAAATGCCCTCCCCTGCCGGCCTGATCTCGCCTCCAACGGCCCTCCCCTGCTGGCCTGATCACCCCTAATTGCCTCTGCCTCGGCCCCCACCACCATGGCTATGTCCGGAAGGAAGTTGGATGTCCGGAAGGAAGTTGGATGTCCAGAAGATGTCCAGTCAACCCGGTCTAATTAGCATATTGCCCTTTTATTGTGTAGATCAGGGGTGGGCAAACTTTTTGACTCGAGGGCCACAATGGGTTCTTAAACTGGACCAGAGGGCTGGAACAAAAGCATGGATGGAGTGTTTGTGTGAACTAATATAAATTCAAAGTAAACCTCATTACATAAAAGGGTACGGTCTTTTTTTTTTTTTTAGTTTTATTCATTTCAAACGGGCCAGATCCGGCCCGCGGGCCGTAGTTTGCCCACGGCTGGTATAGATTATATAGGATAGGATTGCTTAAACAGGGAGGAAAAGCCTTTTTCAGCAGGAGGAGATGCTCTTGGCAGACAAAAATACATAATCCCTATATCTGGACTGATAACCAGCCATATGCACTATACTGCCAAACTAGTCATTAAAAAATTGAGCCACTTTCTTACACCTTACACCAAACAGCTGTTGCCCTTAAAACCCCTCCTCAGCCCCCACCTTAGGTTCTGCCTTTGCAGTTCACCCAGATTAGGTTCTGATTGGTCGATTTCTATGCCAGTCAGCGTCAAAAGCTCCACCTCCTAGGCAGCCATTGGCTTTTCGCAGTTCACCCAGATTTGGTTCTGATTGGTCAATTTCTATGCCAGTCAGCGTCTCCAGGCCTATCTCTGGGCCTGATCAGAGAAGCGGGGCTGATCAGCAGCCCCCGCGGCTGCTGGCAAGGCTCGGAGAGAAAGAGAGGCAAGGGCTGATCAACAGCTGCCACAGAGGCTGTGGATCAGACCCTGCTTCTCTCTCCAGGCCTCTCTCTGGTCCTGATCTGCAGCCCCCTTAGCACGACCCAGGACTGACTTCCAGTGTTCGGTTGTACATTCGGTCGTTTTGGACGTTACAGACCCTGGCTCTTTATATACATACATAAATACACACACACACACACACACACATACACACATATATTTTAGAGAGGAAGGGAGAGGGAGAGAAAGAAACATCAGTCATGAAAGAGAATCATTGATTGGCTGCCTCCTGCACAACCCCTATTGGGGATTGAGCCTGCAACCCAGGCATGTGCCCTGACTAGAAATTGAACTATGACCTCCTGGTTCATGGGTCGACGCTCAACCACTGAGCCATGCTGGCCGGTTACATCCACTAGATTTTGAGATGTTGTATTTTTATTTTTATTCAGTTCAAAATAGTTTTTGTCTATTTTTTATTCTTATTAGCCTGGTTTCCTAGGGGTTGGCCCTATTGCATAGCTCAGTGGTCAGTCATTAGGTCAGGAAGAGATTGTGTCCAGGTTCCTGGGGCCCTTTGCAGGTAATCTGTGTGGTCAGAGTGGGCACTTGCAGCCCACTCAGGCTCTTCCTGCTAGCTGCCTGAGGCTCTGTCAGCTGCATGGGGAGGACCTACGTACGCCTTCAGTAGCTCTTTCATGGCCAGAATTTCCTCAGTTTCTCAGATTTCCGGCTGACTGACTATTGCAAACAGGACCAAGATCAGCGGCCATCAGATCTGTGGGTGTTTCCTATCTCCTCCACCGACTTCGCTGATGGTGCTGCTTGACATTTCAATCAGCCTTCTGGGATTTCCTATCCCACAGCCCTGTATCCACTGCTCTTGCTCCTCCACTTCCGAGTCCTGGAATGCTTGTTTTGCCCAGTTATATGCTTCGAGTTGGGGGTGGGGAGGCTTTGTTGCTCTCTCCATGCTTCCATAGCCAGAAGACTGTGTGACTTTTTAATCTCATTTTTCCTTAGGTCCCATTTGGGCAGTTATTGCAAACATTTTTTTTTTACCTATTCTTGGCTTGCTCCAGCCCCTGTTCCTTCCCTTTGTTTCATTAAACTGTTTTCAAAAGATACATTTAGAGGGAAAAGAGACAGAAAAATATACGGGCTGCTTCTGGGCTAATTTGCCAAGCTCCTCTTGGAAATACTCCATAACTGACCAGTCTGCATTGGGGAAGGTTAACTAGCCATTGACCGGTATGTTTCTGTTTATGTCGGAGCAGAGTGTAGTGCTCATACAAGTCTGAATCTACTTTCACCTTCAAGCATCCATTTCAGTTAAGATGACATAATTTAGCAGGTCCAGGTCTGTCTTTCTTGTATCCACTTTTCCGTCCTGGTCACCAGCTCCCTGCTGGGAAGATGCTACACTTCACACTAAAAGTGGCCGATTGGCACAGCCAGGGGCTTTGCTACCTGGTGGAGTTATGACTATCAGTGTAGCTTGAGTGTGTGCTTACTTCTTCACTGATGAACAGTGTTTTAGGTCATGAAATGAGGGAACATTAGTAAAATGCAAAAAGGTTAGGTGTCTGATACTTATAAAGCTCTATGGAATGCAGGAGTTCCTCCTTTGAGTCATCGACTCTGGTTGGTAATGGCACTTGTGACTCAACAGGAGGAGCCCTGTGCCCAGAGTCCGTGTGCAGTGTTGTGTCCGAGGAGGGAAGGGCTGGACATGGCCCAGGATTCATGACCACAACCAGGGGAGGAGGGAGCATGGTGGCCTGCTTCCCTTAAGTTTAAATAGGAGTTAAGAGTTAAAATCATTGATTATGCAAACTCTCAGATTCTAACACAAATACTCATGTAGATGGGAAATGCATGTTGAGTATGAAGTATTTTTCAAGTTAAGCAATATTTTACTGACCTAAACAGCTTTTCCTTTAATTACAGACCTCTTGAGTGGGTATACTAATCCAAGATCTTACTGTTTTTCATTTCAAAACTGTTATTTAAACCCAAACACTGTCAAGTAAAAAATGTCCTAGTGGCTCTAGTAAAATAACAGGTTTGGTTTTCTAGCATTTGGTGGTTTTGTGTCCGATGATGGGGAGGGATGTCGGGCTGTGCAGATACTGACCAGTATGCTGCCTTGTTCCTTTCAGCAGGGAGGAGAGAGCGATGGCTTTTTTCACCCGGACGGCCAGCCCCAGCGGCCTCCCCAGCCTCCAGAAGTGAGACAGCAGCCTGCCCGCAAGGTGACGCTGACCAAGGGGGCCCTTCAGCAGCCCCAGCACCTGCCAGTCGGGACCCATGTGTACTCAGCAGGCCCTCCGGGCATCAAGAGCATCCAAGGGATTCACCCCGCCAAGAAGGTACGGCTGTGTCCTCACCAGTGCTGCGAGTGTGAAGCTGGAATGGTCTGAGGGGGAGGAGTGCCTGCATGCTTCCTGTCAGGACTTTTTAATGATTCAGCTTTGGGACAGCACCCACTACCCAGGGTGCAGTGGTTTCCTGCTACCCTCAGCTGTGCCCTGGAGATGGCCAGTTGGCATGCTCTCCTTTCTACCCACAATTCTGGAGCCAAGTCTGGGTAGGAAGCCTGGGAAGTCTGGTGCTGCTAGTCCCACCCACTCTGTGGCTGCTTTTCACGCATGTCCTGTGCTGGATGAGTTCAGTTTTCAAGGAAACACTTGGCACCGGTGCTCTGTCTTGTTTCCTAGTTAGAACAGACCAGAAAGATCAGCTCTGTCCTCTTTCTTTAAAGGTCCCAGAACAGTGTTTTGAACCCTGGACAGCTTTAGAAACTCTGAGGTCTGGGCCCCACCTTAGACCAGTGATGTCATAATTTTGGAGGTGAGGGTAGAGGCCCTCTGTCCTTGGTTTGGGCTTTTGGTTTGATTTAAAGCTCTGCAGGTGAATGTAAAGGGCAGCCCCCAGGGGACCATTGTGGCAGAAGTGGCCTTTCAGTTCTCAGGGTGCCAGTGCACGTGCGTACTTAACCACGTGAGCTAGATCTGTGAGGTGGTGGCTTGTGGTGCCTGTGTGGTGGCAGTGGGTTGACCATCCCTGCAGAGTTGGCCTGGAGTACGGAGGGCGGAGGGAGAAACTCAGGCTCTGGGGCTGTTAGGACTAACCTGAACCCTAAGTGTGCGGCCGACATGCATTTCCGGATCCCGGGAGCCTGCTGCTTCACCCCTAGCACGGAGGGAACAGAGGTGCCGCCTCGTCCCTGCTGGGCTCCAAATCAGCTCTTGTCTTTTCCTTTCACGTTTGGTGGGTGGTGGTGTCCTCTTTAGATATTAAATTCTTTTCTGAGCACAGCAAAAACTATAGAAAATCCTATAGCTCGTGGTGTATTTTAACGGATTCTGAGTTATTTGCTCACTTATATATCTTAGTAGTTGTGCCAAAAAACAAAAGCTTTTGAATTGATCAGTCCCTCCTGTCGTTGGCAGGTCGTCATGCATGGCAGAGGCCGGGGAGCAGCAGGGCCAATGGGCCGCGGGCGCCCGATGCCAAATAAGCAGAACCTGCGGGTGGTGGAGTGCAAGCCGCAGCCCTGCGTCGTGTCTGTCGAAGGCCTGTCGTCATCCACCACTGACGCCCAGCTGAAGAGCCTGCTCATGTCAGTGGGACCCATCCAGGTGGGCACCTGCTCCATTGCGCCTGTGCCCGTTGTCCAGCCCATGACTCAGTCACTTCCTGGTTTATCATGAAGTGTTGGTTACTTCATGTTAAAATAATGCTTTTGAGGAGGAGGAGGAGGAGGCAGGTGTTACATCTCCTGTGCACACTTTCGGTCAGAACTTCTGCCCCAGAGTTCGATTAGTTGGGAATTTTCACATGCTTACATATAAACTTATGGAATAACTATTCCAACTGAACAGATGATACTTTGAAATCCTCAGATTATCCTAAAGTTCACATATGCACACGTATACTTAGTTTTTTCCCCTGTCACAAACGTTTTATTTGTAATAATTAAAAAATTTTAAAGTAGCCTTCTTGACCTTAATTTCCAGAAATAGCCTCTCACATTAACAGCTGTAGGACTTGGGTGAGATTTTACAAATAGGAAATAATGTGGACTGTATTTTGGTCTCTTAAAACTGGCTAATTCTGAGTGCTTAGCCCTTTGAGTGCCAACCAATATCCTAGGAACTATGCTAAAATTGCCAAGGCATTTTTGCTGATTTTACAGCAGTTTAGGAAAAAAATTATGAATCGCAAGTAAATGAAGTTACATATTCAAAAACTTAAGGAAACCTTTATTACATTGACATATTTAGCAATATCATCATCACTAATAAAAGCAGACTTAGAACTGGACGCCATTTCAAAGCTTTGATAGCGCTCCCGGCACTTTTGGCGAAAGACAGGAGGAGCGCGATCGCGCTCCCTGGCACTCTAGGGGTTAAGGGTCCCCATGGGGCTGGCAGCAAATGGTGGGTCTCCAGTCCGCTGTAGACCAGGTTTTCCACAGGACCCCGTCTCTGCAGCTTCTAGACCCTGTCGGTAAACCAGCAAGGAGGCAGCTCACCTGGTTTCCTCGAGCAGCGCTTTCGCTCCTGCCCTTCCTGCCAGGTGGAACAGTGCTTTCGCTCCAGGCCCCAGGCGGCCTGCCTGAGACAGAGCACTGACACACTGCCTGGTGGGAAGGTTTCTGAGTAACACAGTGCTCTCTGCTCCAGGAGTGAATGGGAAACATTTCAGGCTAGAGTTGATACAAGTAATTCATTCTTGATGTGTTTGGAATCTCCCTGTACTATTGAGAATTCCTAAAAGTGAAGAGTAACAAATACCTTTCTAAACACCTTTCCACCGCCCCTCACTTTTGGGTTCCGAGAGAGATGTTAGGGTTAGTTTTATGTGTATGTAGTAATGACAAGTGAACCAGACAAGTGAATGACAAGAACTTTGGCCTCTGTTCTCAGGAGTGGATTTCTGTGGCGTGGGCAGGGCATAGGGGTAGTTGTTTCCTGACAGTTAATAGTGATCGGGATAGTTTGCAGGCACAGAGCTGACACGAGGATTGTTTTCAGGTGCACAAATGTGGTCATCCCAATCGGAGACCCTCAGACCAAATCACAGGTCAGCGGTGAGCCCAGTGTCCCCAGTGTCCCCAGTGCCTGCTCTCTCTGTGGGTGGGGAGTGTGCATCCTTGGTAGTTCTCCTGCCCGTTTTCCAGACTGGGGTCTGTGTGGCCAGTGCTTAGTCCATGGCACTGATGGAGGAAGGGCCAGTGGCTGCATTGCACTGGTCTTTCTGTCCTGAAAACTGAATTTTGTATGTTGGAGATCTAGATCTCTTAAATCATCTATTTTCCCTCCCATTTGCCATGTTTTTTTTCTGTTCTGAAGAAGGATTAGAGGTCATTGTATTATAAATAATAAAGTTTGAATGAGGGCACTTGAAGTGGAGCAAAAACAATGTTGAATTGTTTAATGAGAAAAAGAGAGGAAAACAAGAAGTTTTCTAGGTTATATCACTTACCCTTAAAATAAAGTACAAGGCGGGGTCCCCTATGTCCTGTGGAAGTCCCTGAGGAGTGGCAGGTGTAGAGCTTCTGCCAGAGCCTGTGCACCCGCCTGGAGCTGAGCCGAGTGCTCTCCATTCTTACCAGTCTAGCTCCTGGGATGGTTGTGAGTGAGGGTGTAGCTATTTAAGTGCTGCAGCCACACATGCTAAGACGCTAAGTCCGTAAGCACACTGATAGAACAAGCTTCTACAGCAGTGTTAGAATGACATTATGAGTATGAATTTTGAAAAGATATTTATAACAATGTCTTGTTATAATTATGTTTTAAATATAAATAGACTTGGCAGGGATGGAGCTGAGAGGGCTCCTGCTGGGATGATCCAGCTAAGCCTGTGAGTGTTGGGCTGTGGCGCCACCTGGAGTCCACGTGGTGTCATAGCAGTGGTGGTGGTGGTGTCTGCAATGCGTCCCTTTTTTTCTTTTCTAATTAAGTTTATTGGGATGACATCTATATATATAAAAGGCTAAGTGACCGTATGTCCGACCGGCAACCCGGTACGTATAATGTGCACTGGCAATTTAAAAATAAACGCATGCGTGATATTTGTCCCCCGCCTCCCATTTAAATTAATTTGAAGACAGTTTCCCATGATGCCAGCATTTGCAGTGACTATTACTAAATCACAAGGACAAACTCTAGACAGAGTAGGAATATTCCTACCTGAACCTATTTTCGGACATGGTCAGTTATATGTTGTTTTCTCTCAAGTTCGAAGAGCGTGTGATATTAAAGTTAAAGTTGTAAATACTTCATCACATGGGAAATGAGTCAAGCACTCTGAAAGTGTTTTTACTCTCTTAATGTGGTATACAGGGAGATATTAGAATAAGTTTAATCAATTTATCAGTCATTGTTTTTATCCATGGTTTTTATATGTTTTTGTTGTTTTTATATCATATCTTAGTTATACCTTGTTATTGTTTATTAATCAATTTATATATTATTTTCATATACATTTTGTTAATTTTTTTTCATCTCTGACACTTCTATTATAGAGATAGGGCGAATAGTAATATTAAAATATTTCTTCTAATTAATTTCCTTTCAAATGTGCACGAATCTGTGCAGCAGGCCACTAGTTGGTTTATATGATCATAATAGGTTTCAGGTGTGGGTTTCTATGTGACAAGGTCTGTAGACTGCACTGCAGTGCATAATCATCTGCTGCTTAGCTGTGGGATCTGAGAGGCTTACCCACTGTGGAGCAAGGCACCCTGTTGCTCTTCCCTTAGACCCGTGGTCGGCAAACCACGGCTCACGAGCCACATGCGGCTCTTTGGCCCCTTGAGTGTGGCTCTTTCACAAAATACCACATGCGGGCGTGCATGTACAGTGCGATTGAAACTTCATGGCCCATCGCAGAAGTCAGTATTTTGTGGAAGAGCCACACTCAAGGGGCCAAAGAGCCGCATGTGGCTCGTGAGCCG
>NW_005371540.1:1265685-1283857 GCF_000412655.1 Myotis brandtii
CCTGCCTGCCTGCCTGATTGCCCCTAACTACTCTGCCTGCTGGCCTGCTTGCCCCCAACTGCCCCTCCCCACCAGCCTGATCACCCCCAACTGCCCCCCTACCAGCCTGCTTGCCCCCAACTGCCCTCCCCGCTGTCCTGCTCACCCCCAACTGCCCCCTTGCTGGCCTGCTCACCCCCAACTGACCCCCACTGATGGCCTGCTCACCCCCAACTGCCCTCTCCTCTTGGCCTCTAAACGCCTCTACCTCGGCCCTGCCACCATGGCTTTGTCCAGAAGAATGTCCGGAAGGTCTCCTGGAAGGTCTCCCAGTCTAATTAGCATATTACCCTTTTATTGGTATAAAGGCCTGGTGCACAGGTGGGGGCTGGCTGGTTTGCCCTGAAGAGTGTCCCAGATCAGGGTGGGGGGTTCCCTTGGGGCGTGGGACAGCCTGGGCAAGGGGCCTGTGGTGGTTTGCAGGCCAGCCACACCCCCATGGGATGAGGGTCCCACTGGGTGGGCGTGGCCTGCCTAGGTGAGGGGCTGAGGGCTGTTTTCAAGCTGGCCACACCCCCTTCAGGGTGGGGGTTCCTGCTGGGGTGTCTGGCCAACCTGGGTGAGGGGCTGATGGCTGTTTGCAGGCTGGCCATGCCCCCCAGCGGGGACCCTCACCCCATGGGGACATGGCCAGCCTAGGTGAGGCAATGATGGCTGTTTGCAGGCTGGCCACGCCCCCCAGCGGGGACTCTTACTCTATGGGGGTGTGGCCAGCCTGGGTAAGGGGCTGAGGGCTGTTTTCAGGCTAGCCACAGCCCCTTCAGGATGGGGGTCCCCACTGGGGTGCCTGGTCAGCCTGGATGAGGAGCTGATGGCTGTTTGCAGGCTGGCCAAGCCCCCCAGTGGGGACCCTCACCCCATGGGGGTGTGGCCAGCCTGGGTGAGGGGCTGAGGGCCGTTTTCACGCTGGCCACACCCCCTCTCCCCACCTTCGGTGACCCAGGCCCCCAGCCCCTCCTTGAGCGGAGGCCAGGGTGGGCGAGAAAGCTTGGCTTCCTCCGTCACCGCGGGCAACCAAAGCCTCCTGCTCCAGCTCCGTGGCCACCACCATCTTTGTTGGGTTATTTTGCATACTCACCCTGTCTCCTCTTGGCCTCTAAACGCCTCTACCTCGGCCCTGCCACCATGGCTTTGTCCAGAAGAATGTCCGGAAGGTCTCCTGGAAGGTCTCCCAGTCTAATTAGCATATTACCCTTTTATTGGTATAAAGGCCTGGTGCACAGGTGGGGGCTGGCTGGTTTGCCCTGAAGAGTGTCCCAGATCAGGGTGGGGGGTTCCCTTGGGGCGTGGGACAGCCTGGGCAAGGGGCCTGTGGTGGTTTGCAGGCCAGCCACACCCCCATGGGATGAGGGTCCCACTGGGTGGGCGTGGCCTGCCTAGGTGAGGGGCTGAGGGCTGTTTTCAAGCTGGCCACACCCCCTTCAGGGTGGGGGTTCCTGCTGGGGTGTCTGGCCAACCTGGGTGAGGGGCTGATGGCTGTTTGCAGGCTGGCCATGCCCCCCAGCGGGGACCCTCACCCCATGGGGACATGGCCAGCCTAGGTGAGGCAATGATGGCTGTTTGCAGGCTGGCCACGCCCCCCAGCGGGGACTCTTACTCTATGGGGGGGTGGCCAGCCTGGGTAAGGGGCTGAGGGCTGTTTTCAGGCTAGCCACAGCCCCTTCAGGATGGTGGTCCCCACTGGGGTGCCTGGTCAGCCTGGATGAGGAGCTGATGGCTGTTTGCAGGCTGGCCAAGCCCCCCAGTGGGGACCCTCACCCCATGGGGGTGTGGCCAGCCTGGGTGAGGGGCTGAGGGCCGTTTTCACGCTGGCCACACCCCCTCTCCCCACCTTCGGTGACCCAGGCCCCCAGCCCCTCCTTGAGCGGAGGCCAGGGTGGGCGAGAAAGCTTGGCTTCCTCCGTCACCGCGGGCAACCAAAGCCTCCTGCTCCAGCTCCGTGGCCACCACCATCTTTGTTGGGTTATTTTGCATACTCACCCTGACTGGCTGGTGGGCATAGTGGAGGGACGGTCAGTTTGCATGTTTCCCTTTTATTAGTGTAGATGAAACACCATGGTATAAAAAAAGCCATTTCCTCAGAAGAGTGGAGTTGGTGATCACTTAAGGTTTCCTGCAACCCTGGTACTGTAATAATGGCCAGGGCTTAGATGTGGCCTGCCTGTGCCTGGCCTGTGCCCGTTACCGTGTCTCTGCTGGTGGCTGTAGTTTTCCCGAGCAGCCGGGAGGTAGGATGCAGCTGGTAGCTGGATTTGGGCTTTGAGATGAGGCTTCAGTGGAAGTCCCAGTTTTGCCATTTCTTTGTGTGCGCCTTTTGGACTGAGCACTCCACCTCCGTGAATCTTGGTGTTTCCATCAGGCTCTCATAAGTCACAAAAGACTGGTAACAACACCTGCGCCTCATTGTTCCCTGGCATAACCTGGCAGGGAGGGAAACTAAAGAAACAAAGGCCCGTGTCACTGGGGCAAAGCGTGTGAAAGCAGGGAGGACAAAGCAGAAGTACCCCTCCCACTAGTGCCCCTGCATCAGCAGGTCCTGTCCGAGGGCTGTCCTCCTGCAGTTGCTTCAGGACACCAGCTAGCCAGCCTCAGACAGCATCTCCACCACCCAGATGGGAGTCCCCCAAGCAGCCAGGAAGGCAGGGTCAACGCAGAGAATCTGACCCCTGAGGGGACATGGGTCGGCTAGAACACCTCCACTGCATCTGGGTCTGACTGGCCAGGAAGGGGGCTGGTGGGTGACGTGAAGATGTTGGCATCTCCAGTGAAAGAGTGAGTCATTTTGCATTCAGAACATTTGGGAAAGCAGACAGCAGGATGGTCAGACGTTGGCTGCCGGAAACCCCTTGCCACCAGGTTTAAAGAAGGTCCGGGCGTGGCCACAGGACCTGCAGTTCTCCTGGCAACAGGTTAGCTGGAGGCCCCCATGGAGAGTCTCAGAAGCGTTGTAAGTAAGCCAGGAAGCCATGCGGTTCTCAGGAGGCAGTGGGAAGCAGAGCTCTGAGGAGCCCTTGTGTCTGAAGGATCAGTCTGAGGGGGACAGGGAACAGGGAACACCCTGTGGTGGACGTGGATGGGCCTGAAGATGCTCAGGAGACCCGTTGGAACTCAGGAGCTGCGCAGCATCTGTGTCAGAGACCTGGCAGGTGGGATAGTGCCGTCGATTCTGTGACAGTGGGCATAGGGTGGGGCTGCCCGAGGCCCTGCAGCGAACTTCCCGTGTTTCTGCTCGGACCCCTCCGGACGGTGTAGCTGCTTCTGCCTGCCCCTTACCAGCAAGAGTGCCAGTGAGCCGTGCACGGGGAGACTTCCAGAATAAGGTCCTACTCATTTCTCTACGAGAAGCACCGCCTGGAGGAGCAAAGATGTCCTGGGGCGAGGCTGACTGCCCCCGGGGGCTGCAGGTCCGTCAAGTGGGGGGAGGGCCGCACACCATCGCCCAAACGGGGCTGCTCTGAAGCAGTTCCCCTTGTGTTTAAAAGAGTTAGTATCGTTTTGGCTTTAGGTCATCCCTGAAGGTGAGGAATCCTTGGCCAGAGGGAAAGCATGGAATGGGTCTGCCAGGGCAGAGAGTCGGCTTCGTTTCCCAACATTTCATTCTCTGTCCAGCACAGACACATAGAGGCTCCTCCCAGAAAGAGGACGGTCCTCGCGGGAGGAGGCCAGGCTTCTGAACAGCGTGCACACTGCAGTTAGGGGCATGTCCCACGCAGTGCAGTCACGTGGCTCTGATGGGACTTGAGTGTGAACACAGGAAGGGCCAACTCGAGGAACGCTTCAGCTCGTGTTTTGTGATTAATAGCAGAGCAATTACATATTCTCAGAAACTGTCGGAAGACGTCTTGTCTGGAAAGAATGGACAGTACCTCGGGGAAGGTTGGTGAGTGCAGCCGCGTGGCATGTCAGGAAGCTGTTTGGGGGCGGGTTGGGGAGTCAGAGTGAACAGTAGAGACTCGAGACAGATTTTAAGGTTTGGTCTGTTCTGGGTGATTTGTGTTTATATAAAAACGTGGAAACCGGTGATCACAAGCCTTTCACCTTTCAGTGAAACGTGTTTTTCCTCTCCTTCCAAAGAAATCACTAATATTATCGGTAGGTTGAATATGACAATTTCTACAATTCATTCTCATGTCTAGAAAATAAGGGTTTGTCTTATTGGAAGGGCACCACAGTGTAAATAAAGGGGAGCAGCCAGCAGGCGACTGTAGCAGTGTTCTCGTGATGGGTGTTGACCACTGGAGAGCCCATCATTCTCGTGGTTGAAGAAATTCTTTGCAGTTTATGCTGTCTTGACTCATAGTCCTCCATCAAACTGAGATTTAAACCACTTAGATACATGTACACGAATCCTCTTACATGGTAAATGGTAGAAACGAAGCTCATGCCTTCATTTCACATTGGTGACTCACACACAGGATAGTAACCCCGGAAATCTAGAAATATTTTTTTTCTAGAAGAGGAGCATAGTATTTTCAAAATCTAGATTCCATGGACAGTCACCTGACGGGAATGCCTGAGAACAGAAGGTGACTCTCCAAGGGTACTTGCCACCAAGCCTCAGAGAAAGTTTAGAGGGAAGATTGGGCAGTGATGTGGTCAGATGATGCAAGGTCTTAATGCCAGGCTTGGAGGTTATAAGTGCTGGTCAGGGGAATGACTTCCTGAAACAGAGTTTTTGGATATATTATCTAGATGGGTAAGAAAAATTCCCACGAAATAGAATTAGTTTGTTTTAGTGATCCAAGTATCAGCCTGAACTTCAATTTTGTATTAAATGTAATGTTTGCATGTATATATTTTTTTAACCATAGAAAGCATGATGTTAAAATGTTTCTTTGTTTCCTTCCTCCAGAGTTTACAGATGCTTCCCCAGCAACGGAAAGCCATAGCCAAGTTTAAGGAGCCAGCCCATGCGTTAGCATTTCAGCAGAAGTTCCACAGGTAGCGGTGGATGCCATGGTTTTGGTGACGTGGGTGCGGGCGGGGACCTCTCCTGTGCAATGCGCTCTCGGTCACTGGAGCTGTTGCTTCGCATGCTGCTGTGTGTGCACCTGTCACTGTATAGATGCATATTCATGCACAGGGGACAGTGCCTCCTCCCATGTGGACGCTTGTCCCTGGTGTTCATGCCAATGCTCTCTGTCACTCAGGGCCCACATTCCCCTCTAGCTTCCTCCTGCTTCTATAAGTCGCCTGCTGTGTTCAGAGTTCACTTAACCTTGGCTGTTTGTTTCCATCTCCACAGGCACATGATAGATTTGTCCCACATAAACGTGGCCCTGATTGTGGAGTGATTTCTAGCAGGGAGGCCGACCTTACACTGCACACACAGCTGTGGACTTGCTTCAAGGAAGCTGCCGGCACAGGACCTGCCAGCGAGGTCTCCGTCCAGTCTGCTAACTCTTGTCCAGAGCGCCGGGCTGCCCAGCGTTGGTTCCAGGAGAGCTGAACTTGCAGGACATGGCAGGCTGGAGTTCGGTGTTGATGGCTTCAAATTCTGTGGCCACTTCCGAGAACTCCAGTTTTTGTTTTCTTTTGTTTTCAAAGTGCTTACAATGCATGTAGACACTGTTCTTCGTAATTTTACCGTCTGATCGATCGCTCACCGTGACTTAGGTTCAGGGAGGAACATTAGCAGCACAAATTCTGAGTACTTTCCACAGCAAAGAATATTTGATAATGGTTGCACTTATCTTCAGTGCAGGCTAGACCAGAGGTGTCTTCTCAGAAAGCCCTCTACTGGTTCTTGTAAAAACAGGCGAAAATGTGGGTGATTGTGATTGACAGCTGCCTATCCCAGAAAGCAGGGTGTGAGGGCGGGTGGGGCAGGGGCAGGGGTATGGTGCGGCAGATTCTGCTTCCTATGCACCAGTTGCATATTCCAAGTTCCTGAGGGGACTCCCCACCCGTTTTTAAGTTCTGAAATAGGGCGAGGACCAGGTGGTCGCCACTGCGCTTCCCTGGGGGCAGAGAAGCCAGGGTGCTGCTCTGGCCGGGGCCCTCACTGGAGCTCCCTGTCTGGTGGGGTGCACAGTGGGCCTGCCGGGCGGAGGGACAGCTTGAAGCTTGAATAGACTTGGTTGGTTTTTTTCTCTTTAAATGCAGCCCAAAGCGGCAGATGTCACTGACTCTGTGGCATGCAGCGTTCTTCGGGAAGCTGGCTCTCATTGCTTTGATTGATCTTTTTTTTATAAGGCCTTAGAGTGGCGCTGCGTTGCCCTTCAGTAGACCCGAGGGCAAGGCGACATAGACCCCAGCACACCACTCTCCACGGTGTGGTGTGAGGGAGGCTGTCTCACAGGGACCGTGAGACCCAGAGCAAAGTGTATGTGTCACCCATGAGTGAGGGTGTGTGGGCTCCTTAAGGTGGGGCCGTGCCCCCACAGACCAACCTTAGGAGAATTGATTCTGGGTGAGCATGGAGAAGTGCCTTACTGCATTTCTGCTCACGCAGGAGTTCACTAGCAGTTACTCTAACGTGGACCTGACTGAGCGAATGGCACTGGGGCACACTTAGACTTTTTAGCTGTGTTTTATACCTAAGACGTCACGTCAGAGTTACCCATAGAAGTAATAGAAATAGAAGCATGTTGCCACGTACTGTCTGGTTAGCCCAGCGGGGACCAGATTGGGAGCCCGGAGGCCTGTGCAGAGATGCTCCTCGAGACTCGGCCTCCTCGTGGGAGCTGACCCAGGTTGTGGGGGCTTGTACCATCGTGTTTGTACAGTTGAGGTTTTATTTTACTTTTTCAAAGTAAGTGAGCAGAAGTGGAGGGGAGTATCCAGACCCTGTGGACCTTGTGTAGTGTTGATTCTCGATGGCATGGTGTGCTGAGTGAGCCTAGGAAACGAGGGTGCTGCTGAGGGCGCTCCCCGGAGAGGTCAGCTCAGGAAAGCGCAGGCACGCCTAGGGTCTGGGAGCACCGCCCACTGGGCACCTGGCACCCTGCTCCAGAGAGCCCCTGACTGACTCAGTGCCCATGCCCAGCAGCTGCCTGACGCGGGCTCGCTGCCCACTCTCACACAGCTGCAGGTGAGCTCACATAGAAACCGTAGCGCAGTGCATTAAAGTGACAAGGTAGCCGGAAGCTCTAGTTACAGACCACTCCCTACTCTGTTGTCAGCAGGAAGGCTCACAGTTGGTGGACTGTCACCGAGGACTTCCTGCCACAACAAGATGAGTTGAACAGACTTTTGCCGCTTTCTGAAATAGTCGGAGTGTGCGGTGGCTTGGAGGCCACAGCCCTGCATGCGGTCTCTGGAGCGTGGGTGTGTAGCGTCCTTTCCAATCAGTGATGGCGAGCCCACCTGCCGGCACCACAGCTGCTGCAGACAGACCCACGGCTGCTTCAGGGCATGCGATGATGTGGGTGCCTGGATGTGTCTGTGCTGTCTGCACACCCGGGCATGCTTTTTCTCCGTGCCCTGTCCTCTAGGGGGGCGTGGGCCTTTTCCAGAGCCCAGGTGGGCACGCTCCACACGGGGCCACTGGGTGGGGACTCTGCAGTGCAGCCGGGCCTCGGGACAAAGCTGAGTTTCCTTGGAGGAAACGGCAGGAAAGGAAAGCAGCAGCATTAGGGAGTGATTTCTTCCCATTGGTGGTGCACTTCTCGCAGGGCACCGAGCTGAGCCCTCTTGGAAGATCTGTTGCAACCATTATCTCTGTTCTTTCTTTATCATGCATTTAAATGAGACGCAGATGCATCCAACACACTGTAAATACGGACCTTTTAAACTGAAGTGTTATTGGAGATGTTTCAATTCAGCAACACCTTAGCTCTTTGCTAGTTCTTTTGTGTTGTCTCATCAAAGTTTAATGGATGCAGTTCCATAATTGTTGACGTGTTCATGTGTATATCCGATTTTTATAAAGATGGGAGTAAGTCAATACATTGATCCTGACCTGTGTATTATTTGTTCACAAATTCAAGAAGCTTAAAGCCAGTAAATATCAGTATATCTCATAAGGTAGATACAGTAGGTGATGATGTGGAGCCATTACTTTCCTTTCGCATTACCTTGTTTTGGTTTTGTGCTGTAACAAGTTCACCTAACTACCTATCTGAGCATAAGCTTGCATTACTGTTGGTCTGGCCACATTTGTTAAATCCTTATACTGATATTCTTCTAAAGGAAAAATCTTGTCTTTTCTTCCCAAAAGAAATGTTGAGGGTCCCGTGTCTGGACAGGCAGCATCCTAAGTGGGTGCCTGTGGCCGCAGCCCCAGGGAGGTGGGGTGGGAGGGGGAGGAGCAGGCTTCATCATATGCACTTTAATTTGGGTCGCCCTCATCATGATGGTAAAGGTCCTGAGAAACAATTGTTCATGCTTGGTTCTGTAGCATCTCTGAACTGTGACAGTGTAGATCCCGCACCCTGGGGTCTTTTTTTCATACAGCATTTTGCTTAATTCTACCAACAGAGGACTTTGTTGCTGGGAGGAGCCAGGGAGGTGTGGGGGGAAGGGGCAGGAGGAAGGGGAGCTGTGGGAGAGGACGGTTTTGTAGAAGGAAGCTGCTGTAATGAGACGTCACCATGGCCTGTCTCCTGACACATGCACTCGGGAGCAGGCGGTGCAGTCTAGGAGCATGCGGGCGGTGGGCGCATGGTGTGGTAGGTGTCTGCTGGCCGCTCCCGCGGGTGGTGGGAGGCGGGTGGAGAGCCATCTTGAACTAGGTGATCCTTCTGCTTTGCCCACGGGACGGCAGGTGGCTCTTGTGGGTAGATGAGTAAGACCTGCTCATCGAGCTGATTTTGAGCAGTTAATCAAGTCTTCTGTTTTGGCTTTCATTGTTTTGTTTTGTTGTGTTTATTTTGTGTTTTATTTCTGTTCAATCGAAGGTAAGCTTGACGGCTCGTAGACCATTGGACTGACGGGACCCTGTTGAGGACAGTTAGGTTTGGAGTGAGGTCTGTGTGCGTGGAGCCCTGAGAGGCAGCACTCGGCTGTCCGAAACGCCCCATGCAGCCGGCCGTCCTTGCAGATGGCTGGGATGGCGGTGGGCTCCTGCGCTGCCAGGGCCCTCCCTCCCTGCTTTTTGGCCCCCCCCCCCCCCCCTGGCTGCCGTGTCCTGTGAGACCTGCTCTTACTCCCCTCTGGTCAGGTAGAGGCCCTCCCCCTTGTGTGATTGTTGATTTGGAGAAAATACTTACGGTGTTGTTGGTGGTTCACACATTTTTGTGATGTGTTCTAAAGGGGGATCCACTAACAGGGAGGGCTGGGGGGAGGAGATGGGACAGGAGACCCCCACCCCCACCCCAGGAAGGAGGCCACAGAGTCAGATCAATTAGGAGTTTAGATTTTTTTTATTTATTTAATGAACATTTCAGTTGATCTTTTCAACTATTTTTAAAATTTGTGAATGAAGTGTCATTTGAACACTCTTACATAAGAACTCTCCAAAGGCGTGTGGCCTTGACTTACTATTAAATCCTAAGGATTTTTGTGTAAGGTTCTTTTGCAACCTACTAGTATTTAATTTTTATCACTGAAAGTGCCATGGTTTTGTGCACTAGAAACAAAGCAAAACCCGCTGATTCATATTGGATCCCAGGTGTACCTTCCGCTGATGGATGGTTGGGAAGGGTTGTTGGTTTTACACAGAGTGACCTCCTTTTCCAGAGAATATTTACAACCTTAACTCTTTTCTGGGCTGTGTTTTGGTAGGAAGTCCTTTAAGTCGGGTGGGCAGCTAGAGCAGCGCTTTTAGTGAGGCGCTTTTACTTCTAACACTGAGATGTGAAAGGCCCCCATGTTGGGTGTTTTGCCTTGCTTTATTTTACTAATTTTAAAAGGTATGCAGAAAAGTACAGGCCCTTTATGAAGAAATGTTATGTGGTTTTTAAATTGTAGTGGGTTCTGCAGAGTGGACAGGTGTATTATTTGCACATACTCGGTGTTTAGTTGTTGAATACCCTCTGGGCAGCTGCCTCGCCTGTTTCAGCAGGGCTCCCTCCCGCTGCTTCCAGTCCGAGGCGAGCACCATGGGCGCTGCTGCTTCAGGACTGTCCGCATCGCTTTGTGTCCTGCAGGAGGCCGGACACACCCCGCAGGGCTTCTGTGTGCGTGCGCACTCACACTGCCGTCTGAAGAGCAGATGGTCCTTCGGCTTTATAATTCAGCTTTGCTTTTCACAGGCAAGGGATCCAGAACTGTCTTTCCTCTGTGAGGGTTTTAACTAAGACTTTAATTCCACTGTTTAATTTTCAGGATCAACAACAACCAAGCCCCCAACCGCTGTTTTCTCATTTCTGAACTGGCTCTCTCCTTGCTCCTGCTGCTCGGGTGGCTGGGCCAGGTCGGGCCTCCTGGGCCTTCCTGCTCGGGACTCTCCCCCGAACCCCTCTGCCCCCACCACACTGCTCTCCGGATGAGCCCTCCCTCCGCCTCCCGCCCTCCTTTGCGAGGGGGACTGCTCCTCCGCGCAGTTAGCACTGTTGACACCGGGATGACCGCGCAGCTTTGCTTTGACAGGTTCGCTCCTGACTTGTTCCCCCAGGTCTCTGGCTGGAGAGAATAACATTGGGTTCTGTTACTTTGCAGTGTGACCAGGAGGTGTGCGTCCTGCACAGCCGTTGGCGTGTCATTAACCCTCTGTTTTGCCCTCTACTTTGCAGGACCGCTTTTGCATGAGTTCAGTGTTAGTAGTAGCCGTGCCTATTGTTCTGCTGGGCGGTGCCGGCTCAGGCTGCCCGGGACCTTCCCAACCTAGTGTGCCACGGCGGCGGGTGTGGGCAGCTCCGCTGTCCCGTGTGAAGCTGTGGGCGCCGTGCGTGCTCGGAGCCGGCCGACTGCTTCCTTCCTCTGGGTTCACCTACTTCGTGTGTCTGTCCTACCGAGTGCACTGCACTCGCTTTACCCCACTTCCCACGCGCCCGTCCCTGGGACAGCCTCTCAGGATAGATGTGGAGAGTGGGAGTGACAGGGTTGGAAATGTGCTGCTGTGTATCATTGTGTGCCTCCGTGCTGGACTGTGTTCTGACTGTATTGTAATGTGAAAGATGTGTCAATAAAGTATCTGAAGTTTCTGCTGGTGTCTGCAGCCTGTATTTTATCTGGCCACTCAGACTGGTCCCAGCCCGCCTCTTCCCCTGTGGACAGAGCATGGCCACGTCCCCGGAGGACGCTGGTGGTCTTTCCCTGGGTGTCCCCTCAGTGCCACCGTGGCCCTGAAACAGGTGCCTGAGGGAAAGGTGGCCTGGTCTCAGCCCTGGCAGGGCCTGCCTGCGCCTGCGGACCCACAACAGCATCACAGTACGGTTTCTGTTGGAAATGAGATGTATTCTTTTTTTATATTTTTTAAAGCATTACACACAGTTTTCAAAGGAAATGTGCACACTCACTGATCATAGCACTCACTGGAGGAGCCCGGTGCCCGTGCCCGCCCAGGGTCTGCCGCACCCGTGTGCCGCCTGCTCGGTGGATCTGCATCGTTTGCCATGTTGCACAAATTGGGCGTAATTCATAACCTGTTTTGTAAGTACAAGTGTTTTAAAAACAAAGCTCTCCAGGAAACATTGTTACAGGAAGCATTCAAGCCCGGTCGGTGTGCCAGCGTGGCTCAGTGGTTGAGCGTCGAACCAGGTCATGGTTCCATTCCCGGTCAGGGCACATGCCTGGGTTGTGGGTTTGATCCCCTACCGGGGTGCGTGTAGGAGGCAGCTTATCAATGATTCTCTCTCACTGATGTTTCTATCTCCCTTCCTCTCTGAAATTAATACAAATGTATTTTTAAAAAAAGGAAACATTCAAGAAACCAGGTGTCTTCTGTCTCACATGCACACACGTGGACGCCTGCACCGCGCTCACACGCACCAGGGTCTCTTCCCCATGTGGACAGACAGCATGGCGACTGCTGTCCCCAGCCTGGTCCTGCGTTGGTGTCAGCACGGGACTCGGGTGGGCACTCTCACTGCGTCCACCTTTCTTGTCTGGAAAAGGGGGCTTATCCTGTGAAGAGGACACAGCAAGGTGTTGGAGCACGTGACCTCCTCCGCCCACCCCCCGGAGCGCATCTCCCTCTGTGCCTGGAGCTGATGGGCCCGGGGCTCCTTGCCTGAGACCCCATGCCCTTCCTGGGAGGGAACCCCGTCTACCCCAGGAGTGAGGGTGGTGAGCCACTACTTGTGGGACAGCAGGCTGCAGGTTCGAGGCCTAGGTCCCTCCACTGTGGCTCACCGGCGGCATGGATTCTAATTCTGGGGACTCTGGCAAAGATGGAACCGACGGGCCAGCACCCTCCAAACACCCCACCCGCTTCCCAAAGATGTCATCGGAAGGTCTCCCCACCCTCCCTCCTGGACGTGGAGCGTGAGGGCAGGGCCTCTGGTTCTCCGGAAGGAAGAAGGTGAGGGGAGGCCAAGGGCAGGAGACAAACTGAACAGGGATGGAGTTACAACCTAAGGATCTGAAACACCCGGCAGCTCCCTCTGCGTTAGTCCATGTTCCCCGCATAAGGCACTTGGTCTAAAACCTGGCCTTTGCTTCGAGTGGCAGCCCGCAACCCTCGAGGGTCGGGTAGAAGTGGGGGTCTGGGTTTGGGAGCAGGTGCACCTCTCCACACCTGTGTCCCCGCATGGCAGGCACCTGGGGGTGTTGGGACAGGCGGAGCCTCACGGCCCTGGGAGGCGGGAGCAGTTCCTGTGGGCCCTTCCACCATGTCTGTCCCTGGCTGCGGCCGAATCACTGAAGGTGCCACCCATGGCCAGTCTGCCTGGTCCTCTGAGGCCTCAGTCACAGCGTGTTTCCGCGTGGTAAGATGGGCTCAGTCCCGGCTGGAGGGAAGCGGGCGTGCTCAGCCAGTGCCACGGAAGGGGAGCCCAAGGAGGCGCTGGGCGGCGGGCCGCGGCCCGGACACGGTGACTCCGCTCTGTCCGCCCCCACCCCCCCCCATGTGCCTGGTGACTGTGCTGAGAGGCAGCGAGCCGTCTGTGGTCTCAGTTGGATCCAATCAAGAAGATCTGCCCTCAGCCTGGCTGTGCCCCTCAGGGATCCTCAGCCCCACGCTGGCCAGACCGGCATTGGCACAGACGAGCTGGGCACCAGGGCAGCATTGACCAGCCTGTGGCCATAGACTTGGAGGAGGGACTCGGATCTGAGATGGGAAGGCAGCTTTGGGTGCTGACCAAGTTCTGAACCTGTATCCTATCCTGAGCTGGTGATGAGGGCAGGACCCAGGGCTGAGACCAGGCAGGTGGAGCGTAGATCAGGTGACAGACCTCCCCGCTTCCCCGCATGGAGGTGGGCGGGTGGGCAGGAGCGAGGTTCCAGGCTGCAGTGCCCCCTCCTGCTGACCAAACCTGCCTGCCCCCAGCAAAGTCCCTGCACCTGGGGTCTGTCCTCCACGCGCCTGGCCTTGCGCAGCCCACAGCCGCAGTGCCGGCCTGGGGGGTCTGCTGGCTCTGCTTCCTGCCCCAGCTCTGGGAGCCATGGGGGGTGGGGAGGGTCCTTTCTCCTCATGCTGCTTCCTGAGAACCCAGATCCTTGGAAGAACCGGAGGTGACACTGCCCCGAGCCTCCCACCCGTGGTCACCTGCCAGGGTCGCCTCCACCCCCGTGGCTGCCCTCCCTGGTGAGGGCCACGCCCTCCCTGGTGGCTGATCTGGTCACTGCTCGCTCCTGTTCCTCCCGTCATGCTTAAGAAATGTCCTTTCCACACGTCTTGGATCAGGCGACATCTGAACTGTGGAGATCCACGTGTCCCCTCGCTCCCGAAGCCCCCACGACCGCCTGCACCGTCGGCCACGACGCGGGACACAGGCATGAAGTGTTGCTGGTCTGTGAAGTCCTGTGAAGGCACAGCAACAGTTTACAGTGAGCCCCACATTTTGAAAACCCCCCTTTTTGTTGAAAACATAAAGCGACGTTAAGTGAGGGGTCCCCGGAAGCTGCTGCCACGGGCGCTTGCTCCTCACCTGCCGTCTCTGGGGGCTGTTCCTGCCTCACCTGTTGGGGGTTCTCTGCTCTGGGGGAGGCTCCTGAGCGCCCTGCCTTGGCGGGATTATCTGGGTCAGGTCCCTGCTCTTCCTCAAGGCAGTGAGCCCAGCAGCGTTCCCTGGGAGGTGGGGTGCTGCCGGGCCCTCACTTTCCCATGAAGACCGAGGGCCCCTCCTCTCTGTGCTGGTTCTTGAGACAGGGCCCCCGAGGCCCTGAGGTGGGTCTTCCTGAGGGCGGTTTCGGAGCTGCCCAGCAGGTGGCGCCCAACGACAGGGACACGGCTCCCCTGGGCTAGGCCTGTGGGCCCAGCAGTGGCACCCTGGCAGTGCCCGTGCTGTCACTCAGTCACTTCACTCGCTCCTCCACCAGCTCACTCTTCACAGAGAGACCCCCACGTGGCATTCCCACAGCGACAGCCAGGACAGACCCAGCCAGTCCCAGCGCCAGGCACCTGGTCAGACAAGCTAGGAATGTCAGAGCTGGGCCGACCTCGGTTTGGGGACCGACCCCTCCTATCACACGTGGGGGCCTGGGCCTGAGGAGCGGGCGCGGCCCAGTCAGAACGCTGCTGCCTTCGTGCAGATCTGAGACCAGAGCCTGGCTCCTCAGCTCAGCCCGGGAGTCGCCCCAACAATGAGAATATTTGGGGGATGCCTTGAGTCTGGAAAAGCGAGTCTTATCAGTTGGTGGACACCCTGCCATCCGTTTCACTGTTTCACCCCGACCTGCCAGGCCCCTCTCGGAAGGCTCCCCCGGGGGGTGGAGACGCTCTTTTGAACAGCCCACAGCAGGTTCTAGAAGTGGCAGTCACGGCAGGGCCCGCACGCCCGCAGGTCATCAGCGTCTCGGTGGCTGTCCCAGACTTACTGTGACCGAGGCCATTAGGACACGCTTGGAGGGGGACACAAAACAACACAAAACACTTCTTAAACCTTTTCAGGTTAAGATGTTTTATTTTTGCTGACACTCTACTAGAGTCACTGGGAAGATGTCAGTGTGTAACCTGCCCAATTTTTTCTAAGAATGCATGTGCATATGTATACACACATGTATGCGAACACACACAAACACACATGTACACACGCACACAGCACACAAACATACCTGCATACACATGTGTGTGCACACTTGCACACAAATGGGAGCCCACTGCATGTAATGTTTTGGAAACAGCTTTCGCCTGTGTAATAGTATGTTGTGAGTAGTTTCTCACGACGCTGACTATTTTGAGTCGTCTTACATAGCAGAGTGGTGTCTGTTGGACAACACACAGTAGGTAATTGTTTAGCTAATTCCTTAGCGGTGGATGCGGAGGTCACTGCCCAGGTTTAGGCCATTGTAGAAACCACTGGAAAGCACCAGTCGGTGGCCAGGTCCTTGGTGTCCACTCTAAGAAAGTGGGATTGCCAAGTCGATGAATCAGTGAAACCCCCAGGCCAGGATAACTTACGTCCAATTGTGAGCAAAGGTCAAATTCATTTCCACTCCGTGTGACCCCACTTCCCAGTCGAGGCCAACTCCGAACATGGCCGTGTTCATTCTGAGAACTTGGCTGGTGCTCTCAGCTGCCTTCAGGGACCCTGGGGGCGCGGCCGTGTGAGGTCTGGTCGCCCCCTGCCCTCCGCCCGGGTGAGTTGACAAACACCATGGACCGTGAGTCCCACAGGGGAAGACTTGCCCCTGGCTCCTGCCCTGGGCCGGGAGAGCTTGGAAAATGCTTTTCTTTCTTCCAGTTTAACTTGCGCAGCGAGAACCTCAGACCCGATTCAGAATCGCTGTCACTCACAGATGATGAGGGCGGGAAGGCGAGGAAGAGGGACCCGAGGAGGAGGGCTCCCCTCTACTTGTCTCAGGTGCAGCAACATGGCTTTTCCACTTGGTGTGAAGAAACTGGCGGGAAGAGCGGGAATCCCTTAGGGTTTTCCTTGGTGCCCGAAACAGGCCTGGGGGTGGCTAACGGAGACCTATGGACCCAAACCAGACACTCACCACTAACAGCCCAGTGCTTTCCCCAGGCCCCTCCGCCGCTCCCACCGGGATGTGTACCCCTCTCACTCGATCCCTTGCCCGGGTGTCACCATCACTGCCTCCCCTCCAGTGCCCCAGGGCCCCCTGCCTTGCCCCAGTCCTTCATATCCTCAGAGAAGATGTGGCATTGGAGGTGCTGTGTGTGGTCTACCCTGGGGCACAGCAGTTACAGCCCAGCTGGCTCTTTTGTGGCAGCTGCCGCTCTCGTCACCGGGTCTGGGTGTCCTTGATGGCGTGGTCTGGACCCCACTCCAAGTCAGCGTATGGCCGGCCTCACGACACCGTGCATTCAGGAGAGCCGCCACCCGGTCACATGCCTGCATCCACAGGTCTGGCCCGCAGACACGGACACACACTGAGCCAGATGTCCTGGTGAATGCGGGGGGGGGGGGGGGGGGTGTCACAGGCCAGCCAGGGAAGCTCCCAGCCCTGAGAGCTGGGGCCTTTGAGAGAGCAGGCACCCTGCCGAGTGTGCCAGTGGGTGCCAGGCCGCGGTCAGGGGTCCACTGCGCAGCCCCCGATTTGCCCGGCAGCAGAGGTTGCTCCCTCCGCCGGGCGCTCAGGCAGACGACAGCCTTTTAAACTCGTGTCTCTGACCCGAAAAAGCTCATTTCTGACCAAAGCCCTAGATTTCAGGGCCGACACGGAGCCGCCTATAATCAGCTCAGGTGCGGCCACCTGGCTGCTCAGGACCTGGCAGCGTTGGGTCCAGGAGGGGTGCGTGGCTTGTTTACATGAAATTGCAGAACCTGGGAGAGATGAATAGGCCGGCTGCTCAGGGTCACAGGGCCCCATGGGCCGCCCTCTGCTGGGCCTGAGCCCTGGGACCCTCAGCGTTCCAGCCGCTCATGAGCTCAACCTCCTCGTTTCCCAGCGGTTCTCAACCTGTGGGTCGCGACCCCTTTGGGGGTCGAACGACCCTTTCACAGGAGTCGCCTAAGACCATCGGAAAACACATATATAATTACATATTGTTTTTGTGATTAATCACTATGCTTTAATTATGTTCAATTTGTAACAATGAAAATACATCCTGCATATCAGATATTTACATGACGATTCATAACAGTAGCAACATTGCAGTTATGAAGTAGCAACGAAAATAATTTTATGGTTGGGGGTCCCCACAACATGAGGAACTGTGTTAAAGGGTCGCGGCATCAGGAAGGTTGAGAACCACTGCCCTAAAGGCTCGGTTTCCCCAGCGCAGCAGCTTTTAGTTTTCCTTTCTGACCCCTGGCATCTGAGAATTAAGTGACCCCTCTCCACAGGGAGCCAGGCCAGGTGCCGGGGCGGGGACACAGGAGGGCGGCACTGCCGCACTAACTGTACCCGTCAGGTCTCCACATGCCACCTGTGGGACGACCCTTCCTTGGAGGCACTTCTGATGTTTATTTGGATCAGCCCCCAGCTGATGGCAGGGCCTTCCCCATGCATTGGCCCAGGTCCCCATCCAGGGTGTGCCTGCGCTGCCCCACCACGACCACCAGAGGGCGCTTGGACTCCACCCAGGGGCACACTTCTCTGCAGGCTGGTGATGCTGACCAGCTGGAGTTTTGGTGCAGAGGAGAGGAGGGATGGGCAGAGGCAGGGGCCCACCCCTCCATTCCTGGCCGCCTCGCATGCCTGGCACTTACACTGCCAGGGGCAGGGGCAGGGACAGGAGGCTGCCTGGGCTGGGCCCCAGGAGAATCCTGGGGACTTGGACCTGCCTGTCTGGGGGGTAGGGGCGGGGTGGTGGTGGCCATATAGTCCCTGGTGGTGCCTGCAGCCTCCTGCCATGTGCACCTCGGGAGGGGCTGGCAGGCAGAGAAGGAGCCTGCGTTCTCAGTGGACCCCAGAGCTGGGCGGGCTGGACATCCACAGAGTGGAAGCTGCGTGCCAGGAGGCCCTGCAGCACGCAGGAGAGAAGCAGCTCTATGCAAGCCCTTTGGGGCATGGGCCTTTGGGGGTCAGGAGCAGGGAGCCAGGCCAAGGCTCCCTCAGCCCCCAGAGCCCCAGGCTGGCCGTGGGAGAAACGACTGTGCCTTCCACAAATGTCACCAAGTGAATGAGAACAGCCAAGCACCACAGCCACACATGAACCTGGGGATCATGGCAGGGTCACCTGGCTGCGGGCCCCGGTGCTGATGCTCACACCGCGAGGCTTTTTCTGAAACACCAATAGGTC
>NW_005371540.1:1284104-1284608 GCF_000412655.1 Myotis brandtii
CCACTCCCACTTCTCACTGGGCTCCTGCTTCCCTGGGTGTGTTGGGTGGCCCAGCGCTGAGGGAGGAGGCAGGCACAGTCTAGCTGAGGGTTTCAGCTGGGACTCGGAGGACGTGGGCAGGACAGACCCAGGGAGAGGGCCCGTGGGCGCGGCTGCAGGTTCTAGAAGGAACCTGTGTCCTCCGCCCTCCGCCCTCTGCCCTCTGGGAGGGAGCTGCCCAGGATGCGATTCCACCAGGAGCCAAGTTCTGCGCTTTCCCGGGCGGCCGGTGGCAGGCGCTGTCCTGGACCCGTGACCCTCCTGTGCTGTGACAGTGTCCCTGGCCACGGTCACCCTGGCCCACCCTCCACCCCAGCTTGGTTTGGGCAAGAGATCTCCAGTGGGGGTGTCACAGTTCTTTCAGAGCCCAGACGGCCGATGTG
Source organism: Myotis brandtii (assembly GCF_000412655.1). Lineage (NCBI taxonomy): Eukaryota > Metazoa > Chordata > Mammalia > Chiroptera > Vespertilionidae > Myotis > Myotis brandtii. The sequence goes on from NW_005371540.1 coordinate 1,284,527, forward strand.
CCAGGCTTGTGGGCGTGCTGTCGGGACGGGGTCTGACTCCTGCTCGGTCGGCTCTGGGAGCTGGAGGCCTGCGGACCCCGGG
>NW_005371540.1:1284714-1287591 GCF_000412655.1 Myotis brandtii
ATGTGAACACCAGGCTGAGTGCTGGGCCTGGGAACTGGGCCAACTGCACCCGGCCTCCAGCCGGCATCCCGCCCCTCGAGGCGCCCCCGGCAGAGGGCCCGTGAGACGCGGGCTCGTGAGTGTTCTGTGACTTGTTCCTAAGAAGTCATTTGGAAGTCACTCACCCCCTGGAGCGGTTGTTCTTCCAGAAGGAGGGACTGACTGCTTCTCCGAGTCACCAGAGAACCTGGAACGCGGAGCAAGAGCCAGCCCCCAGCCCCACCCACAGCTGGCCCACAGCTGGCCCACAGGCCGCACTCTGTTGTTTTCTTGCCAAATCTTGCAACCAACTGGCCTTCTTGGCAGGTCTGCCTGACATTTCCCATGTGGCGGCGATGACAGCAAAGGGCTACAACCAGGAAGAATAAGGTGCCTCTGCCCAGCTCCCGGCCTGACCGGACCCTCCCACGGAGGCCAGGGAGGTGAGGCCTTTCGCATTCAAGCGCAGCCCGTGGAGACCGCGGCGATCCACACGTGGCCATGAGGGACAGGGATTCTACCCCAGAACACAGCGCGGGAAGCCTCTGTCGCGTCTTTAATTATCCAAACAATAGAGCACAAGGGCAGCAGCGGAAGTGCATTGTGACGTGCGTGTTTGACGTGCGTGTTTGACGGGAGGAGAGAGGCGCAGAGTCCCAGGGCGACGGAGCGACACCACGTGTGCACTTTGAAGACTCGTGGCCCCGTGAGCCCTAACGATGGAGAAGCGGGGGCGTGAGTGACGAGCAGCAGGAGCGGCTGCCTCCCCTGGTGCCCTGGGTCTGCTTTCTCTAGGAGGCAGCTTCCATTCGTTGTCCATGAAAAAGAGTTCTTCATGTAAAGCTGGAGAAATGCTGAGAAGCTGGACGGGACTGGGTAAGGAAAGTGAGACACGGCCGCACGCCTGCCTGCAGGGGGCGCTGCGGGCACTCCCAGAGCTGGTGGCCAGGACTCTGCCTTCACCGCTGGTTACTCAGGTGGGTCACCACAGCCAGAGATGCTGGCGAGCCCACAGCTTCCGGTTTACCTTCCACCAACTTACCGACTTAAACAGCCAACAGACCAGAAACCACCCGATGCCACCAGGGCGGTAAACTCTGAACCTGCTAACAGCCCACATGACCAGAAAAAAACCTTTTCCAGAGAAATCAGGACCCTCCACCCCTTGCCTAGCAGCACGGCCATGGGCAAGCTCCAGCGCCACCAAAGAAGAGCTGTGCCCTAGGGGCGCCAGTCCATGCCCAGCCGCCGCTCCAGGCGGACACCCTGGCCATAGAGACCCCGGCACCTGAGGCCATAGGCTGTGTCGGGAGAGGCCAGGATGCGCACTCTGCAAGGGGCCTGCCCTGGATTTGGGGGAACTTGAGGACAGGCTGTGGGAGGTTCCACCAGGATCAACACCCTGCCTCTCCTCGGGAACCCTCCTTAAAGGGCCCCCAGGACTTTGGGAAGCAGCCAGGGACCTCCCTGCAGGGCCAGGGAACACAGCATCCAGCGGGGCAGCCGAGCCCAGCAAACAGGTCTGCCCACAGCTCCAGGGAGCCTGGGCCGCCTCTGGGCCCACGGCTGGCAGAGTGCTGAACAGTACCCAGCACAGCACCCCAACCTAGGAGTGTAGATCGCACCATGACACAAACAGAGCTGAGGTTCCCCAGGCCGAACCCACGCGGGGTGCGGCGCATTCACAGTATATCATCTACACACGATGTCGGGAACCAGGAGGCCGCCGGGAGCAGAGGGCTGGCAGGGGCTCTCAGGGATGACATACTAACCAGGCTGTGCGCGGCACGCTTTATTTCTACAAAACTATTACAAAACGTTCAAAAATACAGTTTAGTAAATTTACAGCAGTTATTCTCAATTTATTAATGCAAAAAACATCCTGTTTATCTCTGTACAAACTACAGGCTCCACCCACATGGGCTCATTGCTATGTGCACTTTTAAAAAATATCATTTTCTAATAAATTCTTTGAAGTCAAAAATAACAGATCGTCCAGTTTGTCAAAAAAAAAAAAAAAGAAAGAAAGAAAGAAAAGTGTGTGTGTGAGTGTGTAACAGTCTTGACTTCCAAGAATGTGGCCAAAATGGTGATGACAAAGCAAATATTCATCCATGAGGATACCAGAAGAGATGACTGTGACCTTGGAAATTAGTTAAATTAAAAATAATATATTTTCATATTTTACACTATTTCAAAAATGAAATGTAATTCAGTTAGGTATTGATCTCTCAAAAAATCTAATTTACAATTCTGTGTATAAAAATAGACTTTGTGGACCCCACGAAGCTGAGTTCACACGCGCGGAGAAGCGGAGCTGGGAGAGCAGGGCGGCTGGCGGCGGAGGGACGTGTACAAAAATAGACTCTGCGCAGGTCGCTGGGCCTCACACCTCTCCCCGTGAGAACAGTTCACACGACAATAATAAATTACCCAAGAAACAAACTATTTAAGGCTCTTGAAGGTCCGGTTCATATTATTTAAAACATCTATTCATACCAAACAAATAAATAGCCAGGAGAGGTGAAAAAAATCAAAATAAAACAACCAAAAAATTCAAAAAATAGATATGAACTAAACACGACGCCAGAGCTTCCCGGGTCTTGGTTTCCTTATCGCCTATTTTGGGTTGTCCTACTTCATTATTAATATTATTTATTATGATAATGAACGCCTCATTCCGTGCGCTTCCCGTGTCTTCTGCTGTATCGTGCTGTTGCCCCCGCCCCTCCCGCCCCGCCGCAGGCCTTCAGCTGGACTTGACCGCCATGCCCAGCGGGTGCAGGGCCTCACTGTCCAGCAGCCAGGTGCCTATTTGGTAGAGCAGCTGCGAGTACCAGTGGATGCCCGCGGCCCCTG
>NW_005371540.1:1287948-1288568 GCF_000412655.1 Myotis brandtii
AGAGCAGGTGCGCAGCGGTGAGCAGCAGGCGCTCGCGTGGCTCCCGCGTCTCGATCACGTAGAAAACTTTCTTGGCGCCGTCGTCGCGGTCCAGGAAAGTGAGGAAATCGCTGTAGAGCAGCTGGCCCCGGTCGTCGGCCGCCAGCACGCGGTCCCCGGGACGCAGGTCCTTCACCAGCTTGGTGCCGCCCTGCTCGAGGTGCACAGTGGCGGAGCCCGGGAAGCAGCCGCCGGATTTAGCCGCCACCGAGTTCTCTGCGGGGAAGAGAGGAAAGCGGTCAGATGGATGAGTCGCTAGACCCAGGCGCGTGTGGGGAGGGGCGCACGCGTGGTGTCCCGCGCGCTCAGACGAGGATGCGCGCGGCTCGGAGAGATTTGGAAGGGCTGGTTCCGCGCAGACCTCTCTGCCCAAGCCCCACCGCCAAGGCGACAAACTTCAGATGCAGACACATTCCTTCAGGACTCTTTCAGGATTGGATTGGCGGCGGTAAAGGTCGGCTAGCTCACTGCTTCCTTCCTCCTTCCTCCCACCCGCCCCCTGCTCAGCACACACCCAGCTTCGCCGCGAATTCAGAAGGTGTTTGCTCTCCACTTGGATTCCTCAGGAAGCCTCCTTGAGC
>NW_005371540.1:1288732-1289353 GCF_000412655.1 Myotis brandtii
ATAGCTGCAGTAGTTGTAGCAACTGGACAAACATTCCAGAGCACCGGCGGAGGTGTGACACCCGGGCGGCGCGGATTTTCCTAGTGAATCCAATAAAGGGCCCGCGTGGTCACTGCGGTGGCTGCGCTCACAGGGACACGCTCGGAAGAGGGACACTTCCCTTTCTCCTCTCCCAGCCGCCGGCCGCCCCTCCCTATTTGCTCAGGTGCAGCCCCTCGCCCCCCGCAGTTCACACGCGGCTCTCCAGAGCCGGGCCTCACAAGCACTATTTGCACAGCCAGGCCTCTCTCCAAGCTCTCAAGATGTGTATTTGAATTTTAAATGGCGGGGCTGCGGCAGCGCTGGAAGCCGCCGGTTCTCAAGGCCCCTTGACGACGCGCTGTTTGGAGCCTCCGTCGCTCTCGGGGGCTCACTGTCCCGAGGACAATGATCCGAGCGGCGGCGCGCTGGGGGCCGGGAGGAGGGGCGCGGGGCCCAGTCTTCTTTGCATTCCAATCTCTGGGATCATGCTTTTTGCAAATAGAGATCGCGAGAAAGAATCTTCCTGCTGGAATTACCGAGGGTTTTTAATCTTCTCATCGGTTTCTCCGGCATGAAGTGCGGGCCTGGCCGTGGGAGGCA
>NW_005371540.1:1298441-1301794 GCF_000412655.1 Myotis brandtii
CCGTGTGCACGGAATGCCAATGAGCTGCTCTGTGCGCGGGTCTGCTCCCGCGGGGCCCTGGGGCCGGATTGCCGCTGCTCATTTTCGAGGCGATCTCTAGGGAACACCCCCGCAAAGAGCACCCCCGCCAGGGGGACCCCACGGACAGGGGTGGCCCCAAGAAGTGCAGCCACGAGGTCCCGGGAAGGGAGCGCGGTTGACTGCAGGGGTGGGGAGGGGGTCAGGGGAGCGGCAGTAGGGAAGAACCCGGCAGAAAGTTCCCCGCGAAGTGGGCGCGCAGCGCCGCCTTTCCTTCCTCCTAAGGCGGGGACCCCCTCCACAGCGTCCCTGACACTCTTTTTCTTTCTGGTGTGAATAGAAGCCACTACTTTCCTTACCTACTAAGTCTTTTTCTACTCACATCTGCTATTAAAATACAGCTTAGGAGAAACAGGCAAAACCGGGGCGAGCGGGGAGACACGGTTCCTCGGAATTCAGTGTGAACTGTTTTGCTAAATTCGCCCGCTCAGGCTACACGGAGGTGGCGCAAACAGTCGCCAAGTTGGGACATTCGCGCGTGTGGGCGTAAAGCCTTCCCTCCGGAGCGATTCCTCGCCAGCGACTGCGCGGGGCGGTGCAGGCCTGGGGAAGGGAAGCGCTCCGGGCCAACCAGGCCGCCGGCCGCAGCTGCAGACTCCGCTTCCAGGCCCTGCCTGTGGCACTGCGAGCTGCTGCTAACGAGCCTGGCGGTGCTTCTGGGCTTGCGGCGTCCAGATGTTGGAAGTGGTGGCTGCTGAGTTTATTACTCCCACCAGGCCTCTCCCCAAGGGCTGTGCCAGTGAGTTAAGTTAGTTTAGAATCCGCAGGCGCTCGCGGGGAGGGGAGAGGACAGGGGCCTACACCCTGGACACAAGTTCCTGTTCTGGGGCGGGTGGTGGAGGGTGGGGGGCGGTTGATTCTTAAGCCCTAAATGAGAGGAAGGATGAAGCCAGAGCTGGCTAACAGCAGGGCTGCAGTCTCTCATCAGAATGTCCCCTATCTCTCTCCCCTCTCTCCGCCACCTCCAGTGGGCGCTCCAGAAGCGGGTGGGGTGTCTCAGGAGCCACATGCCCCCTGCATCAGTGTTCAAAGGACCTCCGGCCTTTGCAGCCTTAAATGGGGGCGGGCAATGCCTGGCTGGGGACGAGCCTCACAGAGTACCTGCCCACTGCAGAAACACATGCCCTTCTCTGGCCCTCGAGCCCCCTCCCTATTTCTTTTGCTTTGCCTTGAATCAGGCCGCAGGGCACACAGGTGACATCTTGTGGGCGGATCTGGAGCTGGGGGATGGGGGTAGAGGACGGAGGGAGAGGGTCACTCACCTGCTTTCACAGAGCAGTGGATGTGTGCTTTGGATTCATAGTACACCCAGTCGAAGCCCGCCTCCACGGCCAGGCGCGCCAGCATGCCGTACTTGCTGCGGTCCCGGTCTGACGTGGTGATGTCCACGGCTCGGCCCTCGTAGTGCAGCGACTCTTCAGAGTGGTGGCCGTCCTCGTCCCAGCCCTCGGTCACCCGAAGCTTCACTCCTGGCCACTGGTTCATCACTGAGATGGCCAAAGCATTTAACTTGTCTTTACACCTCTGCAGAGAGAAGGGGGCAGCGTGGACATTAGCATCTGGCCCACACCCACTTCCCCAGGCAGCTCAGAAGACTCCCTTGCAGACTAGGAGGGGGCCATAGGTGAGACCTGGAGGGGGCGCCGTCAGCCCAGAAGAGGGGGCGCCAGGCTGGGAAGGGGTGTCTGCAGGAGGAGCAGCTCCTCTTCAGAGATGAGCTGAGGGCCTGTCTCCAAACCCAGAATGAGCAGAGCTCCGACCCCAGCCTGGGGAGCAGATGAGACTTTGGGGGGAAGAGTGAACTGTGTTTTCAGACAAAGGCTGCAGAACTTACCAGGGGTACCCTTGTCCATGCCTTGCACCTTCCCCAAGGTGTCCCCCACCTTCCCCAAGGTGTCCCCCACCCACTGCCACCCCTTGCTGTAGCCCATTTCTCTGCACCTGTGAGGGGCCCCACCCTTCTCCCTGGGGAGGGCACACTCCCTCACCTGGAGGCCAGAGGGAGGCCCAAGGTGCAATTTTGCAGAAATCAAGCAAAATACACTACTTCTTAAAGAGCCCAAAGCCTCACCTTATCTTTGGACCCTCCCTCCTGCCCTAGGCCTATCTGAGGTGAGAATTAAGCCAAAGGTAGAGAGGGAGGGGGACGCTGATAGCAGAGCTGAGGGTGGGCGAGAGCCAGCAGTGAAAGGCCCAGTGAGTTATAATTTTCAATGCGGCCGGGGCGGGCCGGACGACAAACAGTCTTTATCTGAAAGCCGCATTCCTCGGCCGGGACTCTTTCCCCGGCTTGGCTGAGGGCTGGTCGAGCCTCTTGTTTTCCTTAACCTGCTCCCTTCCCCCTCTTGTTTTCTTGGCTCCAGCGCAGAATGGTGTCCGGCAAGTTTGAAGAGCAAACTTCAGAGGTGGAGGGAGGAGGTGGGGAGGGAGAGAGGGCGTGGGGCGGGAAGGTGGGGGATGGGGAGTCAGAAAGGCCTGAGGCCAGGGAGCCCTTCGCCTTGGGGACTCTGCCTCGACCCGGGCCTTCGCCTCCCCCCCTCCCCCCCTCCTCCACGGGGAAGCTGCCCGTGGGAGTCAGGAAAAGAGCCGGCGGGAGGCACAACAGGGTGCGTGGAGCTGGCGTCTCCCACATCCCCGCATATTCCGGGTCCCAGAGAAGGAAGCAATAAAACGGCTGAATCAAGTGTGCGTTTGTGTGGCTGCGAACTCGCTGGGCGCGCATCCTGCTGCGGGCGGGGTGCGGGATGGAAAAGGACAAGGACACAGCCCTGACGGCGTCCCCGAGAGGCCAACTCCCAGGGAGGCGCGCGACAGTTTCAAGTTGGTGTCTGCAGAGGGCAGGCTGGCCTCCTCCAGGCGCGCGGGCGCTCGGCTCCCCGCGGGACCCCAAGAACCGCGGGAAGGACTCCTCTCCTACGCGGGGGGAGGGGCGCCCTTGCAGACCGGGATGTGATAGATTGCGCAACAGGAAAAGCCCTGTGTATTTGGCAGCAATAAAACGCAGTAATACGGTTGTAGAGTTAAACATACAACAGAGGGGGGAGGGCGGCCCTGGTGGCAGGTCAGCGCTTGCAGGTTTCTGGGCCTGACAGCCGTTTTCTTAAAAAAAAAAAAAAATTAGGAGGGCAGAGTGTGAGTGAGGTCATCTTGAGGATTGAACGCGTTTTACATGAAAATCAATCCGTAAACTGAGGTCAGTGAACAGCCGGGATGCGGGGCGGCGGCGCAGGCGCACACCGCCTACGCGCACACGCAGACACCCGGCTACCCGAGCC
>NW_005371540.1:1302761-1303456 GCF_000412655.1 Myotis brandtii
GCCCGCAGGGACACGGCGTCTGTCTGCGCTCCCCCCTCCGAGTTAATATTAACCAGGAGCTCATGCGTCCAGAACTGCTCTCAGAGTTCCACTGGGGACGATCTCGCCACGGTTGAGGGACTTGGGCGGCAGTCACATTAGAGAGACAGACGCAAGGAGGCTCGGAGGGACAGGGGAGGAAGGGCACGCACCTGAGCGCAGAATCCAGGTGGTGATCTAAGTGAGGGGCCAGCGGGCGCGCGGGTTCCCCGAGGAGGAGCCCTAACCTCCTCCGGCCGGGAAGGCGGGCTGTTTCACCCCTTCACCCCAGCCTTGCCCCTCACCACCCACGTCCTCCGCCTTTCGCCCTGCCCCGCCCCCCCACTCGTGGAGTCAGAGCAAAAGGTAGGGCGGGAAGGGATAAACCAAGGGCAACTTCCAGGCTGCTCCCCAGCCACCCACGATTTTGGGGGGACATTTGTGGTGTCCATGCTGCGATTCGGGCCTGCCTCCCCCACCCAGCTGGATGGTGGCTGCCCCTCCCCCGTCCTTTTGTGCAGGGACGGGGAAAAGCCACTGCCCAAGGAAAAAAGTATTTGTTTTCGTTTCTCCGTCTGAGGGAAGTTGACAGAGGGTCAGAAGTTCAAATGCTGCCAGCGCACGCGGCGGCGAGAGTGACGAGGCGCTGGGCCGTGGGTCCCCAGAGGGGCGCCCAG
>NW_005371540.1:1304080-1311425 GCF_000412655.1 Myotis brandtii
GCACTCGCGCCCCTTCAGTGCGCTCAGTCAGCTGCTCTGCGCTCCTAGCCCTAAAGGTAGGACTTGACTATTTTAATAGGGCAATAAAAAGGATGTTGACCTATATTTGCCAGGAAATCCATTTCTAGCTTCAGTTCTACGTGCTCGGAGTTTCAGACAGCCCACCCCGGGCGGGAGCTGGCAGCCGGCGTCTCCAGCGGCAGCGGCGAGGGAGAGAGGACGCAGGTTTGCCCGGTTCCTCTCTCAGCCCCTGGAGAGTCCCCGGGCGAGCGGGTTGCAAACCGGCCTGATGCGGTGCCAATAAGTTCTAAGTCCCTCCCCTCAGGTACCCGGCAGGAGCGTGAACGCACATCCTTAAAGAAATATCGATACATTCACACCCTGCCGGCACCACTGTCACCGCGGAGGCGCAGGGGAGCTGGTGACACGCCAGGGACGAGCCAGGCCCCTCTGAGCCCTGCCTCTGCTCAGCCGGGTCTTTAGGCACCGGAGGGGCAGCGGCTGGGGGTGTGGTGGAGGACAGCACGGAGGAGGGAGCAGGCTCTGAGACGATGCTGAGGCCACATTGGTGCAGGGAGCTGGAGACACTCCGTGGTTATGGGGGATTTCTGCCCCTTCCCTCATTTCCACTCCAAACTTGGAAAGGGCAGACACCCCCAAAGGGAAGGACTCCCCAAGTCACCAGCCAGAGTTGAGGCAGGATGGGAAGGCCATCCCAGCCAGAGAAATCAAATCAGGGCCATCCGTGGACCACGTCTCCCCGGCGCCTCCCCCACCCCCACCCCGAAGTTTTCAGCTGGACTCTTCACCTGCATTCCCTCCAGGAAGAGGAAGGGATGGCAGGTGGACAGGTGGGTGGGGAAGGCCAGGGGGAAATCGCCTTTCTCTCTGCCCCAGAGCAAACACACGTCTGGACTGCCTGGTCTCACAGAACCCCCTTTAAGCCACACACTCCACGCCCCGCGCTGGGCTTCTACCTGAGTCATCAGGCGGTCCGCTCCCGTGTTCTCCTCGTCCTTAAATATTATGTCGGGGTTGTAATTGGGGGTGAGTTCCTTAAATCGCTCCGAGTTTCTCGAGATCTTCCCTTCGTATCTTCCACTGGCCCCCAGGGTCTTCTCGGCCACGTTGGGGATGAACTGCTTGTAGGCTAAAGGGGTCAGCTTTTTGGGGTGCCGCCTCTTCCCAAACCCCCTGCCGGGTCCGCAGGCCAGCCCGGAGCACATCAGCAGCGAGGAGACCAGCAGCACCAGCAGACATCTCGCCAGCAGCAGCATCTCGTCCATGGAACCCAGTGACTTCCAAGCCGTCCCCGTGCAGGTCTGTGTGCGCGAGTGCGCGAGTGTGTGTGCCTGTGCGCCCTCCCTTCCTCGCTGGGCTCGCTGCTGGCTCCCTTGCTCGCTCTCTGCCTCGCTCTTTCTCTTTCTATAGCACCCTGCCCGCCACCAGTGCCGGGGACTCTCTGCCGATCCCCACCCAGACGGGGGCTGGAGCGGCAGGCTGCTGGTCGCTGATAACGGAGCACATCTGAGTTGGGGCGGGAGACAGCAATCAAAAGACAAAAAGAGTCTGATTTTAAATGGTAGCAAGCCTGGAGAGCTGTGCGAGAGGCTGTCTTCAGTACTATATTATAGCTGGCAGGGGCGCATCTGATTGGCCAAAGCAGCACAGCTTCGCTTCTGATGTTAACCCTAAAAAAGACTAGATTTTTTTTCTGTTGCTGCTGTTGCTTTATTTTCACCTGAAGGCTTTGAGTTAAAAGGAAAAGAACAACACCTTTGCTAAGACAAGGGTGGGTGTGAGGGATGCCGCCTGCGCTCAGAGTGACATCAGTTACCCCCTGCTTTGTGCGTATCTCCCGTTCCCCCTTCACTTTCCCCAGAATGGTAGGTGCTTCAGTTAAAACCAACTTAAGTTTTTAAAGGACAGCCTAGACCCCCCTCCCAGCTTCAATCATCAAACAAGTATTCTCTCCAGTGTCTGAGGGGTAGAGCTGCCCAGAGCTGATTTAAATATTTTTCTGAGACTTTATTACGCAGTCCAGCTCTGACAGCATTTTAAAGACACAGGGTCTGCGTTTTCCTGAATCTTCCACATCCTTGGGTGGAGGGTCACCCTCACTAGCCACTACGGGAAGCATTGCTGTTTGCAGGGCTTTCAGTGCCCGGGAGAAACTGGAAAATGCTGTTCCTTCTGCGTTTCTATTAACGCATTATTTTTAACCCTCTGAACATGGGCTGGAGGAGTGCGCAGGGGCTGGTACTGCGATCTGAGTTCATCCTGCCGGCTTGGCCGAGTGCGTGTGGGCACTGCACTCCAGCCTGGAGGAGGGGGCCACACCGTGCCTGTGAGGTGGGCGGAGGCCCATTGTGCCTGGGGGTAGCGGTGAGTGGGCAAGACTGTGCATACACCACCCCCACCATCTATCGATCCGAGCAAAGTGCAGGCCAGGGATGAGCTGGATGTGGGATTCAGGCTCCTTCCACGTCGTTGCCGAGCTGGCTGTCGGTGGAGCCTGCGAGCCGGTGCTGGGGGCTGCGGCCTGAGGTGGGGCAGGGCCCAGGGGAGCAGTGTTCTGGCTGCCAAGGGCCTGGCACTCGGAGCCAGCAACACTGGTTATTTTTTACTATTTTCTTTCAGAAAATGAAGTCCTGTTTAAAGCAGAAAAATAAAATCAGAAACCCCGCCTTTTACAGGATTGTCCTTCTCAGCCCTCCCAGGCCACTCCTGCCAGAGCTGCTCTAGAGTAAGCCAGGGAGAGGGGCTGGGGCCAGCGCGCTGGCCCTGCGGTCAGGCCCTGGACTTCCCTGGAGGCTGAGCCTCTCTGGGCCCAGCCCAACTGCGTGGAGCAGCGGGAGAGGCAGGTCTGAAGGCTGGGCCCTCAACACAGTGGGTCCCTTCCAGCCGTCCGTGCGAGCCCCCTCTCAGATGACCTTCTGGTGGGAGGTGAGAGGGGACCTGATAAGAACTGAGCACCATCAAGGCCTTCCCCAGGTTGACCCCAGCCCTCACCCCACCTTTGTGCCTTTTGTGTCCTGATTGGTGAAGAATGCCCACCCCCAGCCAGGTGGGCAAGCAGCCCCCCTTCGCCAGGGCCTGCCAGGTGGAGGGACTGACCCAGCGTCCTGGCTGCGTATCCCCAGTGGGAACAGACACGGGAAGGACACTCGGTCCTGCACGCTGGAGGGTCAGCCTGCTTGGGGTGTCACCGTGCAGCAGCTCACGTGGATGCAACACCACTGGGTGGGGCGGGGCTTGAGAAGCCCCTGGGGACTCCAGCCTTTCCCTCCCCCACCCCCACCATCACTCTGGGTCTGGCCTCCTCCCAGTCCCTTCCCAATCCCCCTCTTCTTTGCTCTCACACCCTCCCTTACAAACCCAGGCACAGGCAAGGGGCGCAGCACCGGTTGCGACCCTGCAGCCCCAGATCAGGGACCCCATGTCACCACCGGAGCGCACAGGTAGGGGAGGTCTGCGCCCCAGGGCAAGGGGTCCTGCACCTGTAGAGGCCTCAGATGTGCCTTGGGGGCGGTCGCCTGCACGCGGAGCCAGAGCGGACCTGGGATGCCTGCCCCTCACTGCTCGTGGCCTGGGGACTGGCCGTCCTCAATGATGAAATAATGATGCCCCCTCAGACCCGCACTGACCCTGATTTCTGAGGATCTTCCCTGTCGGGGGTGCGGGGGGATCTGGACAGAACTCCATTGCAGTTTGTATTTATTGTCTTAGCAAGAGGGGCGCCAGCCAGGTCCCCCGAGAAGGGGAGCCCCTGCCCTCCCCACCCACTTCCTGGACCCCAGACACCAGATGGCTCCCTCCTTTGTCTTCCCCCTTCAGACACTTCGGTCCCTCCCCACGCGGGTCAGAGGCTCTGAACCCCACCTCTGCCTGACCCCAGGTCCCCCCAGGATTTGTTTCTCATTTGCCTGGGCTCTTTCCAGGGTCAATCTGCATCCCTCCCCCGTGCCCTGCGGAGGTGGCTGCTGACTTCTGCCCCCACCCCCAGGAGGCGCCTCTGCGCCCCGCTGCCCGGCCCCCACCGCTAGATGGCCTCCTGACTCTGCCTCTGGCCGACGCAGCGGCCGGAAATTTGAGCAGCCGGGTGGGGAGGTTCCTGGGAGCGGGGTTAGCCCATTCTGGCCGCCTGCCCACCCCTCGCCCACTTCTGTGGCCCCTCCGTCCCCCTTGGGGGCGGCTGCCGCTGGGCCCTGCAGCGGAGCTGGGCCTCCCGCCTCAGCCAGGGGCCACACTCTCCCTGGCTCTCCACTCCTGTCCCTGGGGCTGTGTCCCCTTCCCCAGGTCCCGCCCTGCGATGTCTCTTCCTGGGAGCCCTTCCACTCAGCCTCTTCCCACCCAGTCATGGCTTCCCATCTCTTTCTGATTTTGTCTACTTTTGGCAAATTGAATACCTGGGCCTCCGTGCCTCCCTGTGACCGCAGCCAGGGTCTCCCCGGAGTTGTGCAGGGAGGTGCCCTGGGGGGTGCAAGTGTCCAGCTTCCCTCGGGGCCACTGCGTCCCTGCCCTGTCGCTCGGGAGAAGGCCGCCAGACACACAGACCTCTGCCAGCGGGGTCTCCGTGGGGGCTGAGCCTGATGACAGTGCTTCTCAGCAGAGCAGAGCGCAGAGAGGCACTGCCAGGGACAGGAGGGGGTGCCCGCCACACGCTGCGCCACGCGGGGGAGGACCTGGCACCTCCCCGGCTCCGTGACTCTCGGACGCCCGCAGTGGCACAGGTGACAGCTGAGGCCCTCCCTCCCTCCCTCCCTCCCTCCTGAGCACCTGTGGCTCCAGCGCTCACTCGCGCTGGTTCTGCCCAGCACACCTGCGGTGTGTCCCGTGCACCCACCCCAGGTGCTGTGGCCCCAGGGGCATGTGCTTGTCCCCAGGACCGGTCTCCTTCTAGCTGACTTTTCTCCTTGTCGCCCCACCCTTTACCTCTCCTTTTACCTCAGAGCAGGCGCTGACATGGCGACCTGGCGCGGGAGACACCGACACACAGGAAGATGGCATGTCTGGTCCCATGCACGGGCCGAGCAGGCGGGGCAGGCCCCCGGTGTGCTGTGGCTGAGGGTGCAGGCTTCCTCGATCCAGACCGGCCCCTGAGCTCGGGCCAGCCCAGTGTAAGCTCGGCCTCAGGGCCTGTAGGTGCGCGACCCCTTACGGTCCAGGGAACCGTGGCCTCATGTGAGTGGGTCAGGAATGGCGCTGTGGGAGGTGGCTCACACCCAGGAAGTGAGGGGCAGACCTAGCTCTTCTGGTCCCAGCTCCTGTGTGCCCTTCCCGGTCTCACAGCTGCCTGGGCCCAGTGATGACAGGTGCCCGGGGCAGCAGCTGGGTCACCCTCATTGCGTCGGGCCACCTGGGACCCTGAGCAGGAGAGAAACCCCCAGCAGCACCTAGTTGCCCTCCCCACAATCCTGTTGCCTGGGGACCCTGTAAGCCCACAGCATTAGGGATGGGGAGGGTCCCTGTCCTCAGGACACCCATCTGCCTGGAATGCCTTTTGCCCAGGAGGACCTGGTGAGGAGCCCACTGAGCTCCCCACGGGGCAGGGGGAAAAGCTAAGGAGTGACCATGAGTTTCTGATTCTTTCTGAAGATCAGGCATGGGAGACACAGTGAGGTGAGTGTGTGAGTGTGTGTGAGTGTGTATGTGCATATGCATGCATGTGTGACTGCGTGAGTATGTGTGCCTATGTATATGTATGTGCATATGTGCATATGAGTGTATGTATGTGTATATGTATGTATGTGTATGACTTTGTATGTTTGCGTGAGTGCACGTGTAACTATGTATATGTATGACTGTGTGTGTGTATATGCGTCTATGTGTGAATGTGTATATGGATGAGTATGCATGAGTGTGAGTGTGTGTGACAGGAGTGAGGACAGAGCCGGAGCAGGGCAGCAGGGCAGGCTGACGGCTCAGAGGGCCTGACGTGGGGTCGGAGGGGGGCTCAGGTCTCCTGGCCCCGAAAGCCGGTCCAGCTGGGAAGACTCGGGCCCTTGTCACCTGCTTCCTCCCTCGGGGGGAGCCCTGCCCTGGCACCCACCTCTGCCCTCTCCCTCGGTGACAGGATGCCGCCCGTGGTCCTTCCCATCTGAATCCAGATTCCCAAGCCCCTTCCGGGCTGCATTTTCTAGAAAGACCTGAACTTCTGTGCAGGGTCACAGACTACTTGGAGGAGTTCCCCGGCGTGGTATGTTTGTGGTATGTTGGCCAGGGAGGGTGCCGTCTACGCGTGCACTCGGAGACCTACAGGACCCGGGGCCAGGGCCGGGGCCACACCTGACCTGTTCTATTCGCTGAGGGAGCTGGAGCAACACGGCCCTTCCACGCTGAGAGCCGTGTCTGAGCCCCAGAGCAGGCAGATACTTAAGGCCAAAGCAGTTGGGTGTGCAATTATTCAACTGCTTTTAAAAAAATACATTTTTAATTGATTTTTTATTTTAGAGAGAGGAAGGGAGAGGGAAAGAGAGAGAGAGAGAAACATGGATCAGCTGCCTCCTGCACACCTCTGACTGGGATGCAGCCTGTAGCCAGGCAATTGTCCTGACCGGGAATTGAACCGGCGACTTCTTTGTGCACCGGATGATGCTCAACCAACTGAGCCACACTGGCCAGGGCTCAACTGTTTTTAAACAGAGTGGGGCTACCATGGGCCACTTCTTTCAAGAAGGACAAAAAGGGCATTCAATCAAACTAAGTTCATTTAAATAATTTTACTTCCTGTGGAGGCTCTGTTCTGCCTTTGCCAGCAGCCAGTGGGGCTGAGCCACGGCCATGGGACCTCTTGGGACAGATCCCAGTACATGTGTGTCCCTTACTCTGAAAAGTGACCACTTAACCAGTTTCATTTAGCGTCACACACTGGCTCCTCACACATAACATTTCTGTGACTCTGAGTGTGTGATACGCGATGTGTGTGGCCGGCACAGCAAAGCTCTGAGGCCAGGGCAGGCCTGTGGTTTCGGTTTCTCTCCGTGTGACAGAGGAGGAGCCCGAGCTCTCACGGGTGGTCGGGGGATGGTCCCAGAGCTCCTGGCCAGCCTCTGACTCTTCCGCCGTCCTTGCCTCCGCTGGGCCTCGGACTCCCCACCAGTGTGCGCACGGCTCCTGGAATCGGCTCTTCAGCGGCAGCCTGAGCTGCTGGCAGGTCTCGGGCCCAGGCCTGCCCTCCCAGGGCATGTCTTCCTCCTTCAGAATGTCCCTTCGGCTTCCACCTGGAGGCGAGCCCTCGGGCCTGGGCTGTCCCCAGAGAAGAGACACATTTAATTGGTGTCTTCCCTTGGGAGAGCTCCGTGGTGCTTGTTTCCACAACGGGCCGGTGGGGGGTGGAGGGGTG